>NC_081761.1:9528986-9851486 GCF_963082965.1 Carassius carassius
TGTGTGTTTGTTTAGGCTTTATAAGGTATTTTGAATTAATTAATTTATTTAGAAATTCACACTTTTATCCACCAATGAAACATTAAACTGAAGGATCATGTGACACGGAAGACTGTAGTAATCCCTGCTAAAACAATCAGCTTTGCCATCGCTGAAAAATATTACAAAGTGAAAAAGAAAATTTTTTATTTTTAATAATAATAACAATAATATGAATAGTATATATTACTGTTTTTTACTGTATGATTTATGAGATAAATCTAGCCATGGTGAACTTTAGTCTCTTCTTTCATAATAATAATAATAAAAATCAACCAATCTGTATTTATATACTGTATTAGGAATAATAATAATAACAATAATAATAGTGTGCATATATAAATACAAATCTTAATACAGATGAGATTAAATATAAGAAATGGGGGTGAGCTATTTCTTTAAGTTTGCAGCATCCCTACTTTTACTTACTTCCCAACCTTCAGCAGGTTAATATTGTTGTTCTCTATGTGAAACCGCCCAAGGCCTGCATCAGCCTGCGGGAATGATCGGCAGTCAAATTCATAACATTAAAGTTGCACAAGATATGGTATGTGTGTGTGTAAGAGAGAGAGAGAGAGAGAGAGTGTGTGTGTGTGTGTGTGTGTGTGTGTGTGTGTGTGTTTGTGTGTGTGTGAGTGCTACTGAATAAGTTATATAGCTGTTGGCTATTGGAAAGCAGTTGGTAAGATTTGAAGGAGAAGAAGAGAGAGCGAAAGCAGAACTCAGCAGAAAGAGGAATAGAGAGGTTGAATTGACAGACCGCAGAGGAGGGAGAGATGGAGTCATACTGCAGAAATAAGCAAAGGGTCTGATAGAGATAGAGGTAGAGATAAGGAGAGTGAAATGCCAGGGCATTTCAAAGATGGAAAGGATGAGACTGGAATGAGGGAGCCAGAGAGGGAGAAAGGGTGAGAGTGCAGCAAAGAAAGACCGATCAAGGCTAAGATGAATTGAGGCGAGGCTGCAGTAAACCAATGGATTTATGAAAGAGCCCTACATTTACTGAGCCACGTTTGTGAGTGTGTATTTGAGTGATTGCGGTGAGGGAAAGCTATCTAAACCTCATGTCACATTGAGGTTTGAGGCTCACTTCAGAACAGGGCTGATATCTGGGTTACAATGACAGAAAACAGGAAGTGGAGAGAGATATGGGGGCAAGGCTAGTGAGACAAGGAGAACATGAGAGCTGCGGCAAATTCCTCTGGAGGGATGAAAAGATACATTTCTAGAGTGAAAGAAATGAGTGGAGAAAGAGAAAAAGTGAAGAGGCTGGGTATTTTAAAAAAGTGCTGGGTGTGCAGGTAGCAAGACATTTAGACTGAGCTGCCAGGTCTGTCCAATTGATTGAAGCTAGCTGAAAAAGGATGGACTTATAACTTTTGTTAACTCGCACGAGAATCTGGCCAGTCTAAATTTTAGCTTATCTTGATCTGTATTTCACACTGTTTGTACTATACTTTATCCTGGCCTAAAAATCAGTGCAGGTTTTGAGATTGCAGTCTACATTTGTAAACCTTAGGTTAACGTTCTCATTTGCATATTCATGAGGTCAGTAACATTGCTTAGGTAAACACAGCATGCGACGAGCTCGCTACTTGTTTTAATAACTGCTTGTTCATCTGTGGACATGGCACACAGACTTGCCCTGGTTTTCTTATGAAACAAAGCAAGAATAACATTTTTTTTTCTTTCTTTTTTTCTTAGACATGGAGAACAAACACAGCATGAATGTTTCTGTGAATGTACAAAGCGCATGAATATTTAATAAGGTGCATTGAGGTGGTTTATGATTGGTTGTCTGTTGCTAAACAACTCGTACTGCATTGTTTCACACTGTACACCTTTAACCCAAGTAAAAATATTAATATTGGAAAATGTTATTACAGTTTATAACAACTGCTATCTATAATGTGTGGATGTGCACACTACTGTTTTTTTAGAGGGAAATTATTATTATTATTATTATTAATATTATTTAATTTTTCAATCTATATTTTCTTCTTATCATTGTTATTTTCTGACACTTTGTAGGCCAGTGCAATCTCACCCTTATGTGGCAACACCTCTTTTCTAGATGTGAGAAAATGTTTATAAGAAAGCAGTAGGTGAGAAAGAGAGAGATATAAAGGGGAGGAAGATTAATAGTCTGAAGGAGTCTTGAATCAACCGGTCATTCCGGCACGTTTTATGTTCCTCATACTTTTGAACATGGCTATATCTGAAGAGCAGCACACAGGGATTCCAATAACTTTTTTTTTTCTTCAAGGAATATGTGACCACATCTTTGTAATGCATAATTCATCACTGCAGCAGTATATTTATTTCATTCTGGCATAAATCCAGCTTGGAAACCAAGTAATTAATAAAAGGCATAAATAATAAAATAAATTAATAATGAAGATGTATCCTGCTATTTAGTGTTCATGGGTGGCTTGGTAAAGCTCCAGAATGAGTTGTACTCAGTAATGAGTTTACCGCTTAATAAATTCACCTGTTCACACTTACCATGCCACTAAATATGAAATAGAAATTGCTTCTAGATTGGTAGAAATGCAATTGATACTACAAAGAAAGCAGTAGATACTACATCTTAATCATACTACTGTACTTCAAGTAATGCTTGCCCATGCAATTCTAGCTGCTAGATAATTGGCAGGTCATTGCTAGTGGTTTCTAAGGTGTTTTTAGTACATTTCTAGATTGCATATTGGTCGAAAAAGTCAAAAATAAATAAATAAATAAAAAAGTCCAGCTGGGTTCGTTCTTTAGAGCCATATGAAATCCATTCTATTTTTTCTGGATTCCATTTTTGTATTTATTTTTTTGGACTCCATTTTAAAGATTAGATTATATTTTAGTAATCAAAAAGCATGTCCAATTCACTGAAAATATGATTTCCTGCTAAAAACAACTTATACAAAAATAAAAAATAAAATATTTCAACCTGTCCTCCAACCAATACACTCATATAGGTCGTTTGTCCAAATCCCTGAAATACGACCCATCAGAGCGTAAACTACAATTGCGCCCCTATCGGCAAAAGGTCATTTTCATATTAATTTTTTATACTTTTTTGCGCTCTGATTTGCATTTCGTGTAGCTCAGTTGGTAGATTATTGTGTTATACCTTGATATTTAATCATGCTATCATGGGTTCGAACCCAGAGAACGGACGTGCACGTAAAATGTATACGCTCAATGAATCATAATTTTGCAAGATTTATGTGAGGGTTAAGTTTAGGGGTGGGGTTAGGTGTGTTCATTCAAACGAATAAGCCACCTTGTAAAATATGTACAAATTACTGTGAGATCGGTGTAAAAAGTCCACACATTGAATTTAAATAAACGTGCTTTTTGATTGTTAATGACGTTATTAGTCATTTCATGATGACAGACGCAACGGGATACTGTCGTTATTTTTACGCCCGCTAGAGGGCGCTTAACTTTAAAACGTAAGTATAGGTCGTAATAAGGTGCTTGCACAAATGACCTATATCACAGTTACTCATTGCGCGGCTCGCGAGCCGCATGCAGCTCGTCAAGCTATAACTGGCGGCTCGCATAGTAGCTTACAGTATCACACTGCCACTTGCCTTCAGGGCATGTGAGGCGGGAGCGAGCGGGGAGCGCGAGCGGGCGGATCTTGGACAGAGCGCAGAGCAGCAATTTCAAAAGGACGGTGGACGGAGCGTCGCATTTCCCGCTCCAATTTCACTCTGCTCACACCACGAGTCTGAAGCATGCTTATTCAAGCCTGACCCTGAATCCATTAGTCTTGCACAGTCATCAACAGTAGACTATTTTCAAGCAAAACTCGGTTCAATAATGGAGTTCAAAAAGTAAAATGAGAATTCATACAGGTGTAGCCTATCAATATAAGTCGCTCCGGAGTAGCCTATAAGGCGAATCAGTCAAAAAATGCGCCATGAAGAAGAAATAACATATAGGCCTAGCCTCGCACTGGACTATAAGTCGCATTTATTTAGAAATGTATAAAAAAAATAAAAAATAAAAAAAAATCTTATGGACGGGACAGTTCTCCATTACGGACGTGAGCGCTCTGACAGCGGCACTAAGACTGCTTTAAAACTTTCACTGAGACCTCAAACAGAAAGCAAAAAGCCTGTCTTTAAATTTGATTTTGTTTTGTATTAATTGTATCTTAATTTTAATCAAGGTTTAATCAACCAATTGTCTGGATTTAATAAGAAGTAAATAGAAAATAGATAACCACGATACGAAGGAGCCGGTGTGAACCTGGAGTTTGTCTCATGAATGAACCGAAACTCAGCGTATAGCCTACTTGCCTCACAGACCCGACAAATAGGCTATATATAAAGCTTGAAATGTCTACTTTTAAACAAAACAATTCAAAACGAAAGAAAACGGACTGCTCTCCCTCACGTATGAAATGTGCATTTCTCTCAGGCACGTTCACTACTGCAAAGATCACGAGTCGGCATCTTTCTAGCTGACAAAACATAAAAAAAATTTAAATGTCTTCTGCTATATTTTACATATTCATAATCATTAATTTTGCCGGTTCGTTGTGACAGCTTTTACGTGCCCTTAAATGTTACATGAATGCATCAGCACTGAAAACATAGAGATTTTTTTTTCTTTTGGGGGCATTTTGTTTGACATGCATGCCAGCTTTCGCTCATCCCACTATTAAAGTAAATCTGTTCTTAAACGAAAATGTATTGGCCGTGTTATTTCTTTTTTGTGGGATGTCCAATTTATATGGATAAATGCACATTTGCAAAGGTGACTTATGTTCAGTGTTGGGGAGTAACTAGTTACATGTAACGGCGTTACGTAATTTAATTACAAAATAAATGTAACAATAATCAGTTACAGTTACTAAGAAAAAATGAGTAATTAAACAAAATTGCACTTACAAAACATGGTAAAAGTCAAATAAAAATCTTCAGTATTAAAGTCATGAGAGAGATGGATGGATAATGGAAGTGAAGGTGCAGTTCGGGAGAGAACTCTTAATTACGTTGCAAGTCCCCCAACCTAAGGATTCAAATCTTTTTGATGTCAGGTCCAAAAAAAAAATAGGTTGTCCATGTTTCAGAATGGGTTGTGGGTGTATGAGTGTGAGATTTCCCAGCCTATTTTTTTCCCAGTTCGCCCCTCATGGAAATTAATCTCTAGAACAGTAACTTCATGAGCATTTTTTACTTATTTTGAGAAACTATCATCATATCATATACAAAGAGACAGCAGTGTTTCAAAAAGACACCAATGTTTCAGGAGTTTAGTACACAAAATAGGACACATGCTTATTAGATAACCGTATTTGAGTTGATGTATATGCTTTTATTTTTTTATTAACTATTTTTCCCCAAACCATTGTTACATGCAGTTAGATGCCTGTAGTTATGCAAGGATTTGGTTTCAAAAACAGTATCTATAAACTATTTCTTTTGATTTTAAATCTGCTTTGAACTTCAGATCAATCTCTAAGTAAAAGGCAGTACTAAAGTCTGATTGTGTGGTGGATGTGTTCAAATGTGATCATCTTAATTTAAGTGATGAAGGATGGTGAAAGTCTGACAGTATTGAGCACTACTGTAAGGTTAAACCTGCATGGTGTAAAATGGTTGAAGATGATTAACAGTTGCAAATTAACATTCATTAGAAATTTATAAAAGTAATCAAAATGTACTCAAAAGTAATTAGTTACATTACTTTATTAAAGTAATTAAAAAAGTTACACTACTATTACATTTTAAATAGGGTAACTTGTAATCTGTAACCTATTACATTTCCAAAGTAACCTTCCCAACACTGCTTATGTTGTCGTAAAAGTGGCTCGCCTTTTGATTTTGCTCTGCCAATGTGGCTCTTGTGAAAAAAATAGTGAGGATCACTGACCTATATGGTCGTTTTTTGTTGGGGGACAGGCTCAAATATTTTTAGGGATATTCTGTTTTATTTTTCACAAATTTAGTTTTATCCTGTTTTTGATTTAAATATTTTCTGATTTACATATTAATGGTTTGATTACATAAAAAAATATAATAATAAATGAATTAAAATTGTGTAATAAACTTACAATTATAGGACCCTATGAAATGTTTTATGATTTTATATGCACACACACACACACACACACACACACACACACACACACACACACACACACACGCACACGCACACACACACATACACACACACACACACACACACACACACACACACACACACACACACAGGTGCATCTCAATAAATTAGAATGTCGTGGAAAAGTTCATTTATTTCAGTAATTCAACTCAAATTGTGAAACTTGTGTATTAAATAAATTCAATGCACACAGACTGCAGTAGTTTAAGTCTTAGGTTCTTTTAATTATGATGATTTTGGCTCACATTTAACAAAAACCCACCAATTCACTATCTCAACAAATTAGTATATTGTGAGATGCCAATCAGCTAATCAACTCAAAACACCCGCAAAGTTTCGTGACTCTTCAAAATGGTCTCTCAGTTTGGTTCACTAGGTTACACAATCATGGGGAAGACTGCTTATCTGACAGTTTTCCAGAAGACAATCTTTGACACCTTTCACAAGGAGGATAAGCCACAAACATTCATTGCCAAAGAAGCTGGCTGTTCACAGAGTGCTGTATCAAAGCATGTTAAAAAAAGTTTAGTGGAAGGAAAAAGTGTGGAAGGAAAAGATGCACGACCAACCAAGAGAACCACAGCCTTATGAGGATTGTCAAGCAAAATAGATATGAGAATTTGAGTGAACCTTACAAAGAATGGACTGAGACTGAGGTCAAGGCATCAAGAGCCACACACACAGATGTGCCGAGGAATTAGCTGAACCACAGACAACGTCAGAGGAATCTTACCTGGGCTAAGGAGAAGAAGAACTGGACTGTTGCTGGTCTGGAGGAAGGGTGGAGAATCTCTTAGCCCAAGTTTCTTGAAGTCCAGTATTAAGTTTCCACAGTCTGTGATGATTTGGGGTGCAATGTCATCTGCTGGTGTTGGTCAACTGTGTTGTTTGAAAACCAAAGTCACAGCCCCCATTTACCAAGACATTTTGTCAGTAATTAAAGCAAAATGAGCCCCTACCAAGTATTCAGTAAATGTACAGTAAATGAACATACTTTCCAGAAGGCCAACAATTCACTAAAAAAACATATTTTCTTAAATATATATATGCATGTGTGTGTATTTATTCAAATATATTCATAATAAATATACAAAGTACACACATATATTCTGTAAGCAAAAACTTTTGATTTGAATGCAATTAATTGTGAATAATTGTTTGACTGCACTAATATAATATACTGTATATATATACATATATATATATATATATATATTAGCTTGAGCAAAAGTAATTTTTGACATTGTGGGGTTTGTAGTTTCAAGCAGCTTGACACAGCAAATGTGACAGCTATAAGACAGTGATAAATGATGGGAATGTGGAAAAGAATTACTCATGTTTTTCCTTTGCTGATACTTTGGCTTATTTTAGCCAGGGGTAAGATGAACTGGACGCCTCACGAATGCAGTAAGTGGTCGTCCAGGCGTACAAAATTAACTGACAAAACAACTGACTGATTGACGGAATGATTGACTGAATTATAGACAGATTCAATCATGTATTCATTAAATTGCAGAGGAGTGAGAGTCTGTGTAGCCATTTTAGAGCAATGAATTTAAATAACAATGAAGTGCCTCTGCAGTAGGTTTAAGTCTTAGACTTACTTCACCCTCGAAAGGACAAAGAAGCAAATTATGGTAATGATGTTTAAATGATGAATGTCTTGGTCGCATCTCTGCTGCATAACTTCTAATGAGCAAATGAAGAGTTAGTGAAAGGGAATGAGGAAAATAGAGAGTTCTGCAGCTTAAGTCTGTGCTTTTTTTTTCTGAGGAGTAAAAGGTTTCATCCCTCATGGTCACATGTTATTTCACTTGAAGGTCCTCTTTTATAGGTTGGGCACTGCTCTGGCCAAACTTCATAAATATGTAATACAATAATAATCCAAATCCTAACTTTTTACCTTTTATAGTACACACACTCACATGTACTGAATCAAGAAGACTGTGAGGACTGTCACTATTTACTTGCCAATTTTTGTCTACATTAAATGTATAATGCTCTCAAAATTAGCAATGCCATTTTATACCCCTAATGTTGTTACAAATTTGAAACACAAAGGTGATTTTATCTTATTTTATTATATTGTATTTTTTATGTTTCAGTTTTATTTATTATTATTATTTATTTATTTGATTTGATTTAGATTGTTCTGGCCACTGTAATTATACATAATGAAAGTAATAGGAACTTGGCCTGTCAAGATCCGAACTGACAAAAAAGCACATGACCGTGCCTTAAGATATCAGTGACACACCAAAATGAATATAAATAATAATAATACCTTATATTTTTAGGCACCAGTCACTAATAGCTATTGTAACCAATACGTTTTAATCTGAGTTTTGAACTGGGAAATAAAATCCAGCTATGTGCAATGGTAAAGATTTTCATAATTTTGATACTGCTCAACTAAAGACCCTAGCACCAAAAGAACTTAAGAATGGTCAATAAGCCTGTGAAAGATGATCTTAGAAAGCATGAACATATGCAAAGGTGAAGGAGGTAAGATAACCTTTAAAGAGGTATAGCACAACCTTCCCTTACAGCCTTTCATCACTCTTGTCAAAGATACTCCACACAACCCCATATGATGCTGTATACAGATGTGCTCTTGCCAGATCTTTGAGCAATGCCAAGTTGCCAAATCCACAATGCACGTACACTCTGTTTATTACACACACAGGGACGCGCAACAGCCAACAAACATGCCAATTATTACAAAGTAAAAGATTACAATGTAAAATATTATTATTATTATTGTGTAGGTTACATAAATATAAAAATGCCTACATGTCATAATGGATAGTCATTGCATGTATCATAATTAGGCTACCTATTTGCTTGTGCACAGCTCTGATTTCTCTCCAGAGAAGCATTCAGTTTCTCCCGTCATTAAATAGCAAAAGTGGATTTGGACATGCCCTAAGTGCACCTATGCCTTGTGCTTTAGACCATGCACTTAGATTGTAAAAATAGGGCCTCTAACAATGTTATGTAAATTAAAAATGAAAAATAAAAATCAAATAATAAAATTTATGAAATATTAATGCCTAATAGTCCCAGTCCCCATTCACTTACATTATGAGACCAGTATATTTGTAAAAAAAAATCACCTTTTGTGTCCAATGGAAGAAAAGTCATATAGGTTTTGAATGACATGAGGGTGATAAAATGATGATTTCTTTTTTGAGAGATAATAAAACAATCTCTTTAATTGTGATTATTATCCCAGTTTATATTTAGACACTGTGATTAGAAAGATGGATGAAAAAAAGATGTTAACATAACAGTAAGGGAGGCAACATGATGCAATATAAGAATTTGCAGTGTTTTACTGGTAAAATTATTTTTATACCTTCTATTTTCCACAACGTTTTACATTAAGATTCAAAATCATTGTATAAGAACACAAACACACATTGTTTGCTAAATCAATGACACCAACACATATGCTATTAAAGATTCTCTCCTGTGTAACAGAATACCATTGACTAACTTATTACTCATCTCTGCCTCTTCCTGTTCTCCTTCTCCCCCACGTTTTCTCCCCCTCCTCCTCTGTGATCATGATGTATTGGCCCATGCCAGGGGCCTGAACTCTTAACCGCCATTGGTTGGCCACTTGGCCACTTGCCGATGTTTCTGTTCCTGGCACGTTTGAGTCACAGATCTACGGTGGCCCAGTAATGCACAACACAACGACATTAAAAAAGCAAACATAAGCTCACAACACAACGACATTAAGCCACAACACAAATACATTAAGCCACAACACAAAGACATTAACCCACAACACAACGAAATTCTCACAACACAACGAAATTAAGCCACAACATAACGAAATTTTCACAACACAGCGAAATTAAGCCACAACACAACGAAATTCTCACAACACAAATACATTAAGCCACAACACAACGGAAATGCTCCCGACCACTAGGGGGCAGTTGGTCTGCAGAAACGGTCAATAGACTACATATTTCCTGTGAAATCTCAGGGCGAATAAGAGAGTGCATTACCAGCTGCAAACTTTTATCCATAAACGATGAATATTACATAATATTTATACATTTTGCTATAATACGACAAATTAAGTATACCACAGCAATATAATTATTTAATGAAGAGTTCCATAGACATCTGTGAGGGTGGTTTACACCGCTATTGCTGTGACCCGTTTTGTGAGGCTCCTCAAAGGTTTTTCACACTTCTCCACTGGATGTAGAAACTCGAAATAAGTGGATTCAAATTAGTAATGTAAGATTTAAGGATTTCAACATCACTTCTGATACTTCAGTCTGCAGGCGCCTCTTCAAGAATGACAACAGCATGCGAATCTACACTAGGTAAGATCTAAACCTTTATTACTATATTAACGAGCACAATGTAGGCCAATTCTGAATTTTTTAATTGTCATTATTTATTTTTTGTCGCTGTGGTTGCCTGTTTGTTTAAAAACCTCTTCCGTGGATCAAGGCAATACCTGTTAGTAGATGATTAACCCAAAAATAAAAAAATAAAGCTGTCATCATATACTCAACATGTTGTAATTTTCATCGCTGTAAACCCATATGGCTTGCTTTGTTCATTGGCATACAGAAATGTTGTAAATGTTACCGTCAGTCAGCTATCTAGATAGACCCCACAGAATAAATTCAGAACAGTTTAGAATGACACGAGGGAGAATAAGCTAAAACCCCAGCTAAAATCTTTTTACAGACCTACCTTTTTTCCACTTGTATGTCAATACATTATACATTTTTAAGTATCCTTCAGGTTCAGTGTAGGCAAACAAACTTTTTACATTGTTTGGTGTGTATTTTCTGAAAACATGTCTCATCCAATCTAGATTTGAGAAGTAGATCCATTTAATGGTCATTTGGAGAGTTATTGAACCTGCATTCCACATGGTTCGTGAGACCAGAGCAAGGACAGCTACAGCGAGGAGAGAAGTTGGAATAACAAGCAATGCAATGGTAAATATTGATATTGTATTGTTTGTGACAGAGAAAGAAAATGTTGATGCACACATTACATGCATGTATCATAATTATTTAACATTTATTTTGACAGTGTCAGTCTCTGCAGCCCTTCGATGAGTTCCCCCTCTTCATGGTCCACCTTTCAGTCGATCTTCCACAGAGAGATCTGGCCTTACACAAAAAACTTGGGATGGATTCATTTGGTTTTATTTGTACAGACTACAATATAAAATGTAAATTAAATATTATGTAAGTGCAAATATATGTAATTTTAATATGTTTTCTTGCTCACCAGTGTAGTGTAAACATGTAAATATCCACAATTAAATTTTTTAAACTTTGATACAGTTTTAATAGTTATGTAAAATACAAATACTAATAACTATGACAGTGTAATGGTGTGTTACTATATTTTTATAACACTTCTGCCACTTGGAGGACTGCTAGGTCAGGCAGATCACTGGTGACATCACTGTAAACATTCTCCTGAGATGAAAAACAAAGGTATAGTGTAAATTGACCATTAAGAAAAATAAAACATTTCCACCATCATTACAAGTTGCATGCATAATGAATAGAGCCATAATCATTATGATTGTGTTTTTGTCTTTTTTCTGTTAGGGCTAATCAAATAGGCATGTTATACATTATGAATAAAAGCAAGATATGAAAAGATGATGTATCAATATTAGACACTTTCCTCCTACCTTAACCACTCAGCGAGTTTCCTCTCTTGAAAACAGGACCACCATCCCACTGACAGGACCTGGCTTAATTCTCTAAGCATACCAATGGGGCGTGTTAATGTTATTAATCAAAGTTTATTAATTATGCAATACATTAAAGAATTTGATAATTCTCTTACTTACCATTGTTCTAGGTTTGTGCCAGCTCTGCTCCCTTCAGTGCAGCTCTGTACAGGAGGAACTGCACTGATTCTCAGTTCTGAATAGTGTGCTGTCTGCTACAGTGCTGCAACAGTATGAATGGGAGTCCGTTAAAACAATCTGTGAAGATAATAACATTGGTTTACATAATTAATTGATTTCAGATACATTTGGAATTACTTTCAGTTGCATTTTAAATTATTACATTGTAAATTACTCTATATTTAAAATAAATTGACAAATAATTAATATTTTATATAATGTTACAAACATGCCAATAGACTGTAAAGAGATCAGTAATATTTCAAAGGATGTCCCTATCTCTCTTAACCATTTCTGATCTTTTTTGCTTTTTACTGAATAGCTTTATCATGCTTGTGTTGGGGATCCCTGGAAAACTGCTATATAAATGTGAACAATTAATTCAAGCTTCAGGTTACAGATAATATAATTTGAAAATATAACAATAACTGTCAGACTAAAGCCCCGTTCACACAATGAATGATAACTATTAAGATAACGATAGAGTCCACAGCAGCGAACGATATAATCTGTTTATTCTAAGCGTGCACACGCTTGTCAGCTGCTTTACATTCTCGAGCTCGTTATAGCAGGATTCTGATTGGCTGTCAATGTTTTTAATCGTTCATCAGCTGGAAAAAAATAGTTCTTAATTCCAATGATATTGTTTCTCTTCTTTATCATTATAGCTGTGGTGTGGACTCTTTTTTTAAATAGTGAGAACGATTTTTAAAACTAAATATCTTTATCGTTTTCTTTATAGTTTGGTGTGAACGGTCCTTTAAGATTTATTACGATACATGGCAATCTAAAAATGGCAACAGTATTTAAAATACTTTATATTAAGTGAAGAAGTTTATATCACAGCAAACACCTATCAGAACCACCGATGCAAATCAACGTGGATTACCGGGAGTCCTGCTGTTATTTCTACTATCTCTTACGAGTTATAAAAAGATGAGGTGGACGGAGTTTAAAGCTAAACTCTAACTTAGCCCTGCTATTTTTGAGCTGATCAAGTCAGTGCAGCAGCGTTATCCAGCCTTATTAGCTAGATTTGCTAGAAGACGATAGAACAATACTCACCCAAAAGTTGTTGATGTCACGTTTAATGCCCTTCTCCGCGCGATGAAATTCATTTACAGTCATCAGGGGAAGTTCTTGTAAGATGAAAAATCTTCTCCTCTTGTCAATTTGAAAGCTCTACGGAAAGAGCAATGGTTTCCCCGCACAGCACCGGATTTACATAAGCCCCCCTGAGGAAAAACATTGTGTACAAGAGCAGAGCTAAACGGTCCAAATATTATCAATTTATTTTTTCATTTAAAAATCGATTACACATATTAAGTTACACATACGTCTCGATGAAATATCGGTGTTTAACTTTCAACACTGCCCCCTAGTGGTCGGGAGCACTTCCGTTGTGTTGTGGCTTAATTTCGTTGTGTTGTGAGAATTTCGTTGTGTTGTGGCTTAATGTATTTGTGTTGTGGCTTAATTTCGTTGTGTTGTGGCTTAATTTCGTTGTGTTGTGAGAATTTCGTTGTGTTGTGGCTTAATGTATTCGTGTTGTGGCTTAATGTCGTTGTGTTGTGAGAATTTCATTGTGTTGTGGCTTAATGTATTTGTGTTGTGGCTTAATTTCGTTGTGTTGTGAGAATTTTGTTGTGTTGTGGCTTAATGTATTTGTGTTGTGGCTTAATTTCGTTGTGTTGTGAGAATTTTGTTGTGTTGTGGCTTAATGTATTTGTGTTGTGGCTTAATTTCGTTGTGTTGTGAGAATTTCGTTGTGTTGTGGCTTAATGTATTTGTGTTGTGGCTTAATTTCGTTGTGTTGTGAGAATTTTGTTGTGTTGTGGCTTAATGTATTTGTGTTGTGGCTTAATGTCGTTGTGTTGTGAGAATTTCGTTGTGTTGTGGCTTAATGTATTTGTGTTGTGAGAATTTCGTTGTGTTGTGGCTTAATGTATTTGTGTTGTGGCTTGATGTCGTTGTGTTGTGAGCTTATGTTTGCTTTTTTAATGTCATTGTGTTGTGCACCACTAGGCCACCGTACAGATCTCTGTAAATGAGTTTCTATCCAGGTTATATGAATATAATAAATATGTATATCTCCATAAATAAATGAAAACACTCATGGAGGGAAAGTGACTTATGAAAGAGTAATGCATCATCCACTATGTGATCCAGAGAGAGAAGGGGGACAGTGTATGTGTCTGTGTGTGTGCAGTTGTGAGAGTATTCAGAGGCAGAGGGAAAACAGACAAGAATCATTTGCTAAACCTGATACTGTTGTAGAGCCGAGCGTCAACATGTCATATCATATTGCATTGAGAGAGACAACACACTTCCTGTGGTACTGTTTTACAGGATCTTCTGTATCTCTCTTACAGATATCATGTAGACTCACTCAGGTGCAGTGGTTAGTGCAGGCCCTGATGCATTCTGAAGACATACATGGTGATCATGTGGGTTATCCAGGTTTGACTTCAGTCTGTGATATATCCTGTTTTTTTTTTGGAATTACAAGGTTGATGTGAATGAGAACCATACTTGCCAACCTTGAGACCTCAGAATTAGGGAGATATTAAAAAGGACCGGGGTGGGGGGGTGGGGGGGGGGTTGTATGTCGTCATATATATAACATACACAAACGATGTGTCGTCATATATAATATCACATACACAAACGCAAAGAAAAATGTAATTCATTTATTTGACAAATTCAATTCCTTAAGGCCTCTCCTCAGGAGGTTAGACCCTAATTTGTTAGCTACTGTAAATGAAGAGATATGAAATAGCTAGATCTTATCAATAAACATTTATTAATTCATAGCCTAATGCAACAATTACATAAGTAAACTCTCAAAACATTATAATTATGACATTTCATTTTTAAATTTTCATGTAACAGTCTAAAGCTAAATAAATAGCTGTTCTTGCCTTTCATTTCAGACGTCTGCTTCTAGGGGCCGTTCACATATCGCATCTTTTTCGCGCTCAAGGTCGTTATTTCAACCGTAGGTGCGCGGCCGCGGTGAGCACGCTCATAATGGAAGCAACATGGTGCGCTACTTTTTCCAGGCGGGTTTTTCCTTCTCATCTCCAGAAATATATCTAGTAGTAAAGCTAATGCGAGCCGAGGTGAGGCTAGAAATCAATTAATCCTTTGCTGATACTTCTTCGTCGTCATCATGGAGAGCGCAGTTTGGTTGCATAGCAACGACAGACGCCATGGGAGCGCAAGCGTTTGGTCTAAAACGGCGCCCAGTGACGGATGGTGTAGCAATATTTTTGTCCGGGTGGAAATCGAGAGAAATTCGGGAGAAAGGTCGGTCCGGGAGATTTTCGGGAGGGGCTTTGAAATTCGGGAGTCTCCCGAAAAATTAGGGAGGGTTGGCATGTATGATGAGAACTCTGAAATTCTAGCTGTTCAGATTCTCCAACTTAGTGATGATTTGTTTCTATGGCAACAAGAATGCCAAATCGGATTCACTGTTTTGACTTTTCCACACTTTTTTTTTTACATTTAATTTCACAAATTTTTAACGTTGTATTATTACGAATCCTAAAATGATAAATATAATATATAACCACACACACACACACACACACACACACACATATGGTTCTGCCACTTTAGATGATTTGCATGACATAACAATGGTCAAGTAATGATTTCACAATAATGATAATGATTTGCCATCTAGTAAATTGTCAGTAAATAATTAGTATAAAATTTTGTATATAAAGTATTTTATAACATGTTATATAGAACCAGTTATTTTATTGTTTAATCACAATGTAACAATGTTCTTAAACAGATTGGCAGATTATATATATATGTATGTATGACACCATGTCTGTGTCAGGGAAACTGTCATTGCTGTCATCAGCCTCAACACACACCAGATCGCAATTACCGGAATTCTAATAACCTGCACCTGTCGCCTCTTATTAAGCTCCCTATATCCCTGCACTCCTCTTACTGCCTCATTGTCCATTCTACGGTCTATATGGCTGCTATTCCTGTTTCCTTACATGCAGCTTATACCGGTAAGCTAAAGGTAAGGAAACAGGAATAGCAACCTACCTCTGAGTTAGTTAAACGCTCCACTGCTCCAGTACTGTTCCTCTGGAAAACCTGCAAGAGACAACCGTCAATATCAGCTAAGACATTTTAATATCATAACATCTCAAGTCTCACAGGCTGCATTTATTTGATCAAAAATAAAATAAAAACTTTATCTATTTTCATATTTTAAGTTACTTATTCCTGTGATGGCTAACATTGATTTTTATTTGTATTCTTTGATGAAGCTAAAAATAATTAATTTTAATTACTGTTTTTTTTTTAAACAAAAATAAATTATCTAATATCCAGTCCTTTTGTAATCAATTTAATGCATCACCTCCGAATAAAAGTATTAATTTCTTTAAAAATAAATCTGATCACAAACTTTTTGAATGGTAGTGTACATGTACTGTATGAACAATACCTGTAATGTAGTTATTATAATGTATTAAATTCTTGTTTTTATTTTTTTTATAAAAAAATTTTCATACAGGGTTAGTTTACTTGTTTGGATAATATAATATCTAAAAAGCCGATATAATAATGCAGATATTATAATGTGTCACCCTTCACTTCTCAATCCAGACTGCTAGTTAAGTGAAAGCTCTTTACATACAATGCATGCTTCTATCTGACATAGTGAGAAGTAATAGAAGACCATTATTCATCGAACCAAAAGCATAGTGGACCCAATTTATTCCATCTTTGACATTTACAAGAAAGACTTCATGCAAATGTTACTGAGTCTAGTTCTTGAGCATAATAATAGAAGTGGAGAACAGGGCGCTTGAAGATTGTGGTGGTCTAACAAGCTGTGTCCCATTGCTGAGACTCTGTTTTTGAATCTCAGTGACATTAGATTGTGGTTGAGCTTTAGAAATGCAATTGACCATTTTTCCAGGAACTCGAACTCTCATGGTGGCGGAGCACCATTTGGCTGTTGACTAATCAGAGGGAAAGATGCATAGACCCGCATGTTCGTCCAACAGCAGGTTCTGCTGATGCAAGTGTATGGAAGTCAATGGCTACAGGTATCATTTAAGAGAATTGCTGGTTTATAAATAATTGACAGTTTCAAATGAAGGGGAAAGAGGCCTTTTCAAAAAATAATAGGCGTAGTGTACTAGCAGCCACAGAGATCGTACAGACCGAGAGCATTTACATTAAACTCATTACTTTAATTTACTTTGTGGTGGTAATTTATTATGCATGTGCTTCAAAATTACAAGTTTAATACAGATCCTGAAATGAACCATGGATGGAAAACCTTAAATGACATGCCTCTTAGGAGGTCCTGCAATTATTGGCTGATTATTTAAGTATATAGTGCCCTAAATAATGACTGACAGCTTTAATTGCTTTGTGCTCTCTAGTCAGCAGAGAGATGGGAGGCATTTCTGTCAATACTGACACGTTCACCTCTCCTGGGAGGATCAGTAGAGCAAAGGAGCATTTCCTCACTTTTCCCTTCCCTCTTCTTTCCACCTACCATCTCATCTCATCTCATCTCATCTCATCTCATCACCTCACCTCACCTTACCTCCCATGCCAGCCATCACAAAGGTTTTCATAGACCAAGCACTCATTACACCCGTTTGCCATGTACTGGAGTCAGCAAGTGAAAATGAGTGTGAATTAACGCATTCAAAATGAACTTAGCAATGTGCCAGGCTGGAGGTGTTTTTTTTTTTTAAGAAACCTCAGTACACACACACAGAGACAAGTACTGTAAAGTGAGAAAACCCAAGATAGAAAGTTCTCATTACGGAGATAACTGTTCTATTTAATAGTTATAGCTTTTAATGCTTTTTTGCATCGTTGATCATATGGCACCATCCTGTAAATTATAAGTAAGAACAGGAAACATGCCATTTTGTGTTTCAAAGTGATTGAAACTGTCATGTACTCACAAGTGGTTTGATGTCACTGTCTGAGGCAGTTGAAACCACAGTATGTAGTCATTCACACTTTGATGTTCTTGGTTTCCTATTCCCCTCTTCTCGCTGCGGTTTGTTTATGCTACTTTTTGAGATCAGACTGCTGTCAATCTGTATGTGCTGCAGAATGCCTCAGGGACCGTTTTATTGAGATGTGCTTTTAAAGATTTTCTTTAGATTTCTAATGCCTTACAACAATTAATTACAATTTTAGGAAGGGTTGGAGGAGTGGGATAGACAAACAAACAAATAAATCTGTCCAGACCAATTTATCTTCAAATGAAATGACATTAAAGGAATGTTCTGGGCTCTATCAAAATCACACGCAATCACTCAGAATAATCACAAAGTACTCACAGTCACCTACAATGACTCACAGTTGCACCATGGCTGTTACAAATACAATTTGTCAGTCCACACGAAAACGCAACACAACTACAAGACATAAAAAAATAGTACAAATCACAGCCAGTCTTACAAGCACTTGGACAAGCTCTCTCTGTATATGCGCACTCTAAAGTACATAGGCTACTTTGTCTCAGAATAGACTCATTTTCAAGGTCTGAGGTAAATTGTGGCTATCAAGGCCTATATGTAGTCTATGGTTAATAATGTACAGCATATTTGTAGGTGTGCTCTGTGGACATGGAAATCTTCTCTTTTTTATTTCTACTGTTCATTCCCTCAAGGTCAGGTGACCGCAAGTAAAAACATGAATGTACTGCTTTATAGAAGAAACTGAAGTTCTCAGCAGTGTTTGTTGGCGACAGGATTGTTTGCTAACTGTATATTGCTGAAACAGTATTTCATACTTCTTTTTACCCAACCAAAGAATAAAAAAGGACTTTGCCCTGAGTATATCGTGGTCTTCAAAGTCATGTACAGGATCATGCAAACTAAAATTAAACAATTTCAATATTATACAAAACACAAGTACCTGAGCTGTTTCAGTTGCATAGCAGAAATAGAAATCATCAAATGGGGTCATGACTACTTTGTCTGGCCTTCCAGAAAAGGACACAACTAGAAATCAGTGGTTACGTTGTAATTACAACATTGTTCCGGAACAGTTTGACCCAAATATTCAGATGTGTGCAGCACATTTTACGGAGGACGAGAACTGTTTCCTGGGAAAGTGGCCTACAAAATGGTGTTTGTTTGTATAAAGTGGGGCAATTCCAACTTTGCAAGGACAGTCTGGTGCTTCTGACACACAGTCTGTAAGTACGTTTTCATATTTAAAGAATTTGCCACTGATGATTCAAATGTGAGTTTTGAGCAGTGTAGAGTATAGCGCTTGTTTGCCGTTTCTCTGATCACAAATGCAGACATGGTTTTATTTTTATGCAGCACGATACACAACGCATAAAAAGACAGTATAAGTCATTATAATCAGTAATTATGTCCCCATTGGATGCAAAAATTACTCGTTTATAATACATTGTATTGTTGTGTGGGACACACAGTATCACAGTATGGTAAGGCCAATCACAACTCACTGGATAGATGGCCAATCAGAGCTCACCTTTTCAAAACAATGAGCTTTGTAAAAATCATCACGTTTCAAAAAGGCGGGGCATAGAGCAGCAACAATAATATATATTTTGTGGAAAATAATGTGTTTTGTATGTGAACTTTATCGCGTAAACACATTTCATTACACCAGATACACAAAATAATGTTCTTTTTTGCAACGTCATATGACCCTTTTAAGCATCAAATGACAGAATAATTACAATTTGTCCCTTAGTTTTCCAAATCATGTTCTGTTGACAGAAAATCACTTATGACGGAAGTAAACAGGGTCAGACAATAAATGTTAAAAAGCTGTTTAAGGCTGTTTCAGGCTAAAGCTACAAGGCTTTAGATATCATATGTTAGCATAAGTGAGCTTGAATTGCTTATTAACCATAAGTAATATCCATTTTTTAGATTTGTTGTTAAAAAGAATAAATAAAATATGAAGTTTACATTTCGGCTTTTAAAAACTCCTTTTCTTCCAATGTAAGCATCTTTCTGTTAATACTTGTTTTTGCTAAAGAACAAGTCAAAGTAATTTTCTGAACTCTTAAGAAATGTCTGTAAATATAAGGCCCAATGTAGTATGTTGATATGAAGGAATTTTCTATATTGATATTTCACGGGTGTTTAACCCAAATTTTTAAATATGTATTGCATTATGTTGTCTTTTAAGGTTGAAAGAAATGTTTGTAAACTTAAAAAAAATAACATACTGTTAATTTTCTGCCAGGAAATTACAATTTTCTACAGTTTTTTTTCAATTTATTTATTTTTCCCTGCAGTGTAAGCAACATTAATGCCAAATTTACATTGTATTGTACCCAGATTTGCTCTTACTGAAACAAAAGGTGTTCAAAATAGTTTTATTTTTTTTTTTACTGAAGAAATCTGAACTATAACCACTCCTTTTTTAATCCACAAAGCACTTTGTAGGCTATTATAGTACTTCAGTATTGTACCTAATGCAGTACAGATGCTAAATTTGGCTTGATAAATGTAAGCTTTCTCTTTTGATGGAGGCAGATTGCGGGCATTTAATAGCTATTGATTTTAAGCAAACACAGCTCCATTTTAACATAATCTTCAAAAATGCAGCAATATAAATATACCCTGGAACTGAGGCCTAGCTCCATCCAAAACGGATAAATTATTGATTTTCATGAGTCTGGTCTGCCTCGTGACTCTCATTCTGCCGTAATCATCTGAGGTTAATTAACTTTAATATGTTGTTTTGTGAAGAGCTTGAGCTATAAATGTTACATCTGAAGAGAGATTTATCTCAATCCATGATTCATAATGCATCTCTGTGTACTGTGTCAGTATCGCTTAGCTACATGCTGAATACCAAAATAAATGCACAGCGTATCTAAATTGAAGTTTGTTTTATATATGCTTTTTTTGTATAGTAGGGCTGATAAACTTGCTGCTGGTGATTGCAAAAGGTTAAAACTGCAACCTGGACTTGTTAAAACAGCCCAAAAGCTGCCATATGCAACCACAAAAGAACGCTTTGATGGTTAGAGAACATAAGGGTGATAACTGGCACTGATCCCTGCTGCAGCAAAAGCCACAACATAGTGAGTTTATTTTTTGAAGCTGTCTGAGGTTGGGCATCCTCTCAGTTGGTGCAATTTTGAATGGTGGCTTCAACAGATTGGAAAATGTAACCAACATCACTGAAGTCTGTTTACAAAATGCTGATTTTTGTTTTCACCAGGGTGCTGGTTTGCTCGAAGTGCAGGCGTTTTAGCCTGTCACAAACTATATCATCAGTTAACAACATCTAGGGGTCGTGTGTGTGTGTTTGTGTGCATTGGCATACAAGACACATCCAGCAATCCCCACGGTACACCGCTCATGGTATTATGAGCTGAAATGAAATTCTAGCTAGATTTGGCTGTCTAGGAGTATCTGTGGGTTGCGAATAACTAGAAGTTCATCCACCTAGAACAGCAGTCCCACCGCAAAATGAACTTTACAGCTCTAATAATACACGCTGTTTACAGAAGAATTAATTTAAGTGCTTTTACAGTATGTGGCACTGTTTAATACTGGAAACCCAGGCAGATATTACACTGGTGACAAATAACAATGTTGATATGTCTAGAAAGCCAACCAGTTCAATTCCTCTTAGATTTCGCTATCGAGAAGTATCTAGGGGTAGCTTTAGCTAGGTCAACAGCTTTGTTGTTATGTAGCACAAATGTTTTCGAACAGAGCTTCATTTTAGATTCTTTCTATACTGGCAAAACCCACAAATATTACGTCAGTGATGAGTAATTGGAGTAAGTGAAACTAATTAGCCTAGACAAGCAAATTCTGGTTACATTTGGATATGGGTAAGAGGAGTAGGTATGCTGCTTTTATGTAATGTTTCGCAAAAATGAATGAAGTCACTATTTACCATAGTTTGCAGCTTGCACTTTGAAGCCGTTTTGAAAAAGTTTGTGTTTCCAGCCGCCAAAATGCTGTTGCTGTGTAAATAAATGGCCAAAGCGTATACATTTTCCATTTTTAGTTGAAAACAATGTTGTGTAAATGTTCCTAATAAAATGAACATGAACTGAAATAAAACAAAAAATATATTTGTATTTAGCTATAACTGTAATTGTCAAAAACACACACAACAAAAATACTAACATTTTAAAACTAACATTAAAATGAACAGAAAAGATAAAAATAAGATAGAATTCAAAATATTATTATAAATTATAATAACATACAAAGGATTCCAAAACAACACTGTTGCTCATCATAGCAATTCTTCATATTTTGGGCTATATATATATATTATATATATATATATATATATATATATATATATATATATATATATATATATATATATATATATATATATAATTCAGCTTTCTATTAAATTTAGAAAGTTTAGTGCTTTTGTCATTTATTATTTATTTTATATATTTCTACTATTTTAGCAATTTTGATTAATTATTTCAGCATTATTTCAATTAACAGTTGAAAATTTAACAGTTTTATTAACAGTAACAATTTTTAGTTAATATACCTAAATGACAGAACTTGTGGGAGCAGTCCCCTTTAGCTGTTTTTGCAGGGGCCCCACAGAGTCTTTGTGTTTGCTGTGTGGTTGTTCAAAAGAAAGAAACTGATATATTTTCAGAATATAAGATTGTATTTTAACTTGTTTTTCTTCTCATAAAGAGAAAGGCTAAACTCCTCACAGCAGGTAAGAGTGTGTGGGCATGCTTGAGCAAATGTAAATTTCACAAATGTCAGATGTATTAAAGTTTCATTTCATGGCTGTGGTGTTTGGTCTCTTAAAATAGTCAGTTAGGACATGAATTCTAGCAAGGCTTAATTAAGAGAAGACTGCTGTCATCAGCTTGTGCAAGTAATTATCATCGTGCATGAATTTGGATGGGGGAGTTTCTCTCTAATTACCAACACATTGCTCTCTCAGATGATAATGCTATAATTTGATCTTGGAATACCTCCTGCAGGGTGGAAATGCACATAATGATGTTCTAGAATGTGTTACCTTTGTCCAATCACCTTGCAAATGGGAATTTAAACACAAAATCATAAAATGAAAAATCTCTTGAGAAGAAAAGGCTGGCATTATGCATGGCCGACCCTCCTTCTTTCTTTTCATCTACTTCCTCTTGCACTTCTTGTGCATTTCCTTTCTTATCTTATTATAACAATCCCAGGTCAAGAGAATTTGGAGGAGCAGATTTAGTAAGACCGTGAACCTGAAAGGCTTGTGCTGGTCCAAGTAATTACGACTGGACATTTATCACAGCACCCTCATCTTGTCCTGTAATTTATTTCTCCTCAGCATGTGGACGTTTTTAAATAAACCCATCTTTCAAAATACTGAACCTTACCATCTGAATTTCGTGAAGTCATTACCCTACTTTCATTTAAAACATTCACGCACACGCTGGGCTAATTTTCCAACTTGCTTGTCTTCGTTCTGCTAATACTGCTTGATGAGATAATGCTCACAATGTTATTTTAAAGTCTGGTGGACACAATAATGAGAACTCTCTCATGAAGCTAGTGAGGACATTTAAAGGAGTCGCTCACCCAAAAATGAAAGTCGTGTCATTCTGTACGTATGTATGTACAGTGGTGGCCAAAATTATTAGAACACTATTACTTTCACAAGTTAAAAAAAAAAAGGTTTTAAGTAAGTTATTTCTATCTTTCTCTGCAGTGTGTCAGTAGGAAATATCAGTTTACAATTCTAAAAAATCATTTTGCCATTAATTGTAATAATCCAGTGAAATTTTGGTTTGCACAAGGAGTCTGACAGCAGCCAGTGCTGCACACCGAGATCTGATCTCACCATCATCCAGTCTGTCTGGAATGACAAGAAAAACAGAACAAACTGAGACAGAATAAATCCAGAAGAATTGTGGCAATGTCTCCGAGATGCTTCAAGGGAACTATCTGCAAAGCGACCTGAAAAACTAAGTGCAAGTGCACCGAGGGCAGAAGCTGCTTAAAGCACAAAATATGGTCACCCCAAAATAAATCTATTTATTACATTATTTTTGACAGCATCCTCATTTTAAAGCATTTTTTACACAAGTGCCTAAAGCTTTTAACAGGAATGTAACTTTGCAGGTAGGTTTTTTTGAAGCATCCTGGAGTTGTATTTATTTATTTATATTCTTATTTATTGCTCATCTTGTAATTTGTATGATTTACCCTCATGTTGTGTTTAAGTCATTTTGACCCATATGAATGTTAGTTAATGTTATCACAATGAACTAAAACTTGCTTGCTTTGCTCAAAAATTGTATAATATTGTTTCTCCACTTTGTGATATTCCCAGATAAAAATGACTGGCCAACCAAACATAGCTTAAGTTATATTATGGTTTCGAAGTATTGAATTCAATCTCTTCATCATTTTGTATTCTTTTTATTAGGGTAGGTTTTGTATTGATTAATTTGTAAACTAATTGTAGGCCTTATTGATCTGAGCTCATGCAGCTCAGTTTTTGAGTGAACATTGCCAAAATGATCCACAATGCTTTTTCACTCAAAACTGAGGCGCATAAGCTTGAGTCAATGAGGGCCTACTATCAATCAGTTCCAAAAAGAAAAACAAAACTTGTTCTGATGAAAGAAAGTAAGTTGCTAAAAGTATCAGAAAACAACATGGGACACCAATGAATTTCATTTCATGGATAAAAATTGCTATTTTATTGAACACATAACACAGAATGAGGATGAGTAAATGATCACAGAATTGTAATTTATTATTTTCATTTTTTTTTCATTTATTATCATAAAGAAAAGTTTGACAAAAATGAACATTTGGTTATTATTTACTTGCCCTCATGTCATTCCAAACCCATGTACTGTGATATTTGTGCCATAAAACAGTTCAGTTCAGTTCCAAAAATCATTATAAAAGTAGTCTTCATGATTCATAGGCTATATTCCAAGTCAATGAAGTGATACAATTGCTTTGTGTGATGAACAAACCATTATTTGCTGATAATCATCATCTCTGATGTGGCTCTTCTATAATATATAATGCCTATGGCACAGCTTTGATGTCTTGATATTTGATTATGAGAATCAAGGGATTTTGATGCTATTCACTTCCAGTCTGTGCCATAGGTGCTTAAATTCCAGTCTGTTGGTCAAACAAAGATATCATTAGGCCTCAGAAGGCTTGAACGTTGTGTACAAGTTGTAAGGACTTTTATGGCATTTATTTTTGGGACTTGAAAGCCTATGTTTAAAAGCCATGTATGATTATTCTCCAAAACAAGAGGGCGAATAGCTAACAGAATTTTCATATTTGAGTGAACCAACCATAAACTCTAATCTATTTTTCACAAATATAGCAAGTGACTCATATCATACTTTTAGGGGATTTTTTTTTGCTGAGAATGTTTTTGTACTGGGGCCTTTACTGATTCAGGCCTGTCATGGACAGCTGACTCCCAAAGCTTTTCATTTTCTTCATATTCTGTATGGTGGTGAGTTCAGTGACAGAAATTAACTTTTTGATTAAGAGGTAATTATTTGCCATCTTCAATTTCCATCTTGATTTCCAGGGACATTTTGTTTTTTAAACTTAAACTTATAACATATATGCATCATATTTATATAAAATATTTACATCAATTTAAATTCAGTTAGCATATTAAGACACCGTAGGCTGTTACCAATCATTACATTTTTGCACTGCATAAATTACACATTTTGAAGTATTAACACAACAATTACAACTTCATAAATAATGATATGAAATTAATGTTTTAAAAAGATTTTGATTAAAAGATTTTTGTTTTAAAAAATTAAATAATACTTCAAAATATAAAGAAAAAACACACACCGGTAGATCACTGTCTGAATGAGTCACATAATCTTTCATTCAACTGATTTCTTCAAGGGCTGTTTCATTAAGGAAGAAAGTCTTATTAATGGATGACTGAATCATGATTGCTTCAAAAACACTGATTCCTGCAGAAACGAAACATACTGTGTGTCTCAGAGAAGCACAAAAGTACTTTTGGGGATTTGTTTGAACTATTTTCATTGGCAAAAACAGACAATATTGTAACTCACAATATTAACGTCTTGTTTATTGAACTGCTTGCAGTTGTGCTGATACTTTGGAAAACAGCTAATTCATGTGATATTGCTATCTCATATAGAAATAGCAGACAAGGACTCATATGGTGCATTTTTGCAGACATATTTTTTTTTTTTAGGAATTCTCACTGTATTTTACTAGGCTACTTGGTGTTTTTGTTGAGTGACATACCTGATAATGTCATTCTCCACATCATTAAATCGACAATTACAATATTTTCATAGGCAATACATATTGCACACCTCTTGTCCACATCCAATCTTGTTGGAACATGAGTATAGAGGGACAGTGCAACCATTAACTGCAAATGCCAAAGCTGGTGACGTGGTTGCTGTTTTAGACCTCCGACTGTGCTTCGCTCTCACTTAGACTGCTTTTAACACTTTCTTTGTTCACATCTCTACCACTGCTGCTCCTTTGGTGCTGGGAGTACAGAGAAGCTGTAGGAGTTCTCCTTGGTCATTTCCTGTTCAACACTCTTGAATAACACCATTATAGCCGCTACTCTGTTGAATGATTCCTGGATGTGAAAATTGGCCATAATCGTAAAGATAATGAATGATTATAATGCAGTTGCTCGATTGCTCGATTGGCTTCCCGTCCTTCATTAAATGCTGCAGAGCAAACTCATATGTCACATTCAATCGGACAGCTGTTTCACGTCTTCTGCAATGCGCCGTTCCCCCAGTTCGGCTTCATGAATGTAGCGTCATTAATCAATTGAGCCCATGCAGCGCAGCTCATTAAATGCTTCAAAACCGAACACTGACACCCACCTGCCCATCAGCATCCCAACAGCCTGTCTTTCCAGCATACACTTACAATCTCACGTGGGCAGCCTGTCCGTGTTTATTATGTCTGTCTTGGATGTCCTTTTGGGAAACCCACATCAATCATCCTCTCCAGTTCTTCTTCATCTAAACACATAGCTTGACTTGTTCACTTATTCACATACAGCCCTTTCTGCAGGCAATATGGAACCTGGGTAAGATATTTTTGTTAGAGGTATTTCATCATACCATATGACCTAATGAACACATCTTTCCATCCAAGTCGCAGTAGCTGATGTTCTCACCTGCCAACATCACAACACTGACTCCAAACTTTAGTGATGGTACTCTGCTTTTCAAGGTCTTTCAAAGTCTTAACACCTCCTACACACCAGATGCCAGGGCGAAGACTGTAATGACAACAAACAGTCTAAAGCATATGATTGAAATTATACTCTAAATATAAGGGGGGAAATTACCATGTTTACATGCACATTATTTTCTGTTGCCAGTATATATTCTAGCTAAGAAAATGATGTATGCGTGCTTCAGTTATTGGAATATTTTTATGCAAATGGTAATCAGCATATTTCAAATACATAATGGTATGTATGAATGTATTTATTTATTTTCATTGCATTGCATTGCATTTTTAATAGTTCAGAAAAATCTTTCACCCATATTGACTGTAAGCTACAGTATTCCAGACCAGCCTTCAGTCCTTTAGTGCTTTGTGCCACAGACAGGTTATTGTTTTGGCTTCTTTTGGAACTATTTTTATTCTTATTATACAGACATAGGCCAGCAGTCTTATCTAGATTTTTAGTATATTATGTATTATGTCTATAAATTTGGCAGACATTTTTATCCATTGTGCATTCACAGTATGTGTTTGTGTGTTTGTGTATGTTCCCTGGCAATCAAAACCATGACCTTGGTGTTGCTTGCACTGTGATGTACTCCAGCATCACAAGTATCAAGCAATGTTTTAGACATGTAGTCTAATTGTAGTTTAATTGGGATTCGGATTAACATATTTACATGGTAATATTTGTGCATTTTCAGACCAAATTCAAAGCAATATCAAAATATCATAGTGCATGTAACAGGTAAAGAAATTAACTTCCAGCTTCAATAATCATACAGCATTAATTTCATTTTACTTGATGTACTAGCTTTATGTGTCTAAAAGGCTTGATGCATGATAACACTCACAGAAAACGTAAGAAGTATACATTATTATTTTAATTTCTGTACTTCTACTTAGGCTTATTTCATTTTTTATGTACTGTAGTTAGTTGCCAAGGCAACATTCCTAATCATTGTTTCAGTTTTCAGTGTTACTACTTTAAAATTATACGTTTAATTCAATGTGTTGCTTGCTATTTCTTTGTAATTAATTGTCAAATGTACTAGCAGTTTCTAACTGAGAGATGTTTCACACCATTTTTCTCACTATATTTGTATTTTGTTTTATTTCAGCTTTATTTTTGTTCAGAAATTATTATTGTTATTATTTGTTTTATAGTTTTAGTTAACAATAGCAATACTGCTGTTTTTTTTTTTTTAGAGATTGTCTTTTTGATATGAGCAAAACTGCATGCTTTGTCAGTTCTTAGAGTTTACCATAATGATTAACTGCTCATAATGGGCTCATAATTGGCTGACAAAAAGTAAGATAAAATCATATACTTACACACACACACACATACATATAGGCAAATAGATATATCGAGGACTGGATTATCCACATGGGAATTTGGGCACGTGTCCAGGGGAACCACGTGCAGAGAAACAGAGAGGATCATGCAGGGCCATACATATGCAATTACCACATACAAAAGCATCTTTTAAATGGGTGTGTCCAACCTATTTGTACTTGTGGCTATTTGCATAATGTTTCTTGGTAAATCACTTGAAATACACCCACAAAGTGTAGACACAATTTGTTAGATTGCACAATCAAATTAGTACCCATTTTTGGTGATTTTCGTAAATCAAGACCATTGTCAGCAAACACAGACTTCAAACACAGGGTTCAGACTTTAGCAAAAATGGAGCTCACACATACCACTCCTAAAAACACACTATTGCAAAATGATTTGTGGATGAAGGCGTTTTCTCTCTTTATCTGTCTCCCTGAAGAGGAAAATGCATAAAACTGTTGTCTTCCCCTAAGTATTGGAAAACAGAGAAGGACAAAGCAAGGACAGTGTGTTTGAACAGTGTTGTACGTACACATATTCATAGCCGTAATTTGTCATCAACAGCTGTGAATTTATCATAGTGAGACAATGTATCTCGACCAGCCTTCTGAGGGAAAACAAAAAGCCACATGCAGTCAAAGACATGCAAACTTATTTTTGAATCCTCTACTGATTTATCATATAGTTTACACTGTATAGTACACAAAGATTATTAAAAAGGATGTAACACATGCATACAAACAGTTAGTCTTTTCTGTACTGTAATACAGTTACTGAGACTTTTTGTATGGACTGCAATTAACTCTTGCTGACTGCCCTGTAACTAATTTGTAACTGGACCTAACTGTCTTTTCCTTGTGTGTGTGGATATAAAAACAACACCAGTCTGTATCTATGTGTGTATGTGTAAGTGTGTGTGTGTTTCCATGCTTGTTAATAAGCTTTAACGGGGCCTGCATAAACCCTTCATTAAAAATCTCCACTAATCCGCATTTTGCTTTCTCACTGAATCATCCCTCATTACTTTTCCTCTCCACACTTCCACACTCCTCCACCTCTCTCTCGCTCTCCCGCATGTGTTCTGTTTATTTCAGTGTTATGGATTTCCTCTGTATTGTGGGTATGGAAATGTTGCGTGTGCCGTTATGCATTATTTGCGCTTCTGCAATTCAAAAGTCCTTTTAATTGACAAGCTCCTCCTCGTTTGCATATCTCCACCAAAAGTCGTGACCAGGAAGAAAATAAAGCTGGTGCAGTTAATGTGTGAGCTTTCTGTTAATATGGAACATTTTCTGTGACTGCATATATTCTGCATATATAGCTACATTTTTATTTTTCATTCTTTTTGTTTCTCGTACAGTTGCCATGGACATTCTATAATGATGTGAACTTTCTGACATTCTCTGTAAAAATAAATAAATAAATAAATAAATAATATATAGAATATTAACATTTTACATGCAATTGAAATACAGACATCTTAAATGTAAGAATTTTTTTATTTATTTATTTATTTATTTTTTGTGAGTAATAACTGTTCAGATGCACCTGCCATATAAAAGCAGCCATTTACCTTACTTCTTGTGGCTGAAAATTGAGCAAAAAAACTAAAATACATCTATGCTACAATGACAAAAAAAGTGCAATTAATATCTATATTTTTCTTCAAGTAAGAGTGAAAGGCATGCAGATTTAGATGTTGCAGAGGTATCACATTAAACATTACCAAACAGAGGATGCTTTCAAAGAGGAGCCCCAAACCAGCGAGAGATTTTTATGACATGAGAATCCACAAGACATTAAAGAAATAGCACAATAATTATAATGATTTCGTCCGAGTAAGCTTGAAATCTTTGATGAATGTGTAATGCATTATCTTGTAATTAACAGCCACATGATTCCTATTCCTATCCATTACTTTCTTGGAGAAACAAGCAATCATACATAAAGAAAGAAAAAATGAGAGTGAAAGAGAGCAGCCGTCACACAGCAATACACTGATGATATATTTCTTCATAAACATACGATATATTATTTTCAGTATGAGAATATTTCCACATTAATGCATCAACCCTGACTTTTAGACTCGTAATAAGTGCTGCTGCCCTGATGGATTGGATCATGATTGGCCTGCACACAGTGAAACTCTTGATAAATGGCCACTTAAAGTGATATAAAATAATAAAAAAGCAGATATTGCCACACACCAGTATTCAAAGCGTTCAAACGATAGTCTACATATGTGTAAGAATCACTGAGGCATATAAAAAGAAGACATAAAAGAAAAGGTGAATGAGAGCTACAGTATTGAAGTAAATTACAGTGATATGGATGGTTATCCATTGAATATATAAATGCACATAGTCTATTCCAGGGAGCTCTTTGGTTAACTGGTTGGTTTGTATTTCTATACCTTCTTCAGTAAATGACATTTAACATGATAAATGAAGTCACCTGACCCATTCTGAATTACGCAGTAATCCTACAGGGATGCCAAAACTTTCTCTCTCTCTATTTCTGCTTCAGATTTTCTGGGACATTTGGTGTGAAACCAGTTTGTGGTCAGTAAGTCTTATGCACACCAAAGCTACATTTGTTTGACCGAAAATACAAGAACTTTAATATTGTGAAATGCTATTACAATTTAAAATAACTGTTTTGTAGTCACCATGATATGAACACATGAAGAAGATGAAGAAGAATGCAAATCCTCAAGAGTATAGTAGACTGGACATAAAACAGTGAATAGAACACAACTTACTGTAAGTAAGTTGGCAAATGAAGATAACTAACTAGATACAACTGAAAAAAAACACACACACACACAAAAAAAAAACACAATGAACTACGTCACACAGAGCACATGGGGAAAGAAAACACAACAAACAGTCATGGGATATCAGAAATAATTCTAATATGCTGATTTGCTGCTTAAGAAACATTTTTTAATTCATTATTTAATATACATATTTTGCAATTCAAAAGTCCTTTTAATTGACAAGCTCCTCCTCGTTTGCATATCTCCACCATGATATGAACACATGAAGAAGATGAAGAAGAATGCAAATCCTCAAGAGTATAGTAGACTGGACATAAAACAGTGAATAGAACACAACTTACTGTAAGTAAGTTGGCAAATGAAGATAACTAACTAGATACAACTGAAAAAAACACACACACACACACACACAAAAAAAAAAAAACACAATGAACTACATCACACAGAGCACATGGGGAAAGAAAACACAACAAACAGTCCAGGGATATCAGAAATAATTCTAATATGCTGATTTGCTGCTTAAGAAACATTTTTTAATTCATTATTTAATATACATATTTTCTTTTAATTATTTTTTCCAGATTAATTGATGAAGGGCAGCATTAATTTGTTTTTGTAACAATGTAAAGGTTTATACAGTCATTTTTGATCAATTAAATACATTCTTGCTGAATAAATTTATTCATTTCTTATATCTTATATTTCGCATGGACAACTACGGAAGTCAGTGTACATTCTTCAAAATATCTTTATAAGCAGAAGAATATTGATGACAAAAAAATAAAAAATAAAAAAAATGTTCACTGAGTGTACTGTCCCTTTAACACATTCGGTAGAGTTGCTACAGATGTGACAACCAGCCCCGGTCTCCCTTATAGCTTGCAGTATTTGTATATGCTCACCTCTTATCTGTCTCTCTTCCTTGCTGAGTAAAATATGTTCGATGTTAAACTCTCCCATGCTGAGATTCTTTCAGCTAAGTAGCACAGTTCTGAGGAAGAAAGAGCTAGAGGAAATGGTACAGGAGAAAGAGCACACAACATGAAGCTTGTAAAGCATTTTGATACCTGCAGGGGTGCATTTACCGCACTTAATACTGACATGTGCACGTGTAAAACTACTTTTAAAGTTCATCATGAAAGAGGAAGCATTACAGGGATGTGTAAACCTGCTGATATGTTTAATTACTCATGAATGTCAGCGATCTGCAAGCTTTCATTTGCAGAAGGGAAATAAATGAAAAATTGAATAGACAATCAGGTTTCCATTTAAGAAACAAGCTGTCTTCTACATAGAGCGATGAAAATCATCATCATATGAGCGTTCAGGTGGAAAAGCTCTTGGTGTCTCATTGCTGGGATTTGTATCTGGGGCCTAGTTAGGCTTCAGATGGGATTCATTTGAGCATCATGAATCACGGCTAATTGTGTTTTAGAGTGCTTGATCAATTGCAGATTATTTGCTCTATAGGTCAAGTGATAAATATTATACTGATATGACATGACTTGCAGCTCATTATCTTTGGGAATCATTCCAGATTTGTAATATGAAGTTAAGTTTTGCACATTAAAGACATGATTAAACCTGCTACTGCCACAGGTTAAATTGGACCAGACGTTGGATCATTTGTCAGTCCATTCTGTAATCAAATGATAATGATACTCTTTAGTCTAAACAATACATTTATGTTATCTACAACAGCACAGATTTGATTTTGATAGGTTTATTATGAGTCATATAGGCAGGGGTTAGTTATGAACCCAGGACCTGCCGAGTCAAAAGCAGGACCTCAAAAATTCCACATTTAACCCCTTGACTGTTAGAGATTTTTATTTCCTAGATGGCAATAAATTGTTCACAGGTCAGTTTTCTCTTTTTCCCCAGTCTCCTCTATACCATGGGCATATCTTGCAAATTTATCAGCACCAAAATCATTAAATTCTACTGACTTTGGGAGCAGCATTCTTACATTTTCTTATTACATACAGCTCTAATGTGCTTTATTCACTGTGTCAGTCCCACTACAGTTGTTCAAAGCATTTTTAGTGAGATTTAGACAAATTACACTTAGCAATCATGTTGTTATTGTTGAGCTAGCTAATGTGATGTTGACCTGGTCCATATGTCTTAAAAGCACCCTTATCTTATAATCAGGTCTCACAGGTATTAAATCCATAGTGAGAGAAGGGCTCAACGGGATATCTATGAAAAGTTCATCCCGCTTAACACCAGCCCAGGCTCATTGGAAAAACATGCTAGTCACGGCATGTTGCTTATTACACGTTTCTCAACACTTTCACTGTGTAATGTCAACTGCCAATGTTTTATTACATTAATTGTTGTACATTCTGCTGAGTAGTGCTAAAAGGTTAATGACCTGTCATGTTTGAAAATTATGTAGCATCACTTAAGTCTATTCTGGACCTAATATAAATCATACGTAGATAAAAATGTATTTACTAAAGCAACCATGCCATTTTATTTCATTTACATGGGTCTGAGCTCTTTTATTGTCAAGGGTGTTTCACAGGACTATACTAGGTAAGCTACCAAGTACAGTAAGTTTACAGTGTCAGAAAAGCCATATATTAAGCTGTTTATGCAATGCAACTGTGAAAATGTAGTATTTTGCTAGTCATATACTATGGTAAAAGGTTTTTTTTTCTTTTTTTTCTTGAGGACATATCATTTAGTATTGTGCAAGGAACAGTGTGAAAATGAGTCTTTATTAATCAACAATCTGCCACAATAACCTTAATTTATGCAAAAACAAATAAAAGATGTCAGTGTTTTACTGTCATTGTAGTTCATTTCGGCTGAAAAAATCAAACAGTGATTTGTATACATATGTTCGTTTTTAGAGTTTTACAAATGTGTAGGTAGAGGCACATTTTTCCAATGAATCTAGGTCGCTAAATACAGCCAAAAGTGACTCGTTCATTTATTAGCAAGTGTTATCTTGGTAGATAGCTACCTTTCAGTCTTTTGTGCAAATCTGAAGTACTGAGGTTAAATCAAGGAGACGGGAGGAAGATCACAGTGGGGTGAAAGTGTATATGATTAGATTCACTGTTGCAAATCTTTGCATGCATCTCATTCAGCCTTCACTTTTCGCTAGAGAATATAAAATACAGTGAATGAGACAACTTGAATCTCAGGCTGGTATCATATACAGTAACAAATATTTATGATTAAAGTTTCACTGAGGCATCACAGAATTACTACAAAATAGCCCATACTGTGAATTGACATACTCCTGCTGCACATCCAATCAGCATCTCTAAAGGAGTCTGTTTTATTGTTTTCACCAACGCTTATTGTTATTTGTCCTTTCAGCCAGAACCACATATGATCCCACACTGTGTTTTTTTTTTTTGTCAATGAAATGCTGTTCACAATGGTAATTCGACCACTTGACTTGTAGTTTAAGCCAATAATAATACTTTCCTGGTCAGCTCTGCTGCCGTAATGGCATTGCAAGTGCTATAGCAAGCTCGCTTACGTTGTTATTACTTGCACAGATAAAGTTACAGCTCATGTTTTCAAATGAGTTCACAGGCTATTATTTATCTGAAATTGCGGCTGGCTAAGGTTGTTCTTTGTGATGAGAAGCCCTGTCTGTAATTTCAGAAATGCTGACATTAAGCTTCAATCCGCATAGAAGCCACGTCTGCTGAATGTTTAACTTTGCTTTTTATATTTCTAGAGTTGTTGTTCTGCTGAAATTGTTGTGTCTACCCGGTTCAAGTCACAAACTGGTCTTTGATGCAGCAGATATTAAAAAAAGTACTGAAAAATTGAAAAATTGTCTGTGCATCAATCCAATAATTTTGTCACCATGATGATTGCGTCATTGCTGTTAAAATTCAATGAAAATGTGTGGTTGAGCATCTCAGCGAGAAATGGATGGATAGTTGGATGGATGCTAGATTAGTGGTTCTCAAGCAGGGGGCTGGGACACATAATGGACCTTCTGCTTATTAATAGTTAGTAAGGCAGTTCTTAAGTTTAGGTATTGATTAGGATTGGGGATATGAAATATGGTATTTGTATTTTGTAATTGTATTGCATTTTGTATATTGAATTGGTCCCTATACTAAAGTGCTACTGAAATATCTTTGACAATTGGAGTCCAAAAGGTTGCTGGTGTGTTAGACTAATTGCTTGGTGCAGTAATTTCTTATGCACAGATCTATGTTAGTATAGAAGCTCCAACTCGGAGAGAGAGAGAGATAAAGATAATTGTAATTTTAAGATAAAAATTACAATAAAATAGTCACAATATGTCACATATATGAAAGATAATGTTACAATTCTGAGATATAAAGGTATATGACGTATATCTGAGACAGAAACAGGCTTCCATAGTCCATACAGATTAAGTCACCAAATAAAAGTAAAATTCAAACCGTGCATGACATACATAAAACTAAGATTAGAAAGTCTTGAATGTGAGTGGAAGATGTCAGTTTACTTTGCCAAAGCTGCATTTCAGGTATGATAAATCACTCTACTCTGTCACTGTTAGTAAAGTCAAATCGCCTTGAACACATTTAAAATAACAGGAGCTGAACTGAAATCCTGCTTTTATATGGCAGCGAATGTATCACATGCTCTCTCTCTCTCTCTCTGAGCAGTGGATCATGAGTTAAATGAAGTGTGGAGGAGAGGGACCCCTTCAGCTCCTATAACTGTAGCACTCCTCAGGGATTCCTGCCTAATTCCATTTAATTCCATGGATGTCCTGTCGTTCCCAGATGGGCACTAACTACTCAATTATGCCATGTTAAAACTCTTATTCTGCTGGACTGTGGACCTTGGTTGACTTCCTACAAATTTCCCTAACGATACCTTAATGAGAATCCTTAGAACGGCTCAGTGTGCTCCTCCAATTTAAAACCAGGAAGTGTAGCCTGCGTTTTTGATGCATTAGGTTTCAAACCACACAAAAAGCATCAGTAATCTTCCGTAAAACTTTATTTTTAGTGCATCAACTTTGGGAGTCCTTTCACAGAGACAAGTTCAACTGAAGAAACCTTTTCTTACAAAACCTTTTATCATGGTCCTGGACTCTTTTCAGAGTATTTGCTCTTATGTTGTGCCGAGGGATTATGCCGAGTAATCTGAGAAGAGACAGAGAAATAGAAGAGGATGCAGGGTGAATGATTTTAGATGCTAAAATGGAAACAAGTACTCAATGCAAGCGCTTAAAGACTCTTTGTTCACCCAGAAACTAAAAATCTGTCACTATTTACTGAAATGCTGTTATTTTCTCCATAGAAAAGAAAGGATTGTGTTGTGGTAAAAGTGACCACTTCTGTTTACATCCAAAAACAAAAGCAATCCTACAAAAGCATCATAAAACTCTGTGCGACTCACACTCTATATTATGAACTCTTCTGAAGCCATATAAAAGTTAGAAGTAGAGGCTATAAATGTAAATTATTATTCACTGATAATATTCTCTATTATTATCTGATTATCTGAAAGCAGCACTGTTTTATCAAAAGTTCTCTTATAATGCTACTCTGTGCGGTTGTCACTGGTCTATTAAAACGAACATATTAAAGCGTCTTTGGTGTTTCCATGTTTTCTACAAAACAAAATTTAATATGAATCACATATTAAATGTAATTTTAATTTTAAAGAAAGAACAAATTTGTGTTCTCCCTAAAACACAGTATAAGCTCTTTGAAAATGTATGTTGTTTTTATCTGAAATGAACACTAGAGGCAGTGAAACAGTAGCAACTTCTAATGTACACAAATTAGAATCACAGAGCAAATTATCAGTTAATAATTTCTGTGTGGTCCCTTGCACAATACTATGTCACGACGACAAAACACTTCAGATGAGAACACTAGACAGAAACATAGACATCTTATTAGTGATTTATTTGAGAACTAGAAAAATACAATAAGAATAATTTGAATAAGAAAAAAAAATAAAGAAAGAAAGATTTAACTTTGTATGCAAATTACAGAACATCCTGCGATTGCAAGAAATGCAGCATTTACAGTGAATTACAATGAAAATACATGCTGATGTGCTAATGGCCAGTTATAGAGATGGTAATAATACAAATGCGCCATAAAGTCAATAAATCGCACTCTATTCATATAAACACATTCAAATTAATAGCCGTGATTACACAGTAATAGCGAGCTGATTTGCACTCAAACAGAATCATGCAGATACAGGCACATTCAACATAAAACACACTCACACATATATGTAAACTGTTAAAAAATAAAACGAATAAAGAAAAAGGCGATCGATAAATTCCGCCTCCATCAGATGACAGGTGCGTTAGAGCGCGCATCACAAGCCATCATGAGAGAGCGCCAAAATTCAAATAAATAATCTTCTGCCTTTCTTTCACTTTTTTGTGAATTGTCTCATACACTGCAAAACCATGGCGTTTTTTTACTACCATGACGCAGTTTCTGAGCGTGAGTTATTCCATAACGGACACAAACAATTCTGTCCCAGAAGAACTGAAATGTAAACAAAGAAATTATCATCCATATTACAACGTTATTGCTTCGTTGGATTAAATGTGGTCCATGAGATTTCATTCAGTGGACCCTTACCGTTCTAACTAAACCGGGATTTACAGCTGTGGATGTGTTTATGACTCGTTATTTCGACGAATCTGGTATGTACTGCGATTTCATTCTTAATGTTTTGATGTGTACTGCTTGCACAAATGTAGCAAATATTTATAAGCTTTCCATTGAAAGACAGCAATATGTTGTCGATGCTCGAAGTTTAGATCTTTAGAATGATAAAATAAGATAAGATTTTATCTTTTGTCAAGATAACATTTTTCCCATTTCATTAAATCTGTTCGTAAACATTGACACGTGCGAACAAAGGGAGTTGAGGACTACGGTGCCCGTAAGGTGACTTGTTTGGTTTACTTAGTTTTGTCATGGCCACGACATAATGGCTGCATCCGAAAACTGAAAAATGCTGCCTTCTAAGGATGCATTCCAAGGTAGGAAGGCATCAAGGCACGTCCGAATTCAAAGTTAGCTTCACTTCCTGTCTCCTGAGATGCCTTCATCTGGCCGATTTCTGAAGGCAGCATAGATGTATCCTTCGCTGCCTTTGATATCCCACAATCCTGTGCATTCCATTCTCTGACAGTTCAGCCAGAAAATAAAAATGGCGTCTGAAAGTTGCAGTCGGTGGTCATTTTGTGTGTAAATGTATGTTTCTGGTCAATGTTTTACACTTTTTATTTCATTTCTAGTGATAAATTAATATTGCAGTAATGAAATATCAACTTAGTTATCACCAAAGCTCTCTATATTTTGCTGTAGATCATTAGACAATTAACTCGTGGGAATGTGATACTCGTGAACTGAAAAATGCTGCCTTCGGAGGACGCATTCCAAGGTAGGAAGGCATCAAGGCACGTCCGAATTCAAAGTTAGCTTCACTTCCTGTCTCCTGAGATGCCTTCATCTGGCCGATTTCTGAAGGCAGCATAGATGTATCCTTCGCTGCCTTTGATATCCCACAATCCTGTGAGTTCCATTCCGTGGGAGTGAAGCCAAAAAATAAGGATGGCGCCTGAAAGTTGCGGTTGGTGGTCAGTTTGTGTGTAAATGTATGTTTCTGATCAACGTTTTTCACTTTTTATGCCATTTCTAGCGAGAAATTAATATTGCAGTAATGAAATATAAACCTAGTTATCACCAAAGCTCTCTATATTTTGCTGTAGATCATTAAACCATTACACTGCCTCAGAAGCCTGTCCATTTCATGAGGTGCCTTCGTGCAAAAACGCTGCCTGCAAAGTCATTGCCTGATTAGACAGCAAGGCAGCAAGTCACCTGCCTAAGTTTTTGGATCCAGCCAATTACTCGTGGGAATGTGATAATATGTTGTGGCCATGAGATATTAATTTGTGGGAACGTCATATTAACTCGTGGCAACGTGATATTATGTCGTGGCCACAACATTTTGAATTAAGAAATTGTTATATTATTTATAGCTACATAGAAATTTTATGCATTTACATTTTATGCATTTATGATATTATGTAAATGTTAAATAAGAGTAAAGAGATTGGAATTTGAAAAAAAAAATATATAAACGAATAGAAAAATATAACCAATAATAATAGGCTAATAATAATAATGTACACATATTACGGGCGAAAGACTATCAGTTAATGGACTTACAAGACTGTAGGATGGATAAAAAAAAGTTTTTATATTTTATTATGCACTTTATGTAATATTTATTTATGATAAACTTAATTTGAATGCTGACAATCGCATGTAATACAGCCTGGTAGCCAAAGCATATGGTTAATATAATATTTTAATAATGTTAAAATTTCTATGTGTAAATAATAGAATAATTTCTTAATTCAAAATAAAATATTAATGAATCCTCTCTAATAATCCCAGGTTGCTATGGTCATGCAGATTTGTTTATGCATTAAACTCGTGGCCACGAGAAAAACATGTCATTCACTCAACATAAGAATTTGTGGCCACAACATAAGGATGTCGTTACCTCGACAAAATGATCTCTTGGCCACGACATAATATCACGTTCCCACGAGTTAATATGATTTTCCCACAAATTAATATCTCTTTCCCACGACATATTATCACATTCCCACAAATTATTATGTCGTGGCCACGGCAAAACTAAGTAAAACGAACAAGTCACCTTACGGGCACCGTGGAGGATGCCCGAGTCGGGGTGTAGGCTAACAGGTTAAGCCGAGGACATGTCATTAAAAATTCCAGGATGTCCTTCGAAAAGTGTAAAGGTATAACCTCGGCCAAATTTCCCCATACATTGATTGGCTTCATCACTGTCTTTTCTCCACCAGTAAGCTGGTGTTTGGTGGGCGTTCTGGCACAATATGGCTGCCGTTGCATCATCCAGGTGGATGCTGCACATTGGTGGTGGTTGAGGAGAGTCCTCACTTTCATGTAAACGGTTTGAGTACCCAGAAAAGTACTATATAAATGTAAAAAAATATTATTATCATTATTTTTTTGTTCCACAAGATTAGTAAAACAATAAATTTTGATATTCATCACATAGCCAACTCCATATGTATGGCTTTTTTTGATGTAGTAAACTTGCTTAAACGCTTAACTAGTACAATATTGGATTTGTGACGCACAGACTTCTGGTACAAGTGAAATGAAACACAAGTCATGAAAGTAAAAACCGTCTAAGTAGAAAGAATAGGGATGCACCGGTTGACCGGCCATAAATCGGAACTGGACGGTTTTTGCTTAAAATCCACGAAAATTGTGTTTTTGGTCTTTTTTTGGGCGATTTTTCCGGAAATGTGCCCGCGTGCAAAGACTACATTGTAATCATCCGCTATCATGTAATTTGTGTGGAAGTATTTCAAAATCTTTGCGCAGGACACAGGCAGCCATTCAGCGCTGGAAGTGCAGAGCTACATGTCTGAGGCACAGATAGCAGGAAGCGAACAGCTGTTGGTGTACTGGTAGCATACTGTAACATTACCTGTCCGCGCCCTGCACACGCGTAGACCGTGAAGAGATGTTCAGCTCAACTTCTCGCATGTTGGATGAGAAACGAAATGGACTAAACTGTGACAAAACTGAAAGTTTTTTTTTTTTTTTTTGGTAAAGTAGAACTTGCTAACAAGTTTTGAAAAGCCAGAAGTAAACGTCAGTTCTGTATAGGATGATTATATTTTACCTTAAAATTACATCGACTTAATTTGATTTAAAAATCACCTGCTGTAGCACACTGAAAAAAAGTGTTTCATTCATCCAATTAAAAAAAAATTGGGTAATGATTCGCATCTATATATTTTTTAACTTGAGCCAATAGTTAGTTATTTATCAATACCCTATTTTTTTTTTCATTGGACAAATGAAACACTTTGCATCTTTGTTTTATTCGCACCAACATTATTTGATTTGAATATTTTGGAATAATTTATTTATATAGCATACTTTTATTTAGTCTCACTGGTAAAGACCTTTTTTTTTTACACCAAATTTAAAAACTAAAACAAATTCTGAATGCTGATTAAGAAACTGTCACGGCTTACGCTGCTGGAAGGAACACGAAGCTGAGGGATAAACGAAACAAGGATTTATTAACTCAAACATAGGCAAGGTAAGTAGCAAAATAACAGGTGGCAAGAGGCAAGTGGCAAGTAACAGGTGACAAGTGGACAAGTAGACAAGTTGACACGTAGACGAGTAACGAGTAGACCCGACAAAACAGAACTGAAAGGACAAGGCATTTATACAAAGGATAATGGGGAAACACAGGTGGAAGGCATGACTAAATTAACAGGGACATGGAACACATGCGGGAATGACTAGACACACCTGGGAACTAATCAAACCACACACGGAAGACAGAAACTGGGTCACAGGGGCAAAAACACACAAAATGAGTCCAGGTGTGTGACAGTACTCCCCACTCCCGGTAGGTGCGTCCTCGCACCGTAGAAACAACAAAGGGAGGCGTGGGTGGGAACTTGGGAGGAGGTTCCGGTGGAGGACAGCCTCCCAGGAGGGGGCCAGCAGACAGGGACTACAGAGGAAGGAGATGACGGAGGGAGGAGCCAGGGAGGAGACAGGAAGGATCTGAAGCAGGAGGTACCCAGCAGGACCCAGGCCACAGCCATAACGGCCCAAGGTGGGGCCGACGGAGGAAGGAGCCATGGAGGAGGAATGGTCACCGACTCCAGGGACTCGACCCACGGCAACGGAGCAAGTGGAGGAGGAGCCCGAGGCGGAGAGCCGAAGAGCCAGGGTGACGGGGAGGAGCCGGAGGTCCTAGGCGGAACTGATGGCTCTGGTGACTGACGCGGCGATGTGGATCCGGAAGGCCGCGGTGAGGCCAGAGTGACCGAGGACTGAGGTCTAGCCGAAGGGATGAAGGAGCCTGACAGAGCCGGAAGGACGGAGGGATGAGGCGAAGCCGGAGGAGTGGAGTCCCGAGGCATAGGATGGACCACGCCAGACCAAGGCGGAGCCGGAGGGACGAGGGAGCCAGGCAGAGCCTGCGGACTGCCGGGCCACGGCGGAGAGGAAGGAGCTAGGAGCCATGGTGGAGCCGACGGGTCAACGGGCCGAGGCGGAGTCCAGGCCTCAGAGGCTGGAGGCGGCGGTGAGGGAGACGCCGACCAAGGCGTCGCTGGAGGATGGCGGTCCCGCTGAGCTCGCACCACAATGATGGTAGGCTGAGGGCGAGCAGAGGGGCAGCCAGACGACAGTGGAGGAGGAGGCAGGAGTGGGTGGGAATTTTGGAGGAGCAGGCATTGGAGTAAGCTCTGGGGCTGGAGCCCGTCCCGGGCTTAACGGAGGATCAGGAGCCCGTCCCGGGCTTAACGGAGGATCAGGAGCCCGTCCCGGGCTTAACGGGGGATCAGGAGCCCGTCCCGGGCTTAACGGGGGATCAGGAGCCCGTCCCGGGCTTAACGGGGGATCAGGAGCCCGTCCCGGGCTTAACGGGGGATCAGGAGCCCGTCCCGGGCTTAACGGGGGATCAGGAGCCCGTCCCGGGCTTAACGGGGGATCAGGAGCCCGTCCCGGGCTTAACGGGGGATCAGGAGCCCGTCCCGGGCTTAACGGGGGATCAGGAGCCCGTCCCGGGCTTAAAGGAGGATCAGGAGCCCGTCCCGGGCTTAAAGGGGGATCAGGAGCCCGTCCCGGGCTTAAAGGGGGATCAGGAGCCCGTCCTGGGCTTAAAGGGGGATCAGGAGCCCGTCCTGGGCTTAACGGAAGATCAGGAGCCCTTCCTGGGCTTAACGGAGGATCAGGAGCCCTTCCTGGGCTTAACGGAGGATCAGGAGCCCGTCCTGGGCTTAACAGAGGATCAGGAGCCCGTCCTGGGCTTACAGGAGGATCAGGAGCCCTACCTGGGCTTAACAGAGGATCTGGCATAGGTGAATCGGAAACCCCCTCATTTTGACCCACTTGGCGCTCCACATTCTGCTCCCTCGTGGTGGGCAGTGTCGCCGGCTCTCGCACCTGGTCTGACGGGTTGCTCTCTGGCTCTCCGTCATCGGTGGGCTCGGGCTTATGCCTCGTACCGTGGGGAGATTGTAGGCTGGGCTCTGGGTCCAGAGTGGACCTGGCGAGATCCTCCATTGGGCCGACCGTGAGAGGTAACCCATTTCTCACCAGATTCCACTATATAAAGGCGGCGAAATCCTCCCGAGGACCATCTTCGGGCGACAACGCTCTGCACCTGGAGTTCAGGCTGGCGTGATAAAAGGTGCAGAGCGCGTGGTCCGGGTAGCTGGTGGCATTAGCTAGGAAGAGAAACCGTCTCGTATGGTCCTCGAGAGACAGTCCCTCCTGCTCCAGCAGGAGGAGGAGGTATTCGGGGCGATAGAGGGGATCCATGACACACTACGGAAAGAAAAAGACTGAAAAAACGAAAAACAAAACGGAGGGAAAACACAGTTTTTTTAACTTTTTAGGTCGGGTCTTCTGTCACGGCTTACGCTGCTGGAAGGAACACGAAGCCGAGGGATAAACGAAACAAGGATTTATTAACTCAAACATAGGCAAGGTAAGTAGCAAAATAACAGGTGGCAAGAGGCAAGTAACAGGTGACACGTAGACGAGTAACAAGTAGACGAGTAGACCCGACAAAACAGAACTGAAAGGACAAGGCATTTATACAAAGGATAATGGGGAAACACAGGTGGAAGGCATGACTAAATTAACAGGGACATGGAACACATGCGGGAATGACTAGACACACCTGGGAACTAATCAAACCACACACGGAAGACAGAAACTGGGTCACAGGGGCAAAAACACACAAAATGAGTCCAGGTGTGTGACAGAAACATCTTATTGAATGTGTTTTCATTGTGTTGTTTGGATTTTAGAACTATGCAGTCGTTGCATTTAATTTCACATGGTTACAGTTAATGTTTTAACTTTAGTCAGTTTGGCCTATTAAATACCAAATAAACATCTTGTTTATGCATACTTTACTTCTTTCTTGTTTATTGCTTAAAGAAAAAACAAATCGGAAATCGGAATCGGCCAGTTTGCTTGTAAAAAAATCAGTATCGGAATCGGACACGAAAAATCATGATCGGTTCATCCCTAGAAGAAAAATTAAATGGCATGGTTGTTTCAGCAATTGCATTTTAATTTTGAGAATAATATCCCTGTAATGCTAGAGAAAAACAACTGTCTTGCACCTTACACCTGCAATAAAACACTTAAGCTAACAAGAATTATTTTAAACGGATTATCACCAAGAGTTTATTAATTTAAGCGGTTTGTTGTTCTAACCAATACTACTTATCAAAGCCTAACTGTAAACAATTAAGACTTTAAAATCTTGTCTTCTTAGTGCTAATCAGTTTCTCAAAGTCAGGCAAGTTCTAACTTGATAATGATGATGTATTGGATCTGAAAATACAAGACCCTGGAGAAAGTTATTAAAGGAATAGCTTACAAAAATAAGAAATAAAAAAATAAAAAAATAAACCATGGGGCTGAATAAATGATGACAGAATTGTATTTTATTTTGTTTGGGGGGGGGGGGGGGGGGGGGGGGTTGAACTATTACTTATGTATGAAAAGACAAGATGTAAAAGACAAAAATGAAAATTAAACTTAAAAACTGTCAAGCCTTACTAGAGAAATTATACATTAACTATCATTAGCAAACATTAAAAATGACTTTGACATTGAATATTTCAGAGCTTAGTTAAGTCAGCTATCACTAACAATGTCTAAAATGTCATCTGACATATGTCAGGTTTTTACATACATTTTTAACTTCTCACATCTTCAGAACCCACTTCTACAAACCATTCGTTTTTTGAATGAAGTCAAGCCAGAGTGTCATGCCTGAATAATTGCTGCCCAGTGGTGCACATTTCTGTAATTATGAATTGCCTGCACAGTCTGCTGATGTCTCACATCGCCTGCATCAACCCTGACAACTAAGGACTGTCCAGCTGGCATGTTACATGGACCGACTTGTGTATGATTTCATCACCCCCGTTCTGAACAGCTTGCATGAGCTTGTGAACATGTATGACACATATGTCAGGGTGATGCTCATTAAGTACAGTGCTCCCTATAATGCCATAATTCCATCCAAGCTGGTTATGAAAATGTGTAATCTTCCTTTACAACTCCACTGGGGATTTCCAAACAGACCACATATACTAAAAATGGAAGACATAACCTCATTGATGCTGATTTAGAATAGGCATTTAATATGGATGTTATATCAGTCTCATACTGTACCCACTCATTTCCATATGCAGCTTTTCATCTTTGATGGTTCTGCAACCCACAACAACAGACACATCATCAAATTAATTCATAATTTGTCTAATCAGCAGCACTGCTAAAACCACAGTTTACATGCATCTATTCCGTCTGTGTTGTTTATGCTGGTAGTTGACATGAAATAGTAACATGAGTGCAGTGACAGCTGACATCCTGCAAAGTGGCATATCAAATTCCATATACATTTGTATATATGTACATGTATAAACTCGCCAGCCATTTTATTAGGTATGCCTTGCTAGTTCCAGGTTGAACCCTTTTTGCCTTGAGAACTGCCTTATGTCTTCATAGCATAGATTCAAGAAGGTGCTTGAAACAATTTGTTCACATATTGATATGATAGCATCACACAGTTGCTGCAGATTTGTCAGCTGCACATTCATGATGCGAATCTCCCGTTCCACTACATCCTAAAGATTCTATCCTATTGTATTGAGATCTAGTGACATGGAGGACATTTGAGTGTTATTTATGACCTCAATTTTAAGCTAAAAAAAAACAAAAAAAAAAACAGTGCTCAACTGGTACTAAGGGGCCTCAAATGTGCCAGGAATATATCCTACACACCACTGCACCACAACCACCAGCCTGACCCATTGTTGCAAGGCAGAATGGATCCATGCTTTTATGTTGTGTACGCCAATTACTGACGTTACCATCAAGGGCAGAAAATCAAGACTCATCAGACCAGACTACCTTTTAACCAATCTTCTATTGTTCAAGTTTGGTGAGCCCTAGCAAATTGTATCCTTAGTTTCCTGTTGTTAGCTGAGTTAAACAGATGTACCTGATAAAGTATCCAGTGAGCCTGTGTATGTGTGTATTCAAATAAATATGATATTGATCAATTTTACACATTATGATCACGTAATTAAAACTAGATTTTGAAACTTAAATCTATTAAAATGTATAAATACTGCATGTCTAATGACTGGAAGATTGACATAACACAAAGTCGATGCAACAAAAGTAGCCTAATTATTGTGGTTAGCTTTAAAAATTATTATTATAATTTCTTAAAGGGCATACTGTACTGTATATTGTGATCATTTTTTTTATTTACTGACATGCAGTGTTGGGGAGTAACTAGTTACATGTAACGGCGTTACGTAATTTAATTACAAAATAAATGTAACAGTAATCAGTTACAGTTACTAAGAAAAAATGAGTAATTAAATTACAGTTACTTATGAAAATTGTAACGATTACAAAGAGGATTACATTTGAATATTTACACACATCCACATACAGCTTATTTCTTTCCCAAATTGCACTAAAACATATGGGCCATAATATCCGAGACGCGGAAAACACATTCGTAGAATCCAGTCATAAAAATGGAATTCAGCCTATAACGCGGACGCAATATGCCACATTTTGGACGAATAAATCAAAATTAGGTCAGTACACTTGAATCAAAACCCGATATGGACTGATGTCTGTGAACATTAATCCGCAAAAAGACTGAATATGAATCCTGCACATTCTGCGTGTCTGTGGAAATCAGGCGCTGACTGGACATCGGGAGAACCGGGACTATTCCCGGTGGCCTGGCAGACGATTTGGCCTTCTACTTTAATATTGTTATTGTATAATTGCAGGCCGAATATACTAAAGCGATTATTTCCGAATCCGCCATTCGATAATTAAATCTCTAATAAATCATGAATCGGTTAGTCGTGACTGGCAATGGTTGGGCTCGCGCGCTCTCCGCGCCTCCGCCGAACGGTTTGGATCAGACTCCGAGTAATCAATGCGAGAGAGAGAGAGACCGGAGTGAACTGTGTAAGCGCACAGCTGGAGCAGAGAAGCGACTCTTCTGTTCAGGGTTTCAGGTGCAGGTCAGTTTCATCTGTAAATATGCTAATGTAGTTTTGTCTTTGTTTACTTAGTCAAGCAGAAGCAGCACATTGCTCGCAATCACTCAAAATACTGTATAAACGACGTCATTATTATCTTTTGTAATGTTACAGTAGTAAGTTAGCAGACAAATCATCATATTTTATCATAGGTTTAGGGGGAGCTAGTGCATACAAAAACACAACCCTTAGGAAAATTAATGTAGCCTATGGTATGGCACTAACCGTGGTTTAACTACGGAATTTGTAGTAAAAATAAATACAAGTGGTAATTCATTTGCCAAAAAAACAAAATTGCACTTACAAAACATGGTAAAAGTCAAATAAAAATCTTCAGTATTAAAGTCATGAGAGAGATGGATGGATAATGGAAGTGAAGGTGCAGTTCAGGAGAGAACTCTTAATTACGTTGCAAGTCCCCCAACCTAAGGATTCAAATCTTTTTCATGTCAGGTCCAAAAAAAAAAATAGGGTTGTCCATGTTTCAGAATGGGTTGTGGGTGTATGAGTGTGAGATTTCCCAGCCTATTTTTTTCCCAGTCCGCCCCTCATGGAAATTAATCTCTAGAATAGTCACTTCTTGAGCATTTTTTACTTATTTTGAGAAACTATCATCATATCATATCATATACAAAGAGACAGCGGTGTTTCAGAAAGACACCAATGTTTCAGGAGTTTAGTACACAAAATAGGACACATGCTTATTAGATAACCGTATTTGAGTTGATGTATATGCTTTTATTTTTTTTATTAACTATTTTTCCCCAAACCATTGTTAGATGCAGTTAGATGCCTGTAGTTATGCAAAGATTTGGTTTCAAAAACAGTATCTATAAACTATTTCTTTTGATTTTAAATCTGCTTTGAACTTCAGATCAATCTCAAAGTTAAAGGCTGTACTAAAGTCTGATTGTGTGGTGGATGTGTTCAAATGTGATCATCTTAATTCAGGTGATGAAGGATGGTGAAAGTCTGACAGTATTGAGCACTACTGTAAGGTTAAACCTGCATGGTGTAAAATGGTTGAAGATGATTAACAGTTGCAAATTAACATTCATTAGAAATTTATAAAAGTAATCAAAATGTACTCAAAAGTAATTAGTTACATTACTTTATTAAAGTAATTAAAAAAGTTACACTACTATTACATTTTAAATAGGGTAACTTGTAATCTGTAACCTATTACATTTCCAAAGTAACCTTCCCAACACTGCTGACATACGACTTTGTTTTTTACAGTCTGAAATCTATTAGTGTACCTTAAAGTTAACCAAATATTCTCATGTTAACTTAACCACTTATATTAAAGATAAATGAGAACATCCTGTTATTTGATCACAATGGTCATTGAGAGAAGGATTGCATGCAAGGATTTGGAGTACCTGTCTTTGATATGTCCTCCATTATGAATGTTAAGTTAATACAATGTCATGTCATGTTAATAAAGTATCATTCAGCAATGGAGGCTTTATAGTTCCATACTCAGTCTCCATAGCGGTGTATGTCATGTTATGGAAGGGAAATACTATTGTACCTTGTACTAGTTCCAGGTTACTAATAAAGTAAGCACATGTTTATCCCATTGGCCATGCTATTTTGTAATTAAATACCAAATTCTCGAAGACAGCATTGCATATACTGGATGCTTTGTGAAGAGTGAACAAACAAATAAACGGATTAAAGAATGAAAGAATGGATTAATGAATTAATAAATTCAAAATGGTGGAGAATCCAACATGTTAAATAAAAAAAAATGTTTTAAAAATATATAATAATTTAATTAATTTTGAAATAATTATATTATTTAAAGTAATTTAATGAGGTTATTTTATGGTTGCTGATAGAGGGCTCCTCCTTGTGTAGGCAGTATGGCTCACTAGGTATTTGTATAGAGCCAAAATCACTTGTCTAGGCTCTTGCGACAACAATCGCAAGAGTTCAGTTCAGACATGGTCTTGGTCCAATGCATCAAGAGGCTTTCCACAATGTAGCTCTCACTTTTGTGCACTCATTTTGACTTTAGTATAGAGTGTAGTTGTTCAGGTCAGTGTAGGGCAACTGTACTGTATGTTACTATTTCTTCCAAACAGGGACTAATTACAAGCACAAACATACAGTGCTGACCACATATGATATAACACAACTGTGAAGGTCGCCCTTTGCAAGGCCATACCCAATGTTGTGTTTGAAAACATTCTGGTCTCTGGAAAACCTTCATTGGGTTTACACAGTATGTGTGTGTGTGTGCGTGTGTGTGTTTCTTCTTGATTCATTTAGTTTTTTATTGCATGGCCATTCAATATGTTTCTCAGTGCCCTTTGCTCTGAATACTTAACAGATTTGAATAGAGAAGCCATGTTTTGTAATTCACCAGTAAAATCCTTCAAAATTACAAACTGCTCTGTAAATCCATCATATAGAGTATATGCTCTGACTTGTAGATTTGTAGTGTATTCTGCTTTTTTTCTAGCTCATTAAAATTATTACAGAGCATTCTATTTGGATGGATTGTTGAATAATATGGACAATTTGTCTCCAAATGTTAATCTTACTTTGGCCAAAAATTGTTAACAGACTTATTTCCAGCTGTTATATGACAGATTGCTGCTATTGTTAACATTGTCAACCATCAAGACTGTATTGCATAAATAGAACAATAATATAGAATAGTTACTCCCACATTTTTATGTGGTTGTCAGTGTGTATGTCCCCTATGATACCTTGGAATTTCCAAATCAGTGCTAAGAGTCCTCATGCAACCCACAAAACTCTTTTCAGGCTTCACCACTAACTGGCTTGGTTGAAATACAGTAGGCGCTTGTTGTCTTCGTTGACATCATCCCTGGAGCTAAAGCTAGCTTTACTTAATTTTTGTTTAAATTGTGACTGTTTCATGGTTGTCTCTACCACAGAGCTTTTGTAGTTTTCCCTGATTCTGTTTGCCCAATTGAGAAAACATTTTGAAGCATCTCCCTGTTGTATTCAGGAAACGGTTCAGGAAAATGTGCTGGCTTGTGCTAAATTTCCTGTGAAATTCTTTAAAGCTGAATGCCCACAGTACTCTGGCAATTACAGCAGTACTGCACCACAGTAATTACAGCTTTTTGTAGAGCTTCTGTCATAAGAAGTTAGCTGTCTCAAATGTCTTTGAACTTTCCAGAAGGAGGAGTGACAAACTAAACCCTTTCTTATGGCGAAGCAATTAATAACCAGTGGGTTTATTAATGACCCTATTGTATGGAAGGGCTCGTAATATTCACTGTTGGTATCTTCTGGTTTTTGTAACATTATACAGTAATCACTTTCAAATAAATCATTTGAAATAATCTTGTAACTAGATAATTTGAAATAGCATTTGAGTGGTTCCTTTGATAAATGTTCTGTTTGAAATTCTTTCCAAGTCTCCGCAGTGGTGCAGATTTTATATTCACAAAAACATTCCCTTCAATTCCATCAAACACCAGGTTTACAAGAGTGAGATCCTCATAAATTAATTAATTACTGTAAGTATGTTCGCACATAAAATTTGATCTGAGTCAAGATGTCATCTCTAATTACATTTTTAAGATCATGGGCCGGATTTACTTGACTTTTCTTGTATCAGTTGGTGTATTTGGGAAAGTTAAACTATTGGGAAGAAATAACTTTGCACCTCAGAAACTAACTTTGCACCTTCATGACATGACTTTGGGACACTGGGTAACAGAGATGTCCCTTGGGCTTGACACGTTCAGTCAGCAGTTTCATAGTTACTTGCCATCTTGCATGAGGGAGCATGAAGTTTTACATGAAGTTGTATCTGAAGTGGCATATAAAGGCTAAAAAAAAAACCACATGTGCATATGAATAATTAAATTAAGAAATGTACTGGTAATGTATTAATAAATAAATAATAATTATAATAAATAAATAAATAAATAAATAAATAAATAAATCCTGAAAGTTAAATTATACATTTTGTTGCCATTCCACATGTTTACAAAACTCATTTTGCCAGTGCATTTGGCACTTGACTAGTGTTAACTTTGAACCCTTGGTAAATAACAAAAGATGCAATTACGTTTTTAAATACACAGAGGCAGCATAAATGCACTCTGTAATTACAATCATGGTGGATTATGTATCACATGCCTCCAGGTTGATTGTTGATTCTCATGACAAATTATGGAGAGATACACCTTGCCATTCAATCAGTCCCAAGTCCTGTTTACAAGCTCCCTTTGTACTATTGTTCAGTTCACAGACAGACCACACACTTCAACAAGAAAAACGTCACTCAAGATTGACGCGAATCTGTAAATGTGCTCTGGCAATTACAGCAATCCACATTAAGTAATTACAGTCATTTGTGGAGTACCCGTCAAGAGATACACATTTACAGGAAAAAAAATAAACTTGTAATTGTATTGCAAAGCAGGTATACTTTGCAAAACTGAGTCTACCAATGCTTTGATTTAAGGAAATTAATATTAATAAATTCATCTGGTTGAACCTTGTGTAGTGTTTTATTGGAATATTAAGATATAAAAGTTAAATATATTTTTTAATTATTTATTATGAGACAGGCATTGACTATTGTTGTGCAGGAATGTAGAATAACTTTCTATGAAAATAAACATTAAATAGTCAATGAAAGGGAGTACTTATCCTTCAGAAAATGCTGTTCTTCTACCAGATGTGGTTAGACTAGGCTTTAAGCTGTTTTATTTTGTATTTATTTTAAAATAGTTTTGCCATTTGTTCAGACTTAAGAATTAATTAATCACATTAATTAATGTATTTATGTATTTGTTTGTTGGAGTAGAATGGAGAAGGCTGCAGGTTCTCCATATGCTTAAAAAAATGGTCTAGTGCATATTTACAGAACAAAAAAAACTAATTAAAAACAACAATGTACAATCATGTTATGTGTGAATCATTAGTTACAGTATTGAAGGTTGAGCTTGACCACTGCAATCAATGCTACTGTCATGATCATCAGCTGGAGTGCCCATGAACTCCTTTAGAGGGCATTCCACTCAGGACTTTCTATTTTCCATTTTCTATTTCCATTCCCAACTCCATTTCCCATAATCCCGTTTTTAGGGCTAATCACAGCCAGGTGTTCCCTATTACCACTCCCCTATATAAACTGTGTTTGGACTCTCAAAATCATTGCAAAATCATTGCATCTGATTTTGGTTAGTGTATACCACCTTTGATTCTCTGCCGCCTGTCCGACCTCTGCTTGTGACTGTTATTGATTCTGGATATCCCTGACATACCTGACGCTGTTCTCTGATCTCTGCCTGTATAACCATTCTCTTATTAAATATACTGCAAATGGATCCGAACATCTTTGACTCATCATTACAGAAGACTTTGTCAAACCAGGATCCAGCAGCCCGGAATCTCCTCGTCACAGAGGTATCAGTTCCAGTTTCAGCCTTTCATCAATCTAGCCTTACCACAGATCCAGTCAACCAGCTGTTAAGTCTACGGCAAGGAGATCGATCAATTGAGGACAATGTTCAGCAGTTCTGTGAGTTGGTATATCAAGTTCCTCTAGATGATGAACCATTGTTTAAAGATTTATTCCGTTTTGGACTTAACGAACCAACAAGATCATGGTTGCCTGAGGGGGAATTGATCTGTAGTCTAAGAGACATCATGGACTATGCACTGATATTATGTGACTCTCGGTTCACTGTGGGAGAGGCAGAGGACAGCCTTGAAGCCGCAAAGTCTCGCCACATAATGGCTGCCAGTCCAGAGACTGTTCACAAAATGGCCGCCGCCCCTGAGATTCATCCTGTCATGGCTGCCACTCCAGAGCGACTGCACAAGATGGCCGCCGGCCCGGCACCTCTGCACAAGATGGCCACCGGCCCAGAGCCACTGCACAAGATGGTTGCCACAGTTGATCTTCCAGAGTCAAGTCAGGTCCTCGTCGACTTCCCAGAGTCAAGTCAGGTCCCCGTTGATCAGGTCCCCGCTGACTTCCCAGAGTCTAGGCAAGTCACGGTTGATATTCCTGATCCCTTTGACTGTAGAGGAAGTAACAGTACATCCATCTAGTTGCAAATTGTAATCTACAAGATTCTGTGTACAGTTTTTTGGTCCAATAATTAATATCTCTGTCTTATCCAAATTTTAGTCTAGCCATGGTTGATCTTCCTGAACAAAGTCAAGCCACAGTTGATCTTCCTGAATAAAGTCAAGCCACCATGATCTGCCTGAACAAAGTTAAGCCGGCATTGATCTTCCTGAACAAAGTCAAGTCACGGTTGATCTTCCTAAATAAAGTCAAGCCACAGTTGATCTTCCTGAACCCAGTCAAATCACCACAGATCTATCAGAGCTTCATCACGTCTCAGCTGAACTTCCTCAGCCTTGTCACATCCTGTCTGTTGCACCCAGCAATGTTCTCTCGGCCTGTTGTGTCACAGCCATGGAGACCAGCTGTGAACTCTCTGCCTGGCCTGTCATGGCTATGGTGGCCATTTGGGAGTTCTCTTACCCTCTCATCATGGCCACGGGGGTGGCCATTAAACTTTTTTTATTCTCTGTTTCCGTCCCACCTGACCACACTTGCTCTCCTGTGCCATCGACTCCACGGTGGTGGTCCTCTGCTTCGCCCTGTTGGGCTTCTGTCTCGTCTACTCGATTGTGGTGGTACTCTGCCCCGCCCTGGTGGGCTTCTGTATCATCTTCTCGACTGTGGTGGTCCTCTGCTCTGCCTTGGTGGGCCCCAGTTTTGCCTGCACTGCCTTGGTGGGCTCCAGTTCTGCCTGCTCTGCTCCGGTGGGCTCCAGTTCCACCCGCTCTACACTGTATTCCTGATCTGTCGTTACTACCTCGGTCCATGGTCAATCCACTTCCACGTGGACCTGGCCCTCCAGCCCTTCCCCATTCCACCTCCACTCCACCACCCTCCTAGATTGTTTAGAGCATCTGGAAGCCACTCCTTGGGGAGGGGGAGGGATGATGGGCTATGTCATGATCATCATGAACCATGAACTCCTATAGAGGGTACTCCACTCAGGACTCTGGCATCTTCTATTTCCATTCCCAACTCCATTTCCCATAATCCCATTCTTAGGGCTAATCACAACCAGGTGTTCCCCATTACCACTCCCCTATATAAACTGTGTTTGGACTTTCAATCATTGCGAAGTCTTGTTTAGCCCCGTCTAGCATTTCTGAGCATTTTTCCTGTGTTTGTTCTTCCCATGTCTGATTTTGCATAGTGAATACCGCCTTTGATTCTCTGTTGCCTGCCCCAACCTCTGCTTGTGACTGTTATTGATTCTGGATATCCCTGACATACCTGATGCTGTTCTACCATCTCTGCCTGTATATCCATTTTCTTATTAAATATACTGCAAATGGATCCTAACGTCTCTGACTCATCGTTACAGCTACAGTTACTAAAACCAAGAATATGAAATTAGATTTATTAATTAAATTTTTTTTGAGTGCATGCATATAACTAAACACCATATTGTCAGTTATTAGCTGTCTTGCAATTAAACTATTTCCAAAGAAAGCTACCACTAGAAATGCTGAACAACACACAATAGCAGTGTTTTATTCCTCAATGAATCAGTGTGTTTGAACAAATCAGTTAAGAGAATGATTCAGTGACTCTCTCATAAAGGCTTGTTTCTTTCCTGAATTAATCTGTGTGTTCGACTGAATAAATGAGACAGTATCACCACCTACTGCTGTACTGATGTAGAGAATCCTGTTTTTTTCTTCTCATGCTTAAAAAAAGTAATTGGAAACTGCCTAATGCAGTCATAACTGCTAGTTCCTGTTATTTACAATACATATTTAGTAACCTACCATATTTAAGTTTCATAGTACTGAGCTGACTTCACATTTTAAAGAATTGTCCTCTTGTATTTTTTATATAATTTGGCTGCTGTTGCTTCATTGTATGCAGTCTGTGTGTGTGTGTCAGGTTGAATAAAGTTCAGGGAAGGTGAGAATGCCCCAGGGTGCTCTACTTGCCTTGGCCAGTGAACTGGGGCAGGGTAACAACACTTAAACCGGCTTCTACTCTTGGTTCTGGTTTTGGTTCTGAATCAGTGCAGGTCACTCCGCTGCTCTAAATGTACATGACCCAGTCAACTGATTGTGAGGAGGCGGTAAAAATGACTGATCCAATTGGTAGCAAGAATGTCTTACAAGGCTTTCCCCTTTCCCTCTGCTCTCATGAATTGAAAAGGGAATTTTGAGTAGTGCAGGCAGAGAGAAGAAAGAGAGAGGAAGATCTGAAGAAATATTAAAATGTGTAGAGACTTTTAGCTCCCTCTGACATGCTCACTACAAGGACACAGCCTTGCAGTGTGAGCAACACATCTACATTGCAATGGGTTATCATTGTCAACAAGGTAAAAGACACAGAGGAGGGAATTCACAAAATCTGAAATATGCTGGCTGATAGTGCCAATTATTTGCACATGCTTTCCGTGTTGTTTTAACGCCTGGTTTACAAAAATAATTATGCAAATCAGGTAAGGGTGCAAACATGCCTCAAATTCTGTGCTGAACACAATTTGCACAGTAAATTCCTGGTCTTGCAGGCCAAGTCAGAGACCTACAGATGGCTGGACAGACTACCATGATCTGGTGTACTTCAGTTTAACTACTTGCTTATCATTTAAATAAAAATAACTGCTAGCATTATTAACAGAAAGTTCACAGATATCTGTTTTAAATAAAATTCTGGCTTCTGCCAATGGTAATAGCACAGCATTTATTTCCATGCAAATATCACTGAGCTTATGAATAATGAATCTACATAAACTGTAACTTCTTTATGTAGTCTCAGGTATATTCAAAACAATGAAGGATGCTTATATGATAAATGTTTTAGCCTTTAGCATTATACAGCATACTGCTAATAACATAGTTATGGCTCATTCTATGAAAATAATTCAGATGGAATCAGACAAAAAGTTGTTTTATACACTTAATGGGACATAAACTGATTAACTTGTTTAAGTTGTCAAAAACATTTAGTTACTGTATGTTAAGCTACAAAGATATTTACAGCCCTTGCATTAAAGGAATAGTTTACAAAAATTTTCATAAAAAGCACTCACCCTCTGGCCATTTAAGATGTAAACAAGCTTGTTTCTTCATCAGAAAAACTTAGCAAAAATTTATCATTATATCATGTGCTTTAAGTAACTAATGTAAGGTCTACGTTAGTGCACAATTCTAATTATAAGTAAACATTTAAATGTACTTAAGAAGCAAAACTGTTTCTATTTATATATTAGGCTTGTTTTCAGAAAATGTATTTTTCCATTAAGAGCATTTTGTGCATTTACAGAATCTTGAGTACACTAATGGAATGCATTACAAATGGCATTTTATGGAATGCAATGGGCCATAAAATTATACATATCTGTAGTGTAATACATGAATTCGCCCCTCATTGTGTGTCATTATTCAGTCATTTATTGGAAAAAGCCATGTATTGTTGTCCAAGTCCAGGACCTATTTTAGACCTCTAGATGAAAATATCTGTTCTGTTTTCAGACGTTTGCCGCTTTGACTTTCACATCCCTAATCTCTCTGTCCTTCTCTCGCCCCGTTCTTTCTCTCTGCGCCCGGGACAACTCGTTTAATGACATGCTGCTAATCCTATTAGACAGCTCGCTCATTCTGTTACTCTAGTGGATATCCTTCTGTCACAAATCCTGTTCGCCTGGACAAACCTAAAATGGTTTTCTAATTGTGGATTGTTAATTGCTAATCAAGAATCTAAGATAAGACAGAGACTCTCGTAGGCCTATTATCTATTATATTACTTTGGGTGATATAATCAAATACTCCAGAGGTTTTGAAAGACATGCAAAAGCGGCGCTGTATTTCTGCTCAGCCAGCAACGCACATTTGATTTGTTTGTCTGTTTATGTTATGGGGTAGAGTGCTACGGGGGGATCCGAGAGACACGGAATGACACTCGACAGATCTTATGTCTTGCAAGTCAATGTTCTCTCTCATTCTTTCGCCCCCACTTTCTTTCTGTCTCTTGACACCTGATGTGTGCATCTCACTCCCTCGGCCTCTGATTTTTGATGCTCTGCATAGCAGCAGAATGAGAAACTGTCATATTTTTATTTCTGTTTTTCATTCTATCAGTTTTTCGTTCTTCTCATAGAATTTTTACGTGTCTCTTGTTTGATTTAACTTGATTTCACTTGGTCATGTTTACAGTTGCACTGTGTCTGACCTTATATTTTCATGAAATTGGTACCCTGCTGAAATTCTTTAAAATAAAATAGTATACAAAAGTCTAAAGTGATTTGTCTAATCTGTTTTGATGTTTTAGGGAGGTGTTGTGTGCTTTTCAGGTAAAAAACTAACTGGTTGATCTGCTAAACCAGTTGAAGGCGAAACCATCTTAACTCTCTGGAGTCGATTAACTCTCTTAACTCTCTGGGGTCTACTTTTTTTGTATACAGATTTTTTTGTATTTTATCTTATAAAATAAAGATAACAAACAAGGTGTGCTGTCTGCAGCCTTCGTCTGCGCTGATCTTCATTTACAAACACGTCATTAAAATGAACTGTAACTCCGTGAATACTCAACGAAGAGACATGAGATATCTATAGAAAGCTTTAAAAACTAAACAAGTGCTGCCGAAAACAAATATTCTGTGATAAAGTAATCCATATGAAAACAACGCGATACCCTTAGACTCCAGAGGGTTAAACCACCTGTGTAATGATTTTAAGCAGTTTCCAGCTGGATAAGTAATATTTTAATTTATAGATTTCTAAGAATAAAAAGCCCACAACCCACTCCTCAAGATATCAGAGAATACAGTACATCCAAAATACATTTGAATTCCTAATTCAAGATGATTTTATGATCAGTTGCACCATTTTGCAAATAATGTTATGTTTTATTCCATTTGAGTAAAATTAAGAAATAGCCAAAGAAAAACAAACAAAAAAGAATGCAAATAGCAATTCACAAAGCATGAAATTTGTGGAATACCAAAGGAGAAATTCAATAAAGTGTTCTACTTGCTGTCTTCCATGCAATGAAAGTCTAAAAAGAAGATAAAATATAACCATAAAAACATTATAAAACTATTATAACCCACATTCCATATGTTCTGGAGACAAATTACAGTTTTATGTAAAAAAACAGACAGAAATTTATGTTATTTTTCACTGAAAACCTTGCCTTGAACGCTTTGACAGTATCTCCTTTTGTATTCCGTAAAAGAAAAATAATAATACAGGTTTTTAAATGCATGCATTGTATTAAACACATGCAAGTAGTCCACAACCCCATACAAATATATATTCAAGATCCTGTGTGTGCAGGAGTTGTGGACGAGTCCGAAGATCAATCCCAACTGTGACAAATGTGTGCGCATGTTATGGGATTTAGTGAGACAGCCATGTTTTGTCATCAGAATCCCGGTCTTAAATCAAAATGCCAATATGTCTGTTTCCAGAAATGTATTGCTGCTTTGGTTTTCACATCCCTAATCTTATGTAATCTAATATAATCTGCATAATAATGTAAATGTGTGTATGTTTGTGTTTATAGCATGTGTTTGAGTGTGTGTAGTGTCTTAATGTCTCTTTATTAGTCATCTGTAGTGTGCTGTTCTGGTTCAATAGGGCTACAGACAAGACAAAGTGATGCTCCGGTGAAAATGCATGCTCTCTCTATCACCTATTCCTTGCTATCTCTCTCATATCTCCAGTCTAACATTTACAGTTCTTTACAAAACTTATTGGTGAGAAAGCGCATGTCTGTGTAGGGAGGCACACAATTGTTCACATCCCTCATTTTCAGACTGTCCTCTGTTGTTTCTGAATCAGAGTCCTGTGTGGCTTGTTAAAGATTTTTTGTTGGGAGATTGTTGTGGTGTAAATATGCGTGTTTGTGGTTCGAGTTCATATCTGATGTTACATTTTCTCTCTCGGGGTTCATTAGAGGGCATTCAAGTCTCATGTGTGTCCAGAGGTTCTTACTCACATGCCTTTTTGGGGAGTTTTAGTGGCATGCAAGTGTGTCAGAGTGAGCCAGAGTGTCGCAGTGCTTCCTTTGGCATGTGAATACTAAGCTGCATAGTGAGTGCCTAAAGTATTCCCATAGGGTACTCAAGAGAGCCAGAAGAAACCACTTCTGCTGTTGCACACATGCCTAGTTTGACACAGCAACACACACACACACAGACAAAGGAAAATATAAAACGAATGCAATTTTAGACTGATGACCTATATTACTGAGCTTTATTAGCCATAAAATTTACAAAATAATTGTTTTATTTATTTTTATTGTAATTGTATTTTTATTGTAATTGTATTTTATATAAAATTATTATATTTGAATGATAATATTTCATTACTATATTATTAGAGGTAATATATTATGTATATATAATATGGTGGGCTTATATACTCGCTCTCACACACATAAATAAGTTCCTCAGTGCTTATGTCCCATGTGTATATTGACTTTCTCTTGCCTTATTTAAGCCCTGGAGACAAAATCTGTTTAGATTTTATGTAACGATTGACTGGAATGTCATTGACTGGATGTTCAAGTCAAACGTTAAAACATATCTGAAAGATTTTAGCTTAAATTCAGCATTGACTCATGGATGTATTAATTAGCTTTTTGTTTGCAGGGCTGTTTTTATTTTATTTATTTTGTATTACCCTGTTCGTACAATGGATTAGTTGTAGCTACAGTCTATGGAAAATACACGAATAGTGAATTTGTAAGTGAATTGTGTTGAAATACTACTGTTCTTTTGTTTCGGGAAAGCGGCAAGAAGATTTTAATTATAAGTTTCAGCTGCAATTATGACTCTCAGGAATATGATTGAACAGTTGCAAACTACATGCATTCATATTTGCTTTATTGGTGTACAGGTTTGAACTAGTTTGAACTCCAGTTTTGAGCATTTGACCCTGAAAGGTTAGGAACAATCTTTTGAGCAAAAGTAAAAGTTAATTTGTCTTCTTAACATCCATATTTTAATCTCTCTGTTCTCTCTTTCCCCTTCGGTTCCCCTTTTCTCTTCTTTTTGCTTGTTGTTTTAAGTAGGTATTAGATAGGACAACTCTTGCCTCTGGCAATATTGTGCTGAGCTCTCTAAATTTAAATTCACCAGCGTGTGTCACAACCCGACTGATCCGTCCATAGCCACCTACCCAAAGCACACAGCCGCATACACAAAAAACATGCACACACAACGCACAAGCCTTTTATGTTGAATCTGTAGTGACGAGAGAAAGCAACACACTGACCCTTTTTGGCATTACACACACACACACACACACACACCCTCCCAGACACAATGTGTTCATAGATGATGAACACTGGCTTTAACATAAGCATGCATGGACATAAACACACACAAACACCCTAACTTCCCCCAGGCTGTATCTGTTTTTAAGCTCTGTCTATCAGTGCATACAGTGTGGCACTAGTGTAGAGGAGACAAAACCCCTGACTCTGCAGTAAGAAAGAGGAGAAAAGAACAATCACTCAAGAGAGAGAAAGAGAGAGAGAGAGAAAATATTGTCCTTCAAAGATTGTCCGACACTCCCTAACAACCACCGGAGGTCTGCACGCCTGTCGCCACTACAACTACCATGATGACTGATGCATTATTTCACCTGTTCTGTGCTCTTAGTCATACATCCTGGTCAGTGGTGGTTCTGGCTCATTTGATGCCTCAAGAAAGTTTAGACATTGCATTCCATTCTAAGAAAATGTAATATAAAAATGATCATTTAAAAATGCCATTTAAAATCAAAATTCATATAACTGGCACAATTAATGCTGCTGCATGCACATGAATTACAACAATAGTGACTGTTTCCAAACAGGTTGCCCAAATACTGTGGCCCTGTACCGTGATGTAAATACTGTAATGTGAAAACTGCTGTTGGATGAGCTAGTTTTATACATATTAGTGCTCTCAATCAATCAATCAGTCAGACAATCAATCAGTTTTGTTAATTGTAAAATATTACTACTATATATTTTATGAATACTTTATAAAATGTTTACATTTTTATTTTCCTTGTGATAGCAAAGCTGAATTTTCATTCTCAGAAGTTGCTCCAGTCTTTAGAGTCACATGATCCTCGAAACAATTTTTTACGCTGACTTGGTGATTTGGTGAATTAGTATTTATATGCTCAGTTATTAAGAATGATTCTTAAATATTATCTTTATCAATTTTAGAAAATCAAAACTATAATGCAGCAAAAACATTTTTCAATATACAGTAGTAAGAAATGTTTCTTGTACACCAAATCAGCATATAAGAATGATTTCTGAAGAAACATGTGACACTCAAGACTGAAGTAATGGCTGCTGAAGGTTTGGCTTTACCATAACAGGAAGAAATTTTACTGTTTCTACTGTATTTGTATCCAATAATTGCAGCCATTGGTGAGTGCTACTTTTGGACAATAGTCCATATAGTGTATATGTATTCGAGAGAATTTGTACTCTCATACTTCTGTGAATAAGTAATGAAGTAGCGAGAGCTGAGAGCTTTGCGTGTGGGCGGCACCTGTGTCATCCCCGGAGAACATTGGCGCCCTAGGCAGTTGCCTCATCACCTATGCCAAGATCCGCCACTGATCCTTGTACACTCATACACTGTTGGGTTTGAATTCAATGCAGATCTTGATGCTTCTGTTATGTGTTATATATGTAAAAATAGTAATAAAGTGCATCAAAGTCCCTTTCAAGGAAAGTCAGTTCACTCGGCAGCCATATTTGCAACACCTTCGGGGCAGCTATTTTGGGCATACAAGACTAACATATATCTACTTGAATGGGGAAATACTGAAATCTAAAAAAAATGCTCTACAAATTCACATTTAAATTATATGGTTTTAAATCAAGCAACAACAAATCAAGCAATGACATTAATATGATCATAAACAAACCTATATAGTACATGTTGTTTCTATAATCATGAAAAAAAAAAAATTGTTATCATTTACTCACCCTCATTTCGTTCCAAACCTGTATGAGTTTATTTATTCTTCTGAGCACAAATGAAGTTATTTTGACAAATGTGGGTAACAAAGCAGTTGACTATAGCCTCTCACTCAATTGTTTGGTTACCAACATTTTTCAAAATACTTTCTGTTGTGATCAACAGAAGAAAGAAATTCAGGTTTGGAACAACATGAGGTTGGGTAAATGATGATAGAAATTAGAAATTTCATTTTGGGGTGAACTGTCCCTTTAGGAAAATTTATATTACAAGATGCAGTGTTGCAATGACTTTACCAACTAGCATTCAATTGGCTCTTTTATTGAGAAAGAAGGACATGTTTCACCATATTACGCATCTTCTCCCATTCATAGCAATACGAGTGACATACTCTTTTGGTATATAGTCGTTTGACTGCATTTTCTTCGCATTGCATTAGTTTTGGATTATGATGCAAGATCTATAAGGCCTACAGAAAGATATCCATCATCATTTCCATTACTCTCAGTTACAGTTGCCTGGCCACTGGTAAAACATTATACGATACTGATATATACTGTAATATTATAAATGTATACAACAGTAGTTCCACTCCTGAAATTTAAAGAAATTCCAAAAGTGCTGATATAAAGCACAATAGACTTCAGCCATCCACTTTTTTTTTAGCATCCTTGGTTCCCGAGATATTTTCCCCATTCATTTTCAACAGCTATGAGGTGAATTGCAAAATTACAATCTTTGATTTGAAGCAAAAAGTATTTAGAAATCAGACGAAATGATTGCATTACTTCATAGACAGTTTGGATGAATGAAAGAACTACCATCCCAGTACTTAGTGTCGTCTCTCTGATTACTGGAAATTGCTTTATAGAATCATGTGTAATGTACAAATTCCACCAGGACTTCTGCTGTTTTATTATTTTAAGCTGAAATAATGTGGACTGACAGCTTCAACAAAGTATATTCAGTTGATTAACAACCTTGGAGCCCACAGTAGGACTGTCTTTAAGGGTTTATTAGTAATCTTTCCCCCGATGGAGAAAATGAATGAGATTTTACTTCCAGAATTGTTGCACTCTAAAAGTCTTCTATACTAAATGAATGTAATTTGTATTTGTCATGTTATAATTGTCTTGCAACCTGTGACATCCTTTGCGCCTTTGTCCACTGAATTTTGCCAGAAGAAGATAACTTTTGCCTACTGTTTTATGAATACCATTATTATTATTATTATTATTTTTACATCTAAGCTGCATTACGCAAATATTTCCACATAGTGACATAGACATGTGGTGGCGTGTTTGAACTAACCATTTTAGGGGGGTGTGGAAGAGTCTTAACTTTGATAAAGAATATCTATTTGGATTTGAGATTTTAGTCTTTGCAACTTTACAGATCTTCTTTATGCACTAAGAGCTGCTTGTAACGAGAAAGAGAAAAGACAAATTTAAATTGCATCATACTGTATGACCCCTTTAAATAATATTGCAGTTAAAGTATCTACCATTACCTTGACCCTTTAAACTGATGGATGAGACTCTTAGGATGTCATGTGTGATTTTTAAAAGGAATAAAACCTTTTACTTTCATCTCAAATCTCAAATTTCATCTTAATTCAAAAATCCAACATGTCTACAATAGCATTATGTGTGTCTGTCACTTTAATATGCTAAGACGATCTATTAAAGATTAATAAGCCATCATATCTTTCATATTTAACAAAGCACTGCAAGGGTATTTAAAGAACCAGAGAGATGCTCCAGGGGAGGTTTGGCATGCTACAGTCTCCCTCTTGCCCAATATGTCATGCTTTCGTTCTCTCTTGTGTTCTCTCCCTCTCCTCTTCTTTTTATCCTCCTCTTCCATCGCTCCATCTCCCCTCCCCCCTCCCCGACCATTCTCTCTCTTGCTGTTTCTCCGGTTCAATGCCTTGACCTTGACACCCACTTTTCACACTTTCCATTTTTCTTTTTTCTTTGTTTTTTTTTTGGTCCTCTACACAATTCTCTCTACATCTTCATGTCTTTATCCAGCGTGATGCCCGTCCACTTGCTGCCAAGATTAACTATGAAACTGCTTTTATTAAATGCTTTATATTCTGATCTCTTCTTAATGAGCCTTTGGAGAGCTGCTCGTGGATTTTCTCTTTATCTCTTTTTCTCTTTGTGCTGCAGGTTATTCTCAGCTGGATGTGGAAACCGGCCGCTCCGTGTTAAATCTGTTCAATCAGCGTTTCTCGGCTCCTCCCTGTTAGAGAAGTACCGGCTGATGTGAGGTCAGCACACTTTGATCCTTCTTCTTTCTGAAGCCTGATACTGTGTCAAGCTAGCGGCACAACAAAAATAGACTCCATTATGATCAATGACGCTATAGAGATCAAAAAATGTATAATGAAAATCTTCTAGTTTGTTGCGATGTTATGTTGCATGGATGTTAGAGGACTTGGAGAAATATATGTCAGTTATCATTTACAATTATATCAACACAAACTTCCCCTTGTACCACAAAAAAATAAAAAGAAATAAATAAAAGAAAAAGAAAATGTTAATTGCAATTTGTGAACCTACTCAACAGGTTAATTGGAAATAAATCATTTGTTCACAAAACGTTGATATTGCCTTTGTGTCTAAGAGTGGTTGGATATGTCCTTGGTTCAAAATAGCGAGGAATGACATTCATGAAATTTTGTGGAGTAAAACGTATGATATCATGCTGAGTGTATAGTGAAATAAATATAAGTGGTTCCCAAAACAAAAGATGTTCTGGCAAGTACACATACTTGAAAATGTAGCCTACTTAAGTACAGTAACAAAGTACAAATATGTAGGCTTATATGTATATGTTTATTTATTTAATGATTATATACAAGTCAAACCTAGATCTTTGACTAAAAGAGAATACATTATGAGAAAAATTACCTATGTACTTTATGATGCATTAAACAAGGTTCACAATGCTGTGATGTTGGAAATGCCCACATACAAATGACTAAGCTGATGGTATTTGAGATATAGATTTTTTACTGTGTAGTCATCTGTATGTAGGTCTATTCTTTTTTTAATGGATTGACACTATTGTGGAAGGTCAGTGGGTGCCGTGGGTGCCATGGGTGCCGCACACACTTGGGCAACTAAGCAGACACTTGAATTAGTGATGTTATTTGGAATAAAATAAATGCATGACTGAACAGCTAACTAAATGCATACTATTTTAAAGAACTATTTCATGCTGTTTTTAACAGAGATTATTTGATGTAGAGTTTACACTCTGGATTGACATCTGTTTTTATTTTTCTTAATTTTATTCAGTTCAGTTCATTTTCTGCATTTCATCCAAAAAGGTTATAAAGCTTACACAAAAAAGTCGTTTTCATCTGATTTATCTGATTTAATGACTTCCTAGTTTAAAAAAAAAAAAAGAAAAGGAAAGAGGAAGGGGTAGAGGTTTTGCCGTGGCCACTGAACATTAAGTTCTTGAGTGCTACACCTGCTGGGAGATGATGGAGGTGGACTTAGGGAGAGGAAGAGATAATAGGATTAAGTTAGAAAGCAATTTTACGTTAATGCTTCATGTGCATGGGCACATAGATGTGAAGTTATTCAGCTACTTTCTGTAAAATCATTTAGTAAAGAAACCTTAAAGGAATTTAAAAAGAAAAATAATAATAATTTGTGAAAACTTTATTGATTAGTCCATTTTGAATACATCAGCCTTCAACAGTGAACATTTAGCCAAGTGCTCCCACTAGACTTGCTCCTGTGGTTTGGTTAGAAATTGTTGATGTCAGAAAATGCTGGTGCACTCTGTTTGCATTCTTTGGGGTTTCCCCTTATCAATATAGTGAGTAAGGCTGTAATTGCCTGGTGAAGCAATGTTGTAGTGTTTTGATAAGCAGAATATTGCTGCACTCTCCCCCCCTCTCTCTCTCTCGTTCACACAAACACTCTCTACCATCACTGCACTAACCATAAACCACAACAATTCCCATGTCCACTCTTGTCAAGGGAGTCACTGTTGCTCCCAAGTCCTTGTTTTAAATCAATGTGATATAGAAACAGCTCACTAAGCTGTGTGGCAAGTGAAATAGCTGGGTGTTTCTTCAGCCAGAGGCAATTTGCTTTCCCAGGGGTTAATGTTTATTAAAACTGATTACTTCTTCTTCTTCTTCTTCTTCTTCTTCTTCTTCTTCTTCTTCTTCTTCTTCTTCTTCTTCTTCTCGTTATATGAAGGTCACATTGAAACTATCTTGGAAACATTTTATAAGCATTATTTGCACAAATCTATAAGATGCATTAATACTTTCAAAACGGTTATTAAAAATGATTAATATTTAAAATTTGTCATTAAAGATTTTTGTTAAATTGATTTATTATTAAACATTATTGATAGTTTTAACTTTTGTTTACAATAACAACAAATACTTTTTAGATTTTATTGTTTTATCTTATTTTAGGCTTTTAATATAATGATACATTAATAAAATATATATTATGAAGACGCATTCATTAATATGTTTTTTTTTTGCATCCATTAACATTTAACAACAAAATAAACATAAAGCACTTTAATATTTAATGTGTGCACATTTTTACACAAATTACAATTATCTCTAGATTTGTCTAAATTCCACGATGTCCAACAATTGTTTACCATTATTAAGTTTGAAATATGGTGAAATATGATCCTTGGCAGAGGTCAGATTTCACTCATGAACATGTATATATATATATATACATGTATATATATATATATATATATATATATATATACATATATATATATATATATATATATATATATATATATATATTGTTTGAAATTATGCCTTTGAAATTGTATTTAAATTAATGTTATGGAAAATGCACTATCCAGCAAAGTTTTAAATTAATTTTAATTAATTAGTTGTCCTTTGTCCACTGTTGGACATCGTTAGTAGATTAATTAAATAAGCTTTTTTTGTTTGCTTAATTTTAAGTCAGTTGTCTTTCAAAAGTGCCCATATTTAAAGTAACAACCAGTTGTGAGTTGTTACATGGATTAAAAGTGTGTATCTATGTCTATGTGTAAGTTCAAAGCACACATATTAAAAAGACGAGAGAGTGAATTCGTCTGAGCAAAAAAAGAGACAGCAAATATGACAATGATGGATGAGACATCCACTGATTTAGAAAAAGAGCGAGTGAGAGGCCAGACAGATAAACATAAAAAAGAGAGAAAAAAGTGGGGCCGAGTTAAAGTAGATATATAAATCTCAGGATTCACGTCTGAGCCGGGGCCGTGCATTTTTTCATCCCCTTCGGCAAGACCCTATAGACGAAGTACCGTAATTTAGTCTCTTGGCTGATCTTGTCAGGGTGCATTATGACAGAAGACAGATCATAACTAGTGTTCAGAGATTGTTATGAATGATTAATACTCCAGTGGCAAAAAAAAAAAAAAAGCACCTTAAGAGGTTGCACCTTAAGTGTCAGAGAGAGACAACAAGAAGAGAGAGAGAGAGAGAGAGAGAGAGAGATGATAACATACTTTATATTATATTATTGGGCTGATTTTATGTGTGTGTGTGTGTGTGTGTGTGTGTGTGTGTGTGTGTGTGTGTGTGTGTGTGTGTGTATCTGGGACTGAGGCAGATGGTGGGACAGTTTGTGTATGTTTCAGAAAAAGACAGATAGGGTAACTGCTCTTTATGATTTGCGTGAGTTGAATGTTTAATGTCCTTGACTCGAGGGACAGATAAACATGTTCTTCATATAATGAGCCTTTGAAGAGTCCTCAGTGAATAAGATGTCTAGATCTGAAAGCATATTTGCTGTGTGTGTGCGTGAGTGTTTGTGTGCATTTGTTTGTTTATGCATGTGGGTTCTGTCCTTTAAGTGCATGTGTTTACCCTGTGGACACTGCTAAGCTAGTGAAGTAGTCTTTGTATGTGAATTTGTTAAGCTGTTTTTCTTGTCCTTTACTTTTCAAAATTCTGCTCTACTCTTTTTCAGATGTTCTAGAACATTGCTTCTCAACTGGTGGGTTGTGAACCCAAAAAGTGACACAGGTCTGTTATGACAGAAGCAAGATTTTATTATTATTATTATTATTATTATTATTATTATTATTATTATTATTATTATTATTATTATTATTATTATTATTATTATTATTTTAATTCAAATAATAAAATTAATTTAACAATACAATCATGCATGGTTAGCACAATACAGTTACACTTTAAATAAATAAAGAGACATTTTAATACATTTCTACTGTTAGTTGAAGGACACTAACACGAAATTACAATAAACAATACATCAATAAAAGTGTTTATTAATCTTGGTAAATGTTAATTTCTATTATACATGTTTCTACTGATACATTTGTAAAAGTTATATATTTTACATGTAAATATAATAAATGATATATTAAATAAATTAAAATAAATTAAAGTAGAAAATCATTTTAATATATTTTTCAGTTGCTGCCAAATGCTTGTTCCAATCAAACTCATTATTTTTCTGCAAATTCATCTGTCACTTGGTAGAAGCTATAGCCAAATTAGCCATATGCCAACATGGAAAGGTTGTATGATGTGTTCTTACCAAAAACCATGAACAAACCAACGTTTTTTTCAATTGTTTATGTACTTTTATAGTATTTTTTTTCTTTTATATTTTGAATGATCTTTTATTTTTAGATTTCCAGTTTTTATTTAATTTTAGGTTTTAGTAGTTTTAATGTGCCTGTCAGTTTTATTAATTAATCACTTCTAGTTTTTTTTTTTTTATGAAATATTAAAATAAATTTATTTATTAATTAAAACAGGTTTTAATTTCTATGTAGCTTTATTTTAGTTTTAGTAATTTTAGTACTTTGTAATTTCTAAATGTGTGTATATATATATATATATATATATATATATATATATATATAAACTTTATTACAGGCTCTAGACCCAACAATAAGACCAACAACATAACAGAAGGCATAGATATATTTAGTTATATTTTTTACGTAGTTGCCAAGGCAACAATTCTATTTATTTATTTATTTATTTATTAGTTTAAGTTTCTCATCTATATATTATTTTAGCTTTATTTCAATTACCAAAACAGTCTTTAATTTAAATTTTATGTAAGAATAACAACACTGGAACGAATTGTACAAGGTTTTAAAAAATATTAGACCCATTTTATCCTTGCAAGTTTTTGCAATTCAAGAGACATGCAGAAACCAATAATAAACCAATATACACTTCAGTATTTCATTCTGAATACGACTAGCCTACTCTTGTGTTTTACTTCAGTGTTGAGTTGTCATGTGATGTTCAGTGTAAGATCTGGGGGTTGAAACTAAACCAGTTGAGAAGCACTGTTCAAAATGTAAAACTACACAGTGAATCATGTTTGTATATTTCTCAGATAGCAATCAAGATGGAACAATTATAATAATATGACAAAATATGAATCAGTATTTTTATCGTTGAATGTATTTTGCATGTTTTATGCAACCAAACATCGGTTGTGCAGTGTTAGCTAGGAGCATATGCACGGAAGCTTGTTAAACATCCACCCCAAGGCGATGTCAGGCCTTTCACTGAAGCTTACTGAACCCCTTCCGGCTCCTGTGACTTGTCCCCTGGGATGCTGGGAGAGGAAGGCAGCTCTGCAGAGCATACGTTTCCGGCAGGGTGGAGATAGACTTGAATCTCAAAGGAATGAATATCAAAGGTAAATTAATTTATCACTTCAGTTTGCCATGTTTTTGAATATAAACCACTGGCATAAAACAAAAAGCCAGGACTCTGAGACCTCAATGTGAAGTACCATAAAAAAAAAATTGAATTCTGTATTTAAACTCCAGTGAAGGTCTTAAAGTACAGTATATGGTGCTGTGTGGGAAGACTGAATAAGACTTGGGGTGTTTTGTGGCTTTCCTGTTCTGTTAGTATCACATTAATTTTCTCTCTCAATTGCGTAGACCTTGAGCTGAGTGATAACTTATGACAGTGGCTGATGAAATAAAAGTGCTGTACATATTCTCTCCACATTAATCACTGCTGTGACCTTGATTGATTACATTCAAACCGGGGCACACAATAGTTCTTGGAGCAGAGTCTGTGTGATGTGACTGTGCTTCATGATAATTGGCCCCAATGGATTTACCGGTTCCAGCAGCCAGAGGGTGTCAGCCAGGTGGGGCTAAATTCATCATGAAACTACTGATTCCACTACTGTCAAAGCAATAGAAAGCTGTGTCATGGCAGACCTTTGCACAGTGGGATAGAAATGTGCATTTTAAAAATATCACAATGTGTCCTTTCACTGTCTTCGTATGTCCTAGCCAACTTAGCCTATTATTTAATGATTTAAAATTGTCACCTAAACTATTGTTTCATATAGCTGAAATATGCACTTAAACACCTACCGTTGACAAGTTGCTGTAGATAGATCACCTAGCCAAAAATATATGGTGGCTATAAGAATGATGCCACTTTTTTTGCTTAGAATATTTTTATTTTCCCATTCATGTAGATTGACATGGATGTATAGTAACGAAGTAGAACTACTTCACTACTGTACTTAAGTACTAAAAGGCGGTATCTGTACTTTACTAGAGTATTATTTTTTTCTCCTACTTCCACTTTTACTTCAGTACATATTTTCGATGAGTTTAATACTTTTACTCCGATATTTGTTTTATGTGCTGCATCGTTACTCGTTACAATTATAAAAATGTTACGAATCATTCCATTACAAACATAACTGTAGATGGCAGGTTTGATGAAGCTGGCACATCATTGAGCGAATCAAGCGATTAAGAAGACTGCGCGTGCTGACTGAACTGCTGTGAAGAGAGAGATGAACACCGAGCCGAGCCAGATAATGACTCGTTCACGAGTCAAGAACCAGTAGCATCGGTTATCGGATCACCAGTAGTTCTTTCTGACAGTTCGATTCAATAAACCAGTTGAAGAAAACAGTTCACCGGTTCTTTTGCGCTCGACGTAATGGCGTCATTGGCGTTGACTGCAAGCCTTCGGCTTACCAGCGCTCATAACATTAGCACAGAATCAGTTCAGAATCAATCACCAAAAGAATCAGTTCGGTTCAGAAGCTCTGTGTGTCGGTTTGCTTTCACGCTGAATCACACATGCGCAGTATCATCAGCTCCTCGGTTCTCGAATCGGACACGTCTGACAGAAACGGTTCTTGACCACTGATCTATAATATAAGTTATATATATAGATCAGTGTTCTTGACTCGTGATCGAGTCAGTCTGTTGTTCGTTATCTGGCTCGGCTCGGTGTTCATCTTCAGTTCTCTCTTCACATCAGTTCAGTCAGTGTACTGTTTGAGTGAATAAATTAATCTGGGATATTGGTTTGTTTTAACTCAGAGGGAGTGTCAGCCACATTAAACAAGTTAACAGCTTAAGTCATTTGTGGATTAATGCTTATTGGAGACGCGAACCGTTTAAAACGATTCAGTTCCATTTGGTGAACTGGTTCAAGAAGATCCGGTTACATCGAATGATTCATTCGCAAACCGGATATCACAAACTGCTTTGTTTTGAACTGTCTTACAACAGACACGGAAGAGAAGACAATAATGAATAAAGTCGTAGTTTTTGCTATTTTTGGACCAAAATGTATTTTCGATGCTTCAAAAAATTCTAACTGACCCTCTGATGTCACATGGACTACTTTGATAATGTTTTTCGTACCTTTCTGGACAATGGAGGGACTGAGAGCTCTCGGACTAAATCTAAAATATCTTAAACTGTGTTCCAAAAATAAACGGAGGTCTTAAGGGTTTGAAACAACATGAGGGTAAGTTATTAATGACATAATTTAGCAAATTGGGCGAACTAACCCTTTAATCTGTTTTTTGTTTACAAAAAGTTACAGTCAAAGGAATTGTGATTGTCCTTTAGGTTAATCATTTGAAATAGTAAAAACAATATGTTCAAACTTTTGACTACTTTCTTTGATAACTACATAACACAATACTTTCACAATACTTTCACTTTCATATTTCAACTTTCATACTTGTACTTTTACTTTCAGTTCTTGAGTAGTAAATTTTCAAATAGACTACTTGCAATACTTAAGTACAAAAAATGTTGAATACTTTAGTACTTCTACTTAAGTGTGGTGCTTAAAGGGCACTTCAACTTCTACTCAAGTCATTTTTTTGATAGAGCACTTGTACTTTTACTCAAGTCTGGGTCTCTAGTACTTTATACATCTCTGCATGGTACTGTATATGTAGTGGATTCATATAAAATAAATTATAATATTTTTGTTTATTATAAATTTGTGTGTTTAAAACAATTCAACTTAATTTTAGATAAATTAAACAAATCATTACAAATCAAACACATTTTTGTTCAGTCATTCATCATTCACTCAGTCACATTTAATGTTATGTTGACACAGATGTTTGGTGTTTCCCCTGGAAAGTAAAAAAAGGGCCAATAAGACATTGGAGAATTGAATTTGCACCGCAGTCACTCCTCCTTGCACATGGGTATATAAGGATGCAACAAGCATCCACTCATTCAGATTTTTGTTTGAAGACGAACGGTTGCTGCTATATGTGATTTTAGTTTTTTCCAATCACGTGGAAAATTTAAGGCACATACAGTGGTGTTTTACGAGTAATAGCATTGGCACTTGGTCGTAAAAAAGAGCAGTTGAGTGAGAGCTTCTTTTTAAAGATGTCTCTTTGTCCATGCTTATGCGGCTGTTTCCTGACCTCCTCTGATAGCCACGATCTCCACACAGTCGTCCAACAATTTAATTTGGGGATGTCCAGATTTCGATCATGGCACTCTGAGGCACAGATGAGGACTCTGCTAAGCTTCCTGTTTCTGGGAAGACTGCAAATTCAGAGTCTGACTCTGAACTGCCTACTATGCTTTCCCGGACAGCTAAGATCATTGGGCTTGAGCAGAAGCCTCTACCCAACCCGGACCGTTCTCGGCTTGCTGATTGGTTTCTGGTTGTGGGGTCCAAACTGCAGCCGCAACCCCCCAGTGCCATTTTTCCCAGAGGTGCATAAGTAGGTCAGCTTTGGCTGTTAAGGCCTACAGTGTCATTGGACAGGTGACCTCCATCAGGCCAAAGCTCTAAAGGAGCTGAACAAGGGTAGTTCCGTGCTGGATTTGATTCAGGAACAGCGCTAGGAGACAATCTTCGCTCTACGGGCGACTAAGGTCAAGGTACGGACCCTCAACCAGACAATGGACACCTTGGTGGTCCAGGAGCAACAACTCTTGCTCAACCTTCCTGGATGAGGGATGAAGGATGAGGGATAAACGTGCAAGGCTCACTTTCTTGATGCCCTCATCTTGCAGGCTGGCCTCTTTGATGACATTAAGGACTATGCTGAGCAGTTTTGGCAGTTCAGAAGCAGACGGAGACCATCAAGTGTATCTTGCCCCAGTGTCACGCTGCAACGTCAAGCCTCCCTAAGGAAGGTGCAGCCTGTGCCCCAGGCAGACGCTGAGTCCTTCAAGCAGACATCGAAAGGGGACTGCTTTTTCCTAGGATGTGGTGATTGAACCACTTTTTCCCTTGGAAGAAGACCAGGTGGAGAATCTTTTGTTGAATTTATTTTCTGTTTTACTACTGGCTTATCAGCAAGCAGTACCCAAGCTTTCAAATTATTCACCATGCTGCTTCCTCACTCCCAGCCTCATCCTTCTCTTTTGCCCTCTTGCCTACCTTTCATGGGATCCTGGGAGCCAGGTAAGTGCTACTTCACACTCACCTCCTAACTCTGTGACTTGTTACCTTCCGGGTTGGGTCCCACTGTTCCCCTTCGCTGCTCCTTTTTGGGTGTGCAGGTTGTCCCTTTGTTGCCAATTGTACTGAGTCTGGGGGCCTGGCTGGCACTTCTTAATTGGCTCTTTAGCACAATCAGACTCAGCTAAGTGATTAATTTCACCAGGCATCCCCCTTCAGGTTTGGCGGTGTCCTCTTTACTTAAAAAAACAAACAAACAAAAAAATAGTCGGCCCGCAATCGCCTAAACGAGTCATCAGGAATTCAAATCTTAATCTGTTAAGGCTCTACGTCACAAAAGTAACACTGCCCACGTTCACCAACATGCCCGCCTTACAAACAGTGAAATGTCAGTGTGGTTAACATTACGTCGAGAAGACGCTGTATTAGGGCTGTGCGATTAATCGAAATCTAATCGAAATCGCGATTTGAGACGTTGCGATTTGTTAATCGCAAAAGCCTGCGATGTGGACACGATATTAGTCAGTTCCAGAGCATATGTATGACTTCAGCCTTGAGTGACAGACTTACTAACCAATAAAGCAAGCGCACCTCAGTTCTCCCCAATCAGCACTTCTCTAGGCAACTGTGTAAACGCCCACCATAAAAAAAAAACAAAAAAACGGAAAAAGCAGGAGAGAGTGGTATTATGGCGTCTACATGGTCAGGTCAATAGTTAGGCAAATTAAAACTAAAGAAAAACGTTATGTTACTTAAGCTTTGAAAAGACAGACAACGAACAAAAAAGATAATTTACTGGAGCTGTGTCACAATGCATATCAAGAGCATCTTTTGTTGCACGTTCGCTATTCCCAATTCAGAAGACCGCACACACAACCTGTCTCTGAATGTCATTCATATTCGCCCCCTACTTCCCCATCCCAATCCCGCGTCACGGACGAGCCGTTCACACTTGCCGCACTCACGCAGCCTGTTTCGTAACGCTCGGTTATATTCTCAAGCGGCCCTGCACCGCAAATCTCCACGAGCAAATGGCTTGATGCACGTGCGCAACCTGCGTCAGCTCGCGCCTGACTCGTGCTAAATGAATGTAATTTCAGTATAACTGCTATCTAATTTCACTTGAATGAAATGAAACTTTCAGCACATTTTCAGCACTTGTTCTTAAAATCCCAAATACAGTGTAACATGTAATACTTTAATAATTGACTAAAGAAATACAGTTCTTCATTTATAAAAAAAAAAATAAACGTTTTCAGTGAAATACAGTAACTAAGTTAATTCTATAAAATTAGTTATACCATTATAATCTTGTCTGCTGAAAAAAAATATAATAATATATATATAGGCCAAAACACAATTGAAAATTGAAAGATTTCAGGGTTATAATGGGAATTGTATTGGATAGAACAACAGTATTTTCTATTGGAATAATGCCAAAAACAAAAGGCAATTTTGTAATGGTTTCATGGAAACTGTAAGAATTTATTTATTTAATTAAATTTTTTTTTCAGCAGGGTAATAATACTCATACTGTGCTGCACATTATTGGCAGTATTGAGCTGAAGCTTGACTTTGCAAATTTAAAATCGCAAATCAAATCACAATATCTGTAAAAAAAAATCGCAATGAAATATTTTCCCCATATCGCACAGCCCTACGCTGTATCCTACACTGTGAGAGTAAATTTGTTTTATCCCATTTTATAATTACCACAAATTTGTTAACACTTGACACTTAGCTACCACTGAGAAATGTCCTGCTCCAGTCGTTTTTTTTTTTCTCATATATTTATTTTCGGGTAACTCTAGGCCAACTATAGGTCTTCTTATTATATTGCATTTTAAGGGCTTGTTTAGATAATGTAAATCTCCAAAATAATGCACAATAACTGGGTTTAAGTTACTTTTTATAACAGGTTGCTTTTTTGTGGTATCTGGCAACTCAAGTTGTAAAGGGATCAAGAACTGCATCTGTTTATCTGAGGTCCACTTATAATATCATATATTATATAATATAATGTTATCAAGATTTTTCCATAAAAACATCATATCATAGAAGTAATAGGTAATTATCTGTCCTGTTTTGACCCCCTTTATCGGAAAGCTCAGTTTGAAGCAAATGCCCACTGATTGTTTCAATACATACCTTAAAACTCTTATTACTTTACACTAGCGCATGTTGAGACTGAGAAGTCACCATCAATTTTTATTTATTTATTTTTTTTAATCCATATTTGAATTCAAAGAACTCTTCAATGGCACCCCCAAGTCTGGAACCACTAAATGTATGAATGCTAAATGTGTAACTAATATTTGTGGACCAAATTAATTACTTTATAAAATGCATTTACACTCTGTACACATTTTATGTTGTTCACAAAAAGGACAAAATTTGCAATTGATCAAAAACATAAATGTAAAGTCAGCACTTTATTTCTTACTCAGAGTTGTAACTGATTTGGTACACAAAATTCACCCAATTTTTTCTCATTCTAGGCACATACAGGTAAATGTCCTTTTGAGACAGAAAACAGAAAACACCTTTCATTAACAAATTTCACTTAGGATGTTGCAAAATGCCTTTTGTTTAAAAATGCCCAGTCTTTAAATGACAGGTTTATCAAAAAAAAGATTATGTTCATGTTTTCTCTTATACATGAAATAAAAAATACATTCACTCATTCAATTTGTGTAAATTTTCATGTCAAGTAATTAATTTATCCTCCAAAATTAGTCAGGTTCCACTTAATGGCCCATTGGTTTCTAGTAGGAATTCATAATTGACTAAATGGAGGTGAATTATAATATTAAAGAGCTTCACTGTCTGCACTCACTTTGGTTGTCCAACATCATGCTGCTACATATTTGCATAAAGTGCATAAATGCTCTTGTTGCCTCTGATCACATGACTATTGTTTCCAGTGTGAATGTGCCTTAAAGTAATAGTTCATACAAAAATGAGATTTTGCTGAAAATGTCCTCACCCTCAGGCTATCCGAAATGTAGGTGAGTTTGTTTCTTCCTTAAAACAGATTTGGAGAAATTTAGCATTACATCACTTGGTCGCAAATGGTTCCTCTTCTTTGAAATGGTGCCAGAACGAGAGTTCAAACAGCTGATATTAAACATCACAATAATCCACAACATGAGTCCAGTCCATCAGTTAATGTATTGTGAAGTCGCTTCTGGCCAAAATATGAGTCCATAATTCACAATAACGCTTCCAGTGCAAAAGTTGTCCTCTTACAGTACATCAAAATCCACTGACATATTTCTTAAGAACTGCTTTCAGTTGCAAATGGTGCTTGTTCTTTGCACAGATTCAGACAAGCAGACTTTTCAAGTAATGTTATGGATAGAGGATTCTATATTTTATCTGAAAGAAACCATTTGAAATTAAAAACTTCTTAATTTTGGATTTATTTATTACGATGATGAAGTCATGTTGGTTCCTTTTTTTGTGGATTATTGTGATGCTTTTAGCAGCTGTTTGAACTCTCAGTCTGATGACTGCATAGATGATCTATTCCTTTATGGTCTCAATGTGTATTTATGGTCTTATTTATTCACCACAATGTCACAGAGCACTTGAGATTGTTTTGTTTTATGGTAATATAATCTGCTGCTGTTGTGACACATATACAATACTTTTTACAAGAAGTTATTTCCTGTTTATAAAAAAAAAAAAAGAAAAGAAAAAAAAGTAAATGGAAACAGGCCGCATATGAATCATAGCATTGTGCAGCAGTAACAGTCAACATTACGTCTCTGTAATGACAGTAAAAGCCTGGATTTGCCCATAACCTTATAAATAAGTGAAGAGGTATCCACATAACCAGAGCACAAGGGCACTGAGTTGCATTCCATTTCCTGCTGCTGTTGTTGACCCTCCCTTTAACTTTCAATGTCATAACTGTAAGTGAAATCATCATAGAGATATCTGCTGTCTATAGCAGATTAAGAAAATGATGGGGCTTTAGCTTTTTGAAAGGTGTCCGTTTCTGCAAGCATGTGCATCTTCTGTCTCTCTTGCTCTCTGTTCTGTCTCTCCCCACTTCTCTTTCTTTCAATTCTTTGTCTTTTACTCTAAGAGTAACAAAGATAATACGCTTTTCCCAGAGCTCTGAAAGAGGGCGAAATATAGAAAAGAATGTAAAAATAGAAGACGTTAGCTGTCATGATTGATTTTAAAGCGAGATTTGAGATTTCCCTGAGATAATTAAAAAGGAGCTCTCCTGACAGCAGTTTCCAGTACAGTACAGTACAATGCTGTAGAGAACAGATCATAGAAGTTTTGGAGCGAATGTGTTTGGGAGCGTATTTTAACTGAGAGATTGAATTTACAGACTTATTAAGCCTTAATATCTTTTAACATACAGCAACGGGAGTCTCCCAGGAGACCAATTATCTGACTTTGTGTACAAAAATGAACTACGGCACAAGAAATCTTCATGCATTTTGTGTGGCTATGGTGTGAGAATCAAATTATTTCATTGCAGCCCCTGAGTGAGACAGGAGCCAGAGCAATGCAGCACATCCTCTGCAGATCTCACGTGAATGCAGTCTGAGAGCTGTTGGCATTGCTCCGTAATCAATTCTGGAGTGAAGCCCAGTGTTGGCGAGTTCTACGTTGTGTTGAGATATTTATAGTTGTTGTTGTTATTTTTTATTTATTTTTTATCTTTGTACACGTTTGGAGCTACTCGAGATTGCGATATTTATAAAGTTCCTATGTCTGTAAGGTATTGTTTTGGTATATATTTCTTTAGCTGTAACAAACCATGGAATGTGCACAAAACCACTAGACTCAGCATATAAAGGACATACTGAGCTGAGGTTGAAGATTAGCTCACCTTTAACACTGTGGTTAAATCATCAATAAACCTAGAGCCCTTCTGTCCCCTGAGATCTGCAGTCATGAAGAATTTCTCTCTAAATCGCATGTGGGCAATGCAGCTGAGCAGCGTGTGCTGTTATGTTGACTGTTGTTTGCGCTCTCTGTAGATTTAGAAAGCATTTAAATAGTTTATTTCCATCTCTCTTTCCCGGATGAGGAGGTAAATGGTGGTAATTCTCTTATTTTTATACTTAGAGTTTCTATTGGGGATGAAGTGTTTAATTATACTTAAGTATTATTTTGATGTGCTTGTGCTTTACTCAAGTGCTATTCAAAATTGAATGCTTGAATTCTTTTACTCAGATTTCCAAGGGGAAAATCATGCTTTTTGCAAATGCATTTAAAATCCCAAAGCTAATCGGTTATAAAAACATCCAATTAAATTATAAATTTAATTTAAAACATTTTTGTGTAAAATCTAATAGGACACAACTATGGTCATTTGTCCTTGTGAGGAGACCTTTCTTTAGTCTTCACAACACAGAGGTATACACCTAAAGCAAATGCTTTAATTACTGCATTAATTAATGAAGTTTTATTATAACCATCATTGATGATGGTTGAACTTGACTTGAATTAAATTTATAACGCCTCTGGCATTACAAAGTCAGTGACCTGAGAAAACAAGTTCTTAAACAAGTGTTTAAACAAGTTCTTTTACAAAGTTTGGGCATCAGAGTTACTTTAATGGGATAAAAAATCATTTGCTTCTTGAGGTCATGAGTCTCTCACTGAAGGTCAAAAATATTTTCCTTTTTAAGATTTAACGATTTCTACTTTTTAAAACTGTAATAATGTAAACTTTCTCCCAAGTATGTTTTTGACTAGATTCTTTGAATTTCAATGGAGTAAAATTTAACACGGTAGTCATATCTTAATTTCAGTTTTATCACACCTCTGGCATTTCTTATTTAAAATATGGCAGCTAAAAATAATAAATAAATCAGTTGTCACATTATTTTCAACAACAGATATTTCTAGGAACCCTGCCGTTTAACAGCTAATTAGCACCTTTTCGGCTAAATTTAAATAGTAAAACAATACAAAAAAGAAAAATAATAATAAAATACACAGGTAAAGCACAAAAAAAAAAAAAAAAACTTTGCCCCAATAAAAATGTGACCACCTGGTCTGATATTTATGAAAAATGTTGGTAACACCACTGAACAAATGATTATTCATTCATTCATTCATTCATCATTTTTGGGTAACTGACATTAACAAAGGTCAACCAATGCTATAGAAATATAGGCTAAGCTTTATTTTAAGGTGTCATTGTTAAAATGTATTTATACATTTAAATTATGATTATTATTAATTAACAGAATGTACTTACTATAGGGTTTGGGTTAGGATAAGGGTTTGGTTTAAGGTTGGCTCCATCTATGTAATAACTTGACTCCTATAGTAACTGAGATACAGTCCTTGTGATAATTAGCCCCAGTTTTTTCAGGAGTCAGGAATGGCCATTCTGTTGGAGTTTGTGAGTTTGTGTATTGCATGAAGCATATCATGAATTTGTCCTTGCTTGTTTTTATATGCAGCTATATTTGCCTGGGAACTATATGCATGAGCTTGTCAATTCTGAGTTGCTGGAGAGTGTGATGGTCTGTTGCACTCCGGGTATGCGCCCGTGCATATGTGAACATGTGCATGTGTGTAAGTGCATCTGGCTGTGAATGAATAGTTTGATGTACCTCTTACCTTTTTAGACGCTATTTTAGCCTACTTCCATTCAATGGAGACACTGTTAGCATGACCAAACCCTGTTACCGTGGTGCCCGCTGGGACGATAACCCACTCCGACCGCTAGTCAGCCTGGTTTCCATAAAAAGTTCTGGAGTTCGCTCGCCGTCAATTTCCTTAGAAAGAGCAGGCACATTCCTATTACAGTGCCGCATATGTAAGAGGCTTAGAGGGAATAGCTGTAACCTTGGAGACACTCCGTGGCTCAGAGCATCACTTTCAACCAGCCAGATGTCGTGTAATAAATAGCGAGGGAGTTAATGCACTCAGTCTGAAGTACAGCTGGGCTCAGAGTAAGAACCAGAGGAACCACTGTGTCCCAGCTGCACCTCCGTGCAGCTACAGTTAATTCACAGTAAGGCCTGTTGTTCCTAGCTGGGCCAAAGATGGCCAATGGAAGAATCACGTCTAGCCCTTCTGTGGCAGAGAGTTAGAATGAATTTTAACAAATGCATAACACTTTATATTTCAGTGTGTGTGTGTATATATATATATATATATATATATATATATATATATATATATATATATATATATATAAATATTTGAATGATATGAAAAATGTATGATATACTTTTAGATATATTTTTGATTGTAGAATGTCTAAAAGAGACATATCAATGGGAACAAAATATAAAATGAATAATATTTTTCTGTCAGACTTCCCTAAAGAGGGGAATAGTACTGAAAAAAGTTCATTCTGTAGCACAGGGCTATAGGTTCCAGTATCACTGGCAGGGGCGCTGGACTGGGGGTAAAACCAGTACTGATTACCAGGGCCCCAAAGGAAGAGAGGGCCCTTGAAAAGTCTGGAATATATATTTTCAAGGGGAGGGGGGCCCATTAGGACTGCCTATGCATAGGGCCCGGGATCTTGTGTAGCACCCCTGATCACTGGCCTTCCTGTGACCAATGCCCTTGTGTCCCTCAGCATGCCACTTACTGGTGTGCCGCTTTAGGGGAAGTCCAGCGAGCCTCTACTATCACCCTGCAATCTGTCATATCATGACAACCTTTTAAAAGGGCTTTGGCTCCACAGACGCACAAGTAAACACATACAGGCTGTTGAACAATGTCCCAACGGAGAGCAGTTCAACAGTCAGAGTAATAATAAGGGTTCAACTCCCTTAACCACATTAAAATATAATTTAAATGTTCTTAAATTGGACAGCTGGGAGACTATGCTCTTTTAGAGTTTATTTGAGTTCATGTTGTAAGAATTTAGCAGAATTGTATGTCATCAGGCATTTCAGATTTAAAATAATGTCACCTCATGAAGTCATGTTTTGATTTTTATATTTTCAGAGTATACTTATATATGATATTCACAACCTTACATATTTTCACATTCCATTTCAAAACAAAGAATAATCAGCAGGCACATCTCATACACTGTTTATGCTACTCAAAGATCAGTGAATTGCCTTGTTGAAAATGTATTTCTTTCTCACACTCTCTCATTATTTAATATAAAAACAAATAATAAATCTGTGTACAAATTAAATTAAGAAATAAAACATGTGAATGCATGAATAAACAGAAGACCTTGATTCAAAGAGCAAAGGTTTCACCATAGCAACTACATCATGTTATAGTATTATTCAACATATTGAGTAATTAAGTCATTTTTTCTCGTTAATTAACTCATTAAATAATCAGTGTAACATCTGGTTGGCAACATTTGTTGTCCACTGATCATCTTTGCTGGAGGTTGAAAACAGCGGCATACTACAAATCTTGGCAACCCAGGCTCATTGTAATAATGTGCCTGTGGCGACATTTATGCAAAACTATATTATGTTGCCGCTTTCACGTTTCACAGCACTTTGTGAAATGTCCAGTGAGTGGCACTAAAAGCTGGTTCAGTTTTTTTCCAAAACAGATTAGTTTAAATATGCCAACATTTCTTTACGTTGGTTGTTGTGCATATGTTTCAGCAGTTATAGGACAATGTCCAATGAGTAGTGCTAAAGCAAAAATGCCTACCATACTACCTACTGTACACTAAAGAAAACATGAGATAAAAATGCATTAATTGAAGAAACCTAGCCACATACTTGATTCTACAAGAAATATAACTTTTTAATCGAGACTCATACCTGAACACTTTGCATCGCAAATGCAGTGTTGTACCGAGTGAGCTACTGAGCAAGTTTACTAAGTCAGAAAGAGGGGGATAGGGGGATTTTTTCAAGCATTTAAGTAAAAGAAGACCCAAAAGGACTCACGCCCAAGAATTCAAGCCCTGTGTTCAGTTTTCTTTCACCTCTTCTTATGCTTGAACGAACAAATATACCTCGCCAATGTCTTCAGTGGACGTAAACAGTTGAGAAAGAAATCCAATGTGTTTCATTATATTATATCAATGCATAGACAAGTCAAGTCACCTTTATTTGTATAGCGCTTTAAACAAAATACATTGCGTCAAAGCAACTGAACAACATTCGTTAGGAAAACAGTGTCAATAATGCAAAATGACAGTTAAAGGCAGTTCATCATTGAATTCAGTGATGTCATCTCTGTTCAGTTTAAATAGTGTGTGTGCCTTAATTTGCAATAAAGTTAACGATATTGCTGTAGATTAAGTGACCCCAACTAAGCAAGCCAGAGGCGACAGCGGCAAGGAACCAAAACTCCATCGGTGACAGAATGGAGAAAAAAACCTTGGGAGAAACCAGGCTCAGTTGGGGGGCCAGTTCTCCTCTGACCAGACGAAACCAGCAGTTCAATTCCAGGCTGCAGCAAAGTCAGGTTGTGCAGAAGAATCATCTGTTTCCTGTGGTCTTGTCCTGGTGGTCTCTGAGACAAGGTCTTTCCAGGGGATCTGTATCTGGGGCTCTTGTTGTCCTGGTCTACGCTGTCTTTCAGGGCTTTAGAGGTCCTTTCTAGGTGCCGATCCACCATCTGGTCTGGATACGTATTGGATCTGTGTGACTGCAGTGACCCTCTGATCTGGATACAGATTGGATCTGGTGGCTACGGTGACCTCGGAATAAGAGAGAAACTGACTAATATTAGCATAGATGCCATTCTTCTAATGATGTAGCAAGTACATTGGGTGTTATGGGGAGTGTTCCCGGTTCCGGTTTACCTTATTATTGCAGCCTAAATCCTCCTATCCTTTAACGGATTTGGATATTAAAAGCATATTAGTATGTTATGTGTAAACCAGGTTAAAGAGATGGGTCTTTAATCTAGATTTAAACTGCAAGAGTGTGTCTGCCTCCCGAACAATGTTAGGTAGGTTATTCCAGAGTTTAGGCGCCAAATAGGAAAAGGATCTGCCACCCGCAGTTGATTTTGATATTCTAGGTATTATCAAATTGCCTGAGTTTTGAGAACGCAGCAGACGTGGAGGATTATAATGTAACAGGAGCTCATTCAAATACTGAGGTGCTAAACCATTCAGGGCTTTATAAGTAATAAGCAATATTTTAAAATCTATAAGATGTTTGATAGAGAGCCAGTGCAGTGATGACAGGACAGGACTTCCTGGTTCTAGTAAGAACTCTTGCTGCTGCATTTTGGACTAGCTGTAGTTTGTTTACTAAGCGTGCAGAACAATCACCCAATAAAGCATTACAATAATCTAACCTTGAGGTCATAAATGCATGGATAAATATTTCTGCATTTGACATTGAGAGCATAGGCTGTAATTTAGATATATTTTTGAGATGGAAAAATGCAGTTTTACAAATGCTAGAAACGTGGTTTTCTAAGGAAAGATTGCTATCAAATAGCACACCTAGGTTCCTAACTGATGACGGAGAATTGACAGAGCAGCCATCAAGTCTTAGACAGTGTTCTGTGTTAATGCATGCAGAGTTTTAGGTCCTATAATTAACAACTCGTCATCCAGTTTTTTATATCGACTATGCATTCCATTATTTTTTCAAATTGGTGTGTTTCACCAGGTCGCGAAGAAATATAGAGCTGAGTATCATCAGCATAACAGTGAAAGCTAACACCATGTTTCCTGATGATATCTCTCAAGGGTAACATATAAAGAGTGAAGAGTAGCGGCCCTAGTACTGAGCCTTGAGGTACAAATAAATAAACAGAACATTTAAACATACAGATTAAAAAAATTATTTATTTATTTATTATTATTATTTTTTAAGGTACAGAAACCAAATAATCTAATGTAAAATAGCACTGAATAGTCTTCACTATATACAGTCGTGGCCAAAAGTTTTGAGAATTACATAAATATTAGTTTTCAAAAAGTTTGCTGCTAAACTGCTTTTAGATCTTTGTTTCAGTTGTATATAATTACAAGCACTTCATACGTTTCGAAGGCTTTTATCGACAATTACATGACATTTATGCAAAGAGTCAGTATTTGCAGTGTTGGCCCTTCTTTTTCAGGACCTCTGCAATTCGACTGGGCATGCTCTCAATCAACTTCTGGGCCAAATCCTGACTGATAGCAACCCATTCTTTCATAATCACTTCTTGGAGTTTGTCAGAATTAGTGGGTTTTTGTTTGTCCACCCGCCTCTTGAGGATTGACCACAAGTTCCCAATGGGATTAAGATCTGGGGAGTTTCCAGGCCATGGACCCAAAGTTTCAACATTCTGGTCCCCGAGCCACTTAGTTATCACTTTTGCCTTATGGCACGGTGCTCCATCGTGCTGGAAAATGCATTGTTCTTCATCAAACTGTTGTTGGATTGTTGGAAGAAGTTGCTGTTGGAGGGTGTTTTGGCACCATTCTTTATTCATGGCTGTGTTTTTGGGCAGAATTGTGAGTGAGCCCACTCCCTTGGATGAGAAGCAACCCCACACATAAATGGTGTCAGGATGCTTTACTGTTGGCATGACACAGGACTGATGGTAGCGCTCACCTTTTCTTCTCCGGACAAGCCTTTTTCCAGATGCCCCAAACAATCGGAAAGGGGCTTCATCGCAGAATATGACTTTGCCCCAGTCCTCAGCAGTCCATTCACTATACTTTCTGCAGAAGATCAATCTGTCCCTGATGTTTTTTTTGGAGAGAAGTGGCTTCTTTGCTGCCCTTCTTGACACCAGGCCATCTTCCAAAAGTCTTCACCTCACTGTGCGTGCAGATGCGCTCACACCTGCCTGCTGCCATTCCTGAGCAAGCTCTGCACTGGTGCCACTCCGATCCCGCAGCTGAATCCTCTTTAGGAGACGATCCTGGCACTTGCGTGAACACTTGGGCAACGTTATGCAAATCTTCCCATATAGTGATGTAAAGATGTGGGGGCGGGTTAAAACGAGACGTTTTAGGGGGTGTGGATGAGTCTTAACTTTTATAAAGAATATCTCTTTGGATCTGAGACTTTAGTCTTTGCAACTTTACAGTTCTTCTTTATGCACCAAGAGCTTGTAACACTCTAAAGATAAAGGAAACATTTTTATTGCATTACATGACCCCTTTAAATGTATATAGTGAAGACTATTCAGTGCTATTTTACATTTGATTATTTGGTTTCTGTACCTGAAAAAAAAAAATAATAAAAAAAAATAAATAAATAAATGAATGAATGAATGAATGAATGAATAAATAAATGCTGTAATCTGTATCTATGTTCTGTTTATTTATTTGTGCTATTTACACAATTTCAAGCAGGGCCCACAGGAACCACCTATCTAGGGGCCCTGTAAACCCCAGCTACGGCACTGACTGTAGAGGTACTTTTTCTTTTTTTTAGTTTTACAAAAAAAAAAAAGGTGCAGTCCATTTTTCTTTTTTCTTTATTTTTTTTCTTTCTCTCTCAATGTGTCTTTGTGTCCTATAAGACTGGGACTCTTCTGCAATTTGGATCTCTCTAACATACTCTTACATACATTATTATCAACACTTAAATCTGGGTAGGTTTTATTATAAAAGCTATTTTTTGAACAAGAGGCAGAAAATCATATTTTTGCAAATATTACATATGCATCTGCTTACATACACTTTGACTTGTTTCTGATTCTTCACCACCTGTATTTTGATTCAGAGATTCTGTACTCTTTCAGGGAGTAAAAATGGTGAGGAAGCCATGCAGGGAAGCTTTGTCTCATAAATGATGGAAAATTCCATCAGTGGTGGGGAAAGGCTTAAAAGGCTTCTTCTGCTAAAGTATTTTCTGCGTAATTTCTTAATTTTTGTCTTTCAGACTTGTTTGCTACATCTAGTCTACTATTTCTAGGTTAGAGCTAAATTTTTACATTTTAAACCACTCAGTCAACATTTGGCTGTGACAGAAATGAGAGGGAAGTGATTCTAGGATGGCAATCTGTACTGAAACTTTCCTTCACATCACAGGAAAGCCGTTGGACTGTTAGAAGCTCCTACAGCGTCTTTACCCCACCGCTCTGTCATATCAGTCAGCATGTGTCAGCGTGAATTCATGTGTAAATACATGCAGGCCTTCTCTGGGCGGGATTAAATGATCAGCAGTACACAACATGTTTGTACTTTGATACTTCATACAATCATACTAGATCTAAATTTGACCAAAATATAATTGTTTCATAAAGCTGTAACGGGGCCCCTTTCTCCACAGGGACCAGTGATTGCAAAATAAATATGGTTGGCTGTGTAAATTGACAGAGACAAAATGAAATATTGTTTTGACTGACAGGAACAGAACAAACTAGTCCGTTCTCAGAAGTTGTTTCCTTTCATACAGACAGTTACCTGCTCCCAGAGCACACAAAAAAGTCTCCATTACAGCCCTTGCATACAGGTTTCAACATAGTTTGTACTGTGTAAGAAATAATTGTAGGCAGGCATGTGCGACATATGTTAAAGCTCTCCAGTGCCTGCAAATCCTTTCCCTGACTGAGGATTTTGAAAGGTATATCGTTTGCCTTCTCTTAATCTCCTATATAATCGTACACGCATGCTTTCATGCGCATGCAGTCACATTTAAGAGTCTACAGAATTTTAAGGTTAACAAAGATGTTGACTGTGACAGGTTATTATAGGTATCTGTTGCCAGCAGTTATCATGTGGCCAGCACCATAGCAACGTTGTTTCCATGGAATTTGGCAAAGGTTTTTTTTTCACCACTGGTAAAAGTGTATATTATTTATGTTATGGTTGAAATAGGCAATGAGTAATAGACGCAACCGGATTTTATTTACTAAAAACATGAATTTAACATTCATACAAGGACATAACTACAAAGGAACTAAGAATTTAAGAAACAACCACTGAAAATCGATTCAACGTTAATCTGAAAAATGTCCACAGCTTTGCATTGTTGATGCATGAAGCGCTTCAAGAGATGTGCACATTGATACAGCCACATGCATAAAATGGATCTGAATTTTAATTTGTTTGTCTATGTACAGTATAATGCATGTGTATGCATATGTTTCAGCAGCATAAGCACATAAGCATGTTGCTTAATGTATGATGGGCAACACAACAGGCCCCTTTTTGAGTATAATGAAGCTGCATAAAAGCAATCATGTCACCGAGGCATAATTAGCATCTAATTTAATGATTTTATGCACACAAATCTTTATGATCACTCAAACATGCAATATCAGACTCGCACGCACGTTCCACTATCTCGCACACCATTTATATGCGTACTTGCAGACGAGGTGAACTTTCATTTGCATATAATCTTTAAAATGTTTTGTCCTTTTACTTCAAAGGGCACATTCACACATTCTGCTTTACAGTAAAGTGGTTCTGTACGATCTCCTCCCACATTGTATGGGTTTAATCAGCATTGGAAAAGGGACTGAAAAGTCCAAAATACATGGCACTCATGGCACTGTATGGATGCTTTACATTTAAATAGTTTTAAGACTAATTAATGCCATATATTTTATCATATTTGTGCATAAGGAACTAGCATTGAACAAACAGTGACTTGCTTGTCCACATTTTTTTTTGTTTTAGTATAATTTAAATTATATTATTTTAAAGTATAAATTTAAGTATAAGTTTTGATATATTTACAGTAGGAAATTTACAAAATATCTTCATGGAACATGATCTTTACTTAATATCCTAAAGATTTCGGGCATAAAAGAAAAATAAATACATTTGACCCATACAATGTTTTTTTGGGTATTGTTAAAAATATACCCCAGCAACTTAAGACTGGTTTTGTGGTCCAGAGTTACATAAACTCTTTCCATCAGTAAGACCACAGTGTGAAGTTGAGAAGTAGCAGAGCAATAGCACAGCTGTACATAAAATATTGTAATCTAAACAACAGAACAGAACACATATCTGAGTTCAAAGGAGGACAAATTGATAGTATGCATCTCATTGGTGCATCTGTGACCAGGACAGCAAGTCTTTGTGGTGTGTTGAGAGCCACGGTATCCAGGGTAATGCTGGAATGCTACCATGAAGGACAAACCACTTCCAACAGGAATAACAGTAGAAGCTGTCTGAAAGGGATGTTCTGGTACTAATCCAGATCTTATATAAAAAAAAATAAAATAAAATAAAAAAAACTTAAATCTCAGCTGGCCAACTGAAGAATTAAACTTGTACTTCCATCAAAACTGTTAATCGGGAGCTCTGCAGGGTCAGTGTTCATGGCCGGGCTGTTATAGCCAAATCTTTGGTCACTCGTACCAATGCCAAATGTTGGTTTCAGTGGTGCCAGCAGAGCATATCTTGGATTTTGGACAATGCAAATCATGTATTATTCTCTGATGAGTCCATCTTCACTGTAGTTTCTGCATCTGGGAGAGTTATTGGTGTGGAAAAGCCTCAAAGAGGCTTACCACCTGGACTGTTGCATTCCCAGATTGAAGCATAGGGGTGGATCAGCGATAGTTTGGGCTGCAGGCCGAATACTTGTGCTAGATGGGCACGCCACTGCCAAGGACCACTTAACCATTCTGTAGGACCATGTGCACCCAGTGGTTTAAATATTGTACCCTGAAGGTGGTCCCGTATATATCAGGATGATGTACCAAAACACACGGGAGACTGGTCATTGAGTGGTTCAGTGAACATGAAACTGAAGTTCAACATCACGCATTGCCTGCAGTCACCAGATCTCAGTATTATCAAGCCACTTTGGGGTGTTTTGGGGAAGCAATTCAGGAAACATTTTTTTTTCTCCACCAGCATCACATAGTGACATGGCCACTGTTCTGCAGTAGAACTGGTTTAGAATCCCTCAGGCCACTGTAAAGCACATGTATCTGTCATTCCCTAGATGAACTGATGCTGTGATAACTGTAGAAGGGGGTTTTATGCCATATTAATAAATTATTGTGGTCTTAAAGGTATTTTTTTTTTTTTTTTAAGAATCGTGAAATATTATTTTAATTCAAAATAACTGTTTTATATATTTTAAATTTTAAAATATTGATCACAAAAAAATGCTTCAGATATCATTCTAATATTCTGATTTGGTGTTCAGTTATTATAAATTATTAATACTGCTCAATTACTAATAATGGTTCTTTTTATTATCAACACAACGTCCGTCGGTCCGTCCATCCTTTCTTTCTTTCTTTCTTTCTTTTTTTTTTCTTTTGTTCGTTCGTCCGTTCGTTCACTCGCTCACTCTCACTCTTTCTTTCTTTCTTTCTTTCTTTTCTTTCTTTCAAATCCACAGCCCAATGGCTTCTACAAACATAGTAACCTACAAAGCACCCATGGAAGACAAATATTAATCTGCATGTTTTGCATGTCTGCATATCTTATTGAAAATATTTTTAATGAGTTTAATAAAATAGAGATGTAATTAAAAAATATATATAATGCTGTATTTTGAAAAATAATCACAGCTGAAGGGTTTTTATGCACTGGTGCTTAAAACTGCCTTTCAGCCATCATTATATTCATAATATAGCACTGCCTCAAGTTCCTAATTGCTTAATTAATGCAGTGGGTTTCTAATATCACCTACAGTTACACTTCTGAACGGTTTCCACACTGAAAGCACAAACTCACACTCGTAGGCTCTCTAAGGCCCAGGAAATGGCCACGGAGGTTATGATGTCATTAAAGAAGATGTCACTAAGCTGGCCTGACTCCAGCACAGTCCTCCCTCATGTTCTGTGTCTACAGTACCTCTCTCTTTGTCTTTCTCGCTCACACATGCTGTGAGACGGTACACACCTCTCTATCACTGCAGAATGACTCATCTCCCTTAGCTTACTTTTACTCCCTGTCCTTCTCATTTTCCCTTTGTTCTTTTTTGTAGTTATTTGCATCTAATTAGGGTGACCAGACGTTGCAGTTTACCTAGGACTGTCCCGGTTTCACAAGGCATGCCCCAGTGTCCTTCCAATTCACTTAAAAAATTGAAATATGTCCTGGTTTTTAGCTGTTCAACTTGCTTACTGGTTTAAAATTATGCATCTTCAATGTTCCACTCTATTTGATGACATTGTAAAGAAGGAAACATTTTTTATTTTCCATTGTACTGTAAGTTGATTTGTCAACACATACATTCTAGAACATCTTTCACCTTGCAGTGTATGTGGTGGCTATTACAAAAGAACACAATAACAATATCACAGCCTCGCTCAGTGCAATCAGTTTCTAAAGATATCTGAAGAAATTGCCAAATGAAACTGCTGAAATAAGCTGATCTCTTTTCACAACACAATGTAAATGCTCATTTTCCATCACCCACTAAGATAAATCAGAAATGGCATCTGATATCATTCAAACAGTTAAGACACAGCACTTTCTTATATACTGTAGTACAAACAGAATATTACATGGCAGTACATTTTATGGTTTGAGGATCCAGTAATGTAGATTAAATTTTTTTGATTAAATGTTTCAGGAAGTCTTTACTTGAATTGCAATTTTACACTGAAATGTAAAAAAATGTAACAAACAATACACATACACTATTACGTTTGGGGTCAGCAAGATTTTAAAAGAAAATATTTAATTTAGCAATTTTTTTTTTAATCAAAAGTGACTGTTAAGACATTTATAATGTTAATATATATGTGTGTGTGTGTGTGTGTGTGTGTGTGTTTCTTAAGCATAAAATAAGCTAATTAAAATGCTTTTTGAAAGATCATAAAGACTGGAGTAATGGCTGCTGATTTTTTAATGTAAAAAAAAATTGAATGGTATTAGTGAGTCGTATTAGGAAATAAATGTAAAACAATATTTTGTAGTATTTATAACATTTCTCTTGCCGCATCTACCATTTTGAATTTCTTTTTTCATTGTGCTCATTACAGTGCTTTATTAGTTTGCCTCATCTGTGATGGAAACATGCAGTGCTGGCTTAGAATTTGGCCAAAATGAGGTATCTTAGGCAGCAGCTTAATTAAGTTGTTTACGTTTTGGAAGCGCTCACTAGGTTTGGAACAGAGTGAATATCTTTTGTTATTTGCATTCGATTCTCTTCTAAATTTGGGCCAATTGAATTAAACAGGAGGGAGATACCCATGAAGATGCTTGAAACACACTGGGATTAACCTAAAGAAATTATGCTAGCAGGAATATGCACCTAATATATTGTACGGCATTTAAATATGCTAACGATATTCCCATCATTATTTCAAACAACGATAGGCAGGCACCTCCACAACCTGCCGATGTTTCCCAAATTGGGACTTGGGGAAAAAAAATTCTCATAACTAATTTGTTCTAAACTCTCTCTTACTCTCCTCTCCTCCCCCGTATCTACTTCATATTTTTCTCTTTCATTAAAGAAAGAGTGTGCCGTCCATGTGAAGTTGAGAATAAATGCGATCGTGTGTTAAAGCTGAATTTGAGGGAGGGGGATACAGACCGAGTGGTTGGCATGTTAGTGTAGTGGGGAGTGGGGCTAAACGAAAACAGATCTGAGATGGAAAGGGTGAGAATGAGCTGGCACAGCAAACGGCATAGACTGGCAGGAGTCTACTGGTGTGTGTGTGTGTGTGTGTGTGAGACAGAGAGAGAAAGATGTGTCTCTGTTTCTGAAAGATACTGTGTAAGCGTGTATGTGTGTGTGTTTGCGCGTTTGTGTGTGTGGCCATGTGTGCTTGTGGACATTAACTCTGTTTCACCCTCAGTAATGCATTGTGATTGGCTGGATGGGAGCTGGCTTTGGCACAGTCTCATTTCCGCAGAAGGCCGTACAACAGGAGGGCCTCGACCACATGCCGCATCTGCCTCCTATTTTGCTGCCAGCACACACACGAGTGCGTGCACACACACACATACACACAGGTGTTCATATACAGGTGCTTATAGACCTTTATACACCCATATATACATGTAGTAACGTCATTTTTAAAACTTGAGGAAAAACGTGTCACACAATTTCACCTGCAATTAGTATGTTCACACTATCAGAAGAGTGTTTTCTTCATTCTTCAGTCTGTCTGTCTGTATATCTATCTATCTATCTATCTATCTATCTATCTATCTATCTATCTATCTATCTATCTATCTAGACTCTCTATGGTTTTTAATGTTTTTGAAAGAAGTCCTTTATGCTTATCACACTTATTTGATGAAACGTACAGTAAACAATATTGTGAAATATTGTTAAAAATATTGTTTTTTCAGTTGCTTTGGTGCATTTCTCAAATCATCTTTGATATTTGCAAAGAAGTATGTGCATTTATCAAAACAACTTGTACAAACAGTACTACACAATGAATTACCTGCAAAAGCCTGTAACTTACTCAACAGCTATATGAACATATCAGTGCCATCAGAATAAAAAACTCCTTGTGTCATTGTTCACAAATAAGATGCTTAGTCATGTTGTCGATATAACAGTGCACTCTGTTAGTATTACCTGATGTAAACTACAGCAACAGTTTGGATGACTAACTGTATTGAACAGTATGCCATATGCTTATGTATGCCATATATCCATTTCAAAGGTACAAATTTACACATTACAGTATGTGGGAAATTGATTGAAAAACACTGGATAGAATTCCCAGGTACACTTTTACAGTTTTTTCTTTCCGTTAGTATTACCTGATGTAAACTATGGGCATGGGCGGTGTTAGAGAGGGGCTAGCAGGTACTTCAGCACCCCCAAGAAAGAATAAATTATATACATGCTGTTGCCTATTGTATTTAATAAATAAGTTGATAATACAGTTCCTCTTCAGGAACTCGAGCCGTGTCGGAGAATGCTTTGGGAACGCCTCCAGCGTGACCGGCTCTGAATCATGTGTGTAATCAGACCAATAGATGGGCATTACATTACATCTTGCCTCAGTGCCCTCAGGAGATCGTCATGCCAACCCTCCCGGCGAATCAAGGAGCAGCGGTCCCCCGCGAGCACCGCTTTCAGTTTCCACCCGGGAATGTAGTGGTGCTGAGAGGCTCGCCACATCTGCAGAGGCCTCTAGAACAGTTAGTTCGGTTGTCTCCTGCCAGTCCGCCGTTACAGGTCACCAAGAGAGACTGATTCCCTAGTAGAAGTCTCAATGGGTCCTGCACACTGTAGAGAGAGGCTACAGAATCCAGTTTGGTTCTCCTCCACCTTGGTTCAACAGGGTTATTCCCACACTGGTGGGTCCTGAGCAGGCTCTGGTCATAAAAGTGCACACTCTCCTGAGGAAGGAGGCCATCGAGGTGGTCCCTCCTTACAATAGAGATTCTGGGTTCTACAGCCGGTACTTCATAGTTTCAAAGAAGGATGAAGGGTTGCGTTCCATTTTAGATCTGCGTCTATTGAACCGCTCAGTCAAGCGACTGAAGTTCAGGATGCTCACTCAAACAGGCCATGTCTCAGATCACTCAGATCAGTTTGCACACACAGTCCAATTTGCTCAGTGTTTTCTGCAAAACGCTACCCAAAATGCCATAATTTTGCACACACTTAACCATGTTCTCATTCAGAAAACACAAACACACAGTATAATTAACTCAAACATAAAAAAAAATAACTCAAACAGCACACATTTATCCATGTGTGAACATTCAGAAGCAAAACTGATGACACACCAGTCAGAATCTTAGGATGATATGCATAGGTGCAAGAGTGATTAAGAGTTTTGGAAAATGAACCCTGGTATTGGGAGACAAAGAGGAATAAGAGGGGAAAATTAGATCAAAGGTTATTTGTTCCTGATGAAATACAAAACACTATAATTGACCATGTTCTTTTACATGAACTGACCATGAGGGAAGTTGGCTTACAGGCCTAAATCAATAAGTCAAATAAGTTTTTGCACTAAAATAACACACAGTTATGGGTTTTGCTAAATTAAAGGAAAGTTTTGAATGAAGCGTTTCATTTTGCAAGAGATTCTGAGGTGTTCTGCTACTTGGGTGTGTGGATCTGTGAATTTTGTGTTGTGTTTTGACAAAATGAGCCTTGTTTTTAAAATTGTGCTTTAACTATGTATTTATTCATTTAATTTTTGGAAAGTAACTGACAGTATTCCAATGTGTGTTAAGTGTATATTCTGCTTTTTTTCTGCTTTTCATTTACTGTAAGATCTCTTTACAGTAGTGTAATGAATGTTTCTCAGTTTATTGATGAATTTTATTCTATCTGCATCCCTCTTTTTATGTCGTATACTGTAACAGTCATTGATTAGCACAAGGATTCCTATTTCCCAAAAGGAGGTTTTTGTAACAGTGTTTTTAATTGATCTCCCTATTGTCCTCTAGGCAGTGAAGTAGTGTTGACAGGTTTGTGTGTCATCTGAGGCCATAGTTTGAGTCTGACAAAAGAGAAAATGTTTTTACTAAACTATTTGATTTTGACCTGGAAGTCTGAAGTTTGCACAAGTTAGTGTGTAGTTTTGAGATTGTGTTTATAGTTGTTTGAAAATGCTAAATTGTTTCATGAATTGTGTGTTAGCAATTGAGAGAAACTGTAAAAAAGAAAAACAAGAACAAAAGAAACAAAATATATATATATAAAAAAACATTTGACTCCTTACACATGCATAACTCGTGCAGTGCAATAACATGTGATTTGCAGCTGTCGCATGGCAACAGTTTGGATGACAGTTACTGTATTGAAATGCAGAAGGCTGCACTTCTGTATGCCATATATCCATTTAAAAAAGTACAAATTTACACATTACTGTATGTGGGATATTGATTGAAAGAGACTGAATAGGATTCACAGTTATACTTTTATTAGTGGTCTGACAAAACGCACACGCACACACCCAAACACACAATGTCATTGTGATACAGAAAAGAAAAACTGGGCACAAAGGCGAAAATACACAATTAGAAACTCCATTATCAGAATTTGTTACTCTTGTGTTGTCCTCTGTCTATATATGCTTTCCAATTCAAGGTTCATAGGATGTACCTTTGAGCTATTTCAGAGAACTGGTTTGTCATTGGTTGATCTATGTTCTCTTCATTAGTGAAAGTCTTCACTGGATGGAATATTTATACAATCAAAAATTATTTAGTCACACAGCAGGCAGGACTATTTAAAATTAACTGAACATTTAAATAATAATAAAAGAATAGTGAAAGTCTTCAAAGTTTTACTTTCACAGTTCATGGCGAATTTACAAAAAGTCTATTAGAAATGTGTAGAATATATGCTTGACAGTTTATGACAACTACATCAACCATTTTGCATTGAATGACTTACATGATGAACTAATGTTTTGAGGGGCGAGACTACAGAGAGCTATATTATACATTTTGAACAACATGACATTAGTAACTGATAGTGTAGGAAACCGCAGATAAACGTACATAATCAATTGCAGGAATTTACAAAAGCATTCACAACTTGTTCAAAAAAATGGAAAACTGATTTTATTATGTGTACAAATGACTAGATGATGTGGAGGTTATACAAGTAATTTTGAGAATTTCATTTCTGATTTGAGAAATGCACCAAAGCGACTGAGGAAAACTGTAATATATTTTAAATGTAATTTATTCCTGTGATGGCAAATCTGAATTTTCAGCAGCCATTACTCCAGTCATCGGTGTGTTACACAGTCTTTCTGAAATTATTCTAATATGCTGATTTAATATATAGACACATTAAAATAAAATTAGATGTCTTTTATTAAGTTTCTCATCTGTGTCCTTTTTTCTGGTCAACATTATCAGATAATTTTCCTGAAGGTTGTTTTCACTCCATAGTTGTCACAGTCATGGACTTCTAATCTCCTGTTCCTTTTGAGTTTTCCTTATTCGGTCATGTTCCTCTTCTTGTTTAGTTAATTGATTACTCCTCTCCTGTTTATGTTCTTCTGATTACTTTCCTTGTGTTTACAAACCCTGTCTGTTTAGTTCTTGGTTGTTGGTCCTTAAAGTAGCATATAGTAAAGTCAAGTCAAGTCAAATTAAGTTAAGTTATGTATGTGTTTGTTCTTCACAGTTGTTATGATTAAAATCCTCACTTCTTTTGGATTCCCATGTTGTACCCTCTCCTTAAAGACACATACTGTTACAATATTTCAGCTTGTATTAATTTAGCAAGGCCAAACAGGCTTATATATATATATATATATATATATATATATATATATATATATATATATATTTACAGTATACAGTACAGACCAAAAGTTTGGAAACATTACTATTTTTTATGTTTTTGAAAGAAGTTTCTTCTGCTCATCAAGCCTGCATTTATTTGATCAACAATACAGAAAAAACTGTAATATTGTGAAATATTATTACAACTTAAAATAATAATAGAGAAAATAATAAAATAATTTCTATTTGAATATACTTTAAAAAAAAACAATTTATTCCTGTGATGCAAAGCTGAATTTTCAGTATCATTACTCCAGCCTTCAGTGTCACATGTAACATCCAGTCTATCACATGATCATTTAGAAATCATTCTAATATTCTGATTTATTATGAGGGTTGGAAACAGTTCTGCTGTCTAAAATATTTGATGAATAAAAGGTTAAAAAGAACTGCATTTATGCAAAATAAAAATAAAAATTCTAATAATATATATTCTAATAATATATTTTCTTTACTATCCCTTTTTATCAATTTAACACATCCTTGCTGAATAAAAGTATTGATTTTATTTAAAAAGAAGAAAGAAAAAAAATTACTGACCAGTAGTGTATATTGTTATTACAAAATATTTATATTTTAAAAACGTAGCTTCTTTTTTTTTTTTACTTTTTATTCATCAAAGTATCCTAAAAAAGTATCACGTTCTGAAAAAATATTACACAGCAGAACTGTTTCCAACTTTGATAATGAATCATCATATTAGAATGATTTCTAAAGGATCATGTGATAATGATCCTAAAAATTCAGCTTTGCATCACAGAAATAAATGATAATTTAAAGTATAATAAATTTACAAACAATTATTTGAAATTGTAATAATATATCACAATATTAAATTTCTTTCGGTATTTTTGATCAAATAAATGCAGGCTTGATGAGCAGAAGAAACTTCTTTCAAAAACATTAAAAATAGTAATGTTTCCAAACTTTTGGTCTGTACTGTATATTTATAATTTATTTATTTATTTATTTATGAACAGGGCAGTATGAGGAGAGGCAGGAAACAATGGGAGTTGAAAGAGAAGTGGGACCAGGAAAGTACCTTGAGCCGGAGCTCAAGTTGCAGAGCTGCAACATGTCGAAGCACAGCCCACAAGGCTACGGTTTCAAAGAAGTCTTTAGCGATTAACACTTGAAAGCTTTGGTCCCCATTCATTAGCATTGCATAGAAAAATAATTCAGTAAACAGCTTTAAATGAAATAAGTAAAAGATGAAAGAGTTTTCAGTGGACTGTCCTTTTGAAGTAATCAGATTTGGGTGTATGAAAGCTGCATCTACTGACAATTAAATGTGATTAAAATGCACAAATTATATTTAAAGAAAGGCAACTATTAGCCAAAATGATTTCATGAATTTTTCCAACTCCGAATTAGTTTTTACAGGATATCCAGGATTATCTGTTTTGATCTTTAAGATGTATCAGTTGATGCAGTTCACAAAACTGGCATAAATGATCTGTTCATTGATCCAGTTTTTGAATTCAATTAACTGACTTGGAAAAACTATCAATGGCTCCAGTAGACTTGGAATATATAGCATACAAGTTGGATAGCCTACTTTTATGCAGCTTTAGTGCTGTTTTTAACACTTGAACCCCCCCTCCCCCACCACTGCATATAAAAGAATTCAGTGAACAGTCTTTAAATGAAGGTGAGTAAATGATTAGATAATTTTACTTTTTGAGTCAACTATTCTTTTAAAGTAATTAGATTTTATGGTGCATGAAAGCCCCATGCAATGATCATTAAAGTGATTAAAAAGCTCAAATTAGATTAAAAGGAAGAGCACTATTAGCCAAAATGTTTTAGTTTTATGTATTTTACTGACTTGGTATCTGTAAGATAACTACACTCATGCAGATACCTTCAGAGAACATATCTTTTCTGCTCTACGTTACAGGGCTGTGCTATTAGCTATTTTATGCCAAGTCAAGCACTGGGTTGTTCTGAAAATAGAGCAATTAGATTGAACAAGTGTGAGGAAGGACTGGGATAAAAGGTGTGAGCTTGAGCTTCAAGTGTTCATTAAGAGTGTGCTTTTGCCCTGCAGCTACAGGACAGGATCATGCACCATCTCAGCATCCATCAGTGTGCTTGGGGCGAGTGCTTGTGTCTGTAGAGGGGTGTTGGGGGTCCGACAGAGAGCACTGATAATTGCATTTGTGCATATATTTATGTGTGGGTGTTTGGGTGCGTGGATCTGTGAGGAACTAGTTCTGGGCTTCTCAGAAAAAGTTTCTTTGTGTGTCTATGTGTGATGAAATACATGGATGTGCGTGATGTCCCCGGGTTTAACATGATCTAATATCACACAAGAGCTCACAGTCCTGCTGAAAATACCAGATCAGATCAGCATGAATGCTGGTCTGGGCTGGTTTATGCTTGATGCGTATCCGTGAACACCAAGATTCCATTTTTGAACCTTTTTTTATTATTATTTACATTTTCAGTTAATTTTAAATAGTCCTGCCTTATGTGTGACTAAGGAATTTTTGGTTGTACAAATATTCCATGCAGTTTAATATGTCCTGATGCACAACTTGCATAAAAGAAAAAAAGAAAATAGAAAAATTCTTAAAATACTTTTTAGATTACCATACTGAAGGACACATCCACTTCCCAAAAGTATTTCATGTCAGCTGCAGTTATGCTGGTTAGTGCTAATTTGGTGCTCGTCCAGCAAAACTTGTCTTTCTGGTGAAGCTGCTCAAGCTTTAAAAACAATTATGAGTCTAAATGAACTGGTCATCTAGTTTCATTATTAATAAATGCATTATTAGAATTAATTTCCATGAAATACTATTAGTTAATAAGCTCATTCTCACATGAGTGATATTTGACACCTAATTTTTGTGACATTTTTTTCTTCTTTAGATTCACATGCGTCATTTTTTACACACATACTGAATACAAATATTTAATGGAGGTAAATGCATATTCCTTTAGGGTTAAGGTACTGTAGTCAAAAGGCCTAAAAGGGACATCACCATCTAAACAAAGCAGATTTGCTTGTCTTTTCAGCAGTTCAATCACTCCAAAAATCCTATTTTTAAACCATATCTTTGTTTTATTTTTTCCTGTGGAAAAAAAAAAATCCATGAACAAGATAAATGTGCCTGTGGAGCAAAATTGCATATTAATATGTGTTTTCGGAGATTGTAACTTGACTACAAGTGTTTCTTGTCTTGTGCCGCTGGCAGATTTTTTCCCCACCAATGTTGTTAAAATTTAGTGAGGTTTATTACACAAATCTGCCAGGGGAAGAAGACAAAATACAGTTATATTCAAGATACATTCTCTGAAAATAAATCTTAAAACTGTATGTGCTTTTGTTTTACTGGTAAATATTCCTTTCAGACTGTATATTCTGGGAAACAAGACAAAGATAATGATTAGGAAATAGTTCCATTTCTACAAACCTACTAATACATCTCACAATTGCTTTCTTTATTTCCTGTTCCCCAAAGCTAATCACAATGTTTCCGCTCACATAGCACATTTGATGCATATTGAAACCAATGAAGTTGATATAGCCAGTACATTCAGCCAATTCGCTGACCTTTTAAAAGAGCTGAAGCTGTCCACCACTTTTATTTTGCTTCATTTGCATGGTTTATATGACCGATTGAAAGCACACACAAACAGGGGTGTAATGATTTACTCAACTCAACTCAAGATTCGATACATGATTTTGATTTCACGATTTGATTCGATTCATGTTTTTTTTTTTTTTTTACAAAATGAAATTTAAGACAAACTAAAAAAACAAATTAATTAAATGTGTACTTTTATTATAGCTTGGGCAAAATTCTGCATGCTTCTTTGCATTTTATAGCTTTTTTGTTGGTTTTGATTGCTTCCATTGTCCTCATTTGTAAGTCGCTTTGGATAAAAGTATCTGATAAATAACCAAATTTACATATAATCTAAATGTAACTAACAAAACTAAATAAAATTTTTAAAACAAGCCCCAAATCAAATAAATAACACAAATAAAATAAATTTCTTCATATAAACAAAATATGGCTTTGTGTGCTCTTTGCATTTAACTTTAGAGGCAACCTGCATTTTAATCACGATCCAAACACATATGCTGCATACATGCAACATGGGCATTTTTAAATCTAAATTAGAATGTATAATTGTGAAATTTTAAGAAAAAACAGAATGGTTTGACTTCGGTTTTGTAAAACTGTACATAAAAAAAATCTGCATGAGATGCAGATTCACTCTCTGCCACCAGGTGGCGCTTAAAGCATTTCCTTGGTTTCTGCTGTAAACAAATCAGAGCTGCACTTATGAACTTTAATATGCATTCTACAGAGGCAGGATGAAAAGAAAAAATACCATCTAAACTTTTCTATAGACAGTAAGTTCCCCTCAGACAAACATTCATATAAACTCCTACCCCTAATTGAACCGCGATTTGTTTTGCATTTCAACCGATCTGGATCGTCACATTTTGAATCGATTTTCAACCGGCTCACAATTAATCATTAAATCTCTACATACAAATCACCTTCACAATCTGCAGTGACAAGAAAGACAGAAAGAACAAAGAAATAAAAAGTAAAGAAAGAAAAAAAGAAAATTACAGTGTAAAAAAAATAAATAAAATGAAAAGGCAGTTGCTAACTTTTAACATAAAACATATTAAAAACATATTAGCATAATTTTAGATTTCATGGCTTGAATTTAAGTAGACAGTATAAAAACAATAATAAAAAATAAATATATAGAAAAGGTGTAGAAACCGTTTACACTCAGAAATTACTAATTTCACAGTTACAAATAAACAATTACTTAAATGAAAATGAAGTGAATTGTAACACAAGAAATTCTGGGAATGCCCATTTATGTTTTTTTACTGTACATTATAATACTTATAACTTTTTAAAACATCCAAAATTTTAAATTTAATGGTACCTTCCTGTACAATTACATGAAGTATACCTTTAGTTTAATCGTTTTTTTCACTGTCTATATTAAGGAAACTTACTGTTGTGCACAGTTAGAATACATTTTAATAGTATTTTACTGTTAAGATGACTATCAATTGTTTTGTGAAGGAAAGAAAAAAAGTGGGGTGTGGGGGTCTAAAGATCCTGGGAGACATAGCTGCAGGGAAAGAGAGAGAGGGACAGAGAGAGAGAGAGAGAGCGCACAGACTAAAGGAAATGGAGAGGTAGTGAGGGAGACTTTGATGCAGCTGTGAAGGCATAATTTGATCTCCTATGCCACCAAAACTGAGACATGGGGCATGAAATATTTATTTGAACCAACAATCAGCAAAACCAGAGACGAACAAGAAATACAGACAGACACTCGGTCTCTGAGAGGACGCTGCTGACTGTCAAAAAAATCTCTGCACTTTATATGCCCCTATTTGTTTTTATTAGTCAAATGGTTAGAGCCATGAACACTTCGCATAAGCTATGTAGTTTTTGAAATTATATGTACTATGTATGTATTTTGGAAGGCTTGTTTAGTACAGTTAGAATGATTAGAATTAGCAAATATTGAATGCAGTGATATTGAATAATTGAAGCGATATTTTACCTTGTGTTTCTGTATATGTGTGTTCATGGTTCTTGGGGATTTGTGTGTGTGTGTGTGTGCGCACACACTTAATCATTAATGATAGGATGTGTGTTTACACCCACTAAAGCCTTCCCGTGCCCTTAAAGATCTGAAGGTAATAACACCATCCATCACCTTGTGTAAGTGTGTGTGTGTGTGTGTGTGTGTGAGAGAGAAAGATACAAAAAGGGAGAGCACATTGGCGAGTCAGCATACACCCTCTCCAGGCGTTCTGTAAAAATGAAATAAAAATAAAAATAAATAAATAATCATTATGTTGGGTCTCATAAAATATTAAACTCTTTTGAGACCCCTAAAAATAAAAAAATCTATGTATGGCATTTTAATAAAGCAATGAGATTTGCAGACTTAGGTTACCAAAAAGTTGGGCAAACACAACAAGGAGGAGGAATAGCCCCTGTGTGTGAGTTAGCTGAATGGTACTTTTAATAATACAGGCTGAGAAATATGCTAAAAACCAACAAACAAATGTAAACATATTGAAGCCTGTTGTTCCCTCCAAATAAAAATAAATTAATAAATAAATGGAGGAAAGAAAAGAGAAAATGAGACACTTTGCTCTGAAAGTTGATGAAACTAGTTAATTTTTTTAAGAACTGGAACAGAAGATAATGGGGAACATTTTATAGGTGGAAGTCACTGATCTACGTACTTTTTTCTTCTACTTCTGAGAAATCTGTTACTGAAACATCACTGAATGTGACAGATGTGTAAAATCAAGTGCTCAGATCTACATCTCAGAATTATTCATGAGAAGGTGTTGTCCTGAACGTGTGTTTCATGGCCCAAAAGAAAATGCAAGTCTTCCAGAACTACTTACTCTCCATCAGTGAAGGGTATCTGTGAAGTGTTTGTTTTTAACATGCATTTCTTTTTTTTTAAAAGAGGTTTGAGAATTATGGATAGATGGACTGGGATTCATTTGATACAAATTAGGACCAAAAAATGTCCCCACATGGTCAAACATTACTGGTATTACTATACTTGTGGGGACATTTGGTCCCCAAAACATAGAAAATACCAGGACCACACACGCACAGCTAGGCCTAAATTACAGATAAACCTGTTGCTCTGTGCATTTTTATTGTGGATATTGTGCATATTTATTTATTTATTCATTCATTCATAGTTTTGTTGTTGTTGTTGGAATTAGTTATTTAAAGGGTTACTCCACCCCAAAATGAAAATTTAGTCATTAATAACATACCCCCATGTCGTTCCAATCCCGTAAAAGCTCCACTCATCTTCAGAACACAATTTAACATAATAAGATTTATATATATTTATAATAATAAAATGTAAGATATTTTGGATGAAAACCTGTAGGCTTGAGACTGTCCCATAGACTGCAAAGTAAATAAGAGTGTCAAGGTCCATAAAAGGTATGAAAAGTCATCACCAAAATACTCCATCTGCCGTCAGACGTGCAATATGGGTTATATGAAGCAATGGGAACATTTTTTTTTGTAAGCAAAGAAAACAAAAATAACGTCTTTATTCAGTAATTCCTTTGTCAACGGTCTCCTCTGTGTCACTCCATATCACTGTGCTGCATATGCTCTTCTGTGTCACTGAGTGATTAAGTGATTAATGACAAAATTTTCATTTTAGGGTGGAGTAACCCTTTAAAAACAAAAAGCAATGCATCCAAATGACTTGAATATACCTCTTCAATAATGAGTATGTTTTCCCTTTCTGAAACTAAAGGTATATATTTATATACACACACACACACACACACACACACACACACATGTCAGGGTGGAGTAAGTTTAAAAAACATACTTCTGTAATCTTTCTTTATTATCTTCAATGATCTTTTAATAATTTGGAACTGTAGAAGAAGAAAAAATATTTATAAGGAAAGTATTTTAGTATTTTATGGTTACACTTCCTGGCATTTCGTGTAGAAAATAGTATGAACAATTCTAAGAACGTTTCAAATGAGATTTTTCCCATTTTATCATGCCAGACATTCTTATTGGTCAAGCTAATTATTCAGATTTGTATAATACAATTATGAAGTACATTATATGCATTTTTTTTTTTTTTTTAGAAAATTTTGTATTGTTTTGATTCATTAATTAATTTAATTCAAAATAAATTAAATTGCAGTTAATAAAATTAATGCATTTTGAGTGGAATATAGCTTGTGCTATGACTATTAATGGAACAGTTTAAATGTACTGTGCATCTTGCTAGATCAAAGTACTACTGCACTGATTTTAATGCATAGCACGACTGGCAGCCTCTTTTAACTTCCGTAAAAACGGATTTCCTGAACTGCGTCTACAGCTTGTCTTAACAGATTTACATGTTCCATCTGTACTAAGCATTACAAGCATGCATGTTTGTGCTCTCATTTTAAACAAATTATCTGGTCACTCCTTGTTTTCTGCATTAAGCAGATAGAAATAATATGTTGTCACTGTTGCAAAAAAACGCTCCTGTGTTGATAGCTTTTAGCACCTCGGGTGACAAAATGTTGTTGACAGTTTTCTTCAAACTAAGTATACAGCTGATAGCCCTAATGCTAAATACTTTGTATAAATTTACAGCAGTCTTTCACTGTATTAATATACTTTCATAGATGTGTTAGTTGTGTTGTTTACATAACAAACCTTGATACTAAAATTGTATTTTAGAAATAGCATAGAACAAATGTGTTTTTGTAATAAGAAGAATTTTAAATGCATAGACTGATGTGAAGGAGATCAGAGTAATAGAGTTTTATGCTGCCTAGTTTGAAGTTCTCTTGGGAAAATTGGAAATCACAATTTTTGATATGATGTGCATTTAATTGGATTTTGTTGGACGAAAAGGAACATGTTTGGCATTTATATATATATATATATATATTTTTTTTTTTTTTTACATCAGGACATGTAGCTTTTTTAATGATGATACAACCAAATGAAGAGCAAAAGATTTGTATTAGTTGCACAAGTGTTGTTTATGAATGTATCTGATCATTTTTTGTACCACAATTGAGAACGATAGGAAATGTGTTTGGTCTCAAATGTTTTTTAAGAGATTTTCTGGGTTATTTTCATCTTTAAGGGACTGTTCATCCAAAAATGACAATTCTATCATCACTTACTCACCTTCACATTGTTCCAAACCCGTATGAGTTGCTTTCCTCTGTACAATGCAGGAGATGTCAGGCAGAATGACAGCTTCAGTCTCCATTTACTTTCATTGTATGGAAAACAGACATAATCTAAAAAATGGTAACTGCGGCTGTCAGTCCCCAAAGTTATTAAAGACATCTCCTTTTGTGTTCCGCTGTAAAAAGAAAGTATGTCAAAGAGTGACTACAGTAAATGATGACAGCTTTTTCATTTTTGGGTGAACTATCCCTTTAATGTCTTTCTTTTATAGACCATTGTCTCATATGTCTACAAAACTAGTAATATTTTCTTGCACACTTCATTTCTATTCTTCATAAACAAACTGTAGTAAAACAGTTTGACCTTTACCAACTAGCTTTTCTCTCGAACCTTCAACTGATAAAACAATTGAGCTGATAATTCAAGGGTTCATAAAAAAAATGTAGTAGATATGAAAGGCTCATAAAAGTTTCATACAAGTACTTAATACAGCTTGTGTGTTATATTTGCAATCTTATGAAGCTGTACAGTTACTTTCTGTGACAAAGACTGGAATTCATCATCCACAAAAGACAAAATTGAACACATTTATAGTAATGCAATTGCAGTGGAGGCCTAGCAGACAAGTGGCCCAGATGGTTTAGAAATATGAAGCTTGCATTCTTGTTAAATAACTTTGTGCATTAAGCACAAATATAAGCCGTATAAGCAGTGCAGTTCCTGGTGACCTGGCACAGTTACCAAGCTAAAATAAACAGGTTTATTTTATGAGCTGGTCGTGATACATTTATGAGCTAAAGGGATTTTTTTCTGTGTGAGCTTTTCACAGGCAGGGTTTATAAGTGATTCTACCACATGGTTTATAAGTGATTCTGTCTCCCACTAACGCATATAAAGAATTATGATTATACTGTACCTTCAAAAAAGTGTTTTATTTGCATATTTTAAATGTTTCTTTATAGTGCTGCATGCTTGTCTGCTAGGCTTTTATTGTAGGTGTACTCTCTCATTCATCTATACACACCGAAAGGTGTTTCAAAATTATTGTCTGTGGTAAAATAAGGTCCATGGCTATAGGTGGACAGTGTCAGTCCAAAAGAAAATCTATAAAATAACCATTTTAGCTTAGATTAGCTAATATTTAGTTTGGTAAATAGTGTTTTAATGTTAAGAGTGAATATGAGGTGCTGTCAGGAACCTTCAGTCCTGTACATTATAATGTTGCTGACTCTAAGCCTTTTCATTTAAATAGCATGCATACCTAGTTTTGTTAAACAAAAATTTTAGTCAAAGCACTTTTCCCTGCAAAATGTATTTAAATTTTTTCTTCTCATATACTGACTTCAGTGTCCAAATGTCCATTTTAACACCACAATTTTAAAGAGAAATCTCAGTTAGTGAAATTAGTTCGGACTGGACTAGTCTTAAGGTTATTTTCTGCTCTTTTCTGTATTTTCATAATCCCCCTGCTTTCCTCTGCACTCTAAAAACCACTGGTCATCTTTTCTCATGTTTCTTTATGTTAAAGGTGGTTATACCTATGGTTAATCTGACTTTGCTGCAGCCTGGAATTTAAATGTTGGTTTCGTCTGGTCAGAGGAGAACTGGCCCCCCGACTGAGCCTGGTTTCTCCCAAGGTTTTTTCTCCATTCTGTCACCAATGGAGTTTTGGTTCCTTGTTTGGGGACAATACATTTATAGCGGTATCATTGACTTGATTGCAAATGATTACAAAGATACTATTTAAACTGAACTGAGCTTGATAATGACATTTACAGAATTCAATGATGAACTGCCATTAACTGTAATTTTGCATTATTGACACTGTTTTCATTATTAATGTTGTTCATCCTGTTTGTTTAAAGCATAAATAAAGCTGACTTGACTTTACTTATAGAGCATTTTAGGCCTCAATATTTTATTCACTTTTATTTCTCAGTAATAGGCTTTCACACAAGGGTCTCATCAGAGATCATTCCTATATGTTCGGTGTTTCTTCTCCAACAGAGTTTCTCAATTCACTTTGCATTTGCATTGCATGTAAGTGAGTAAATTGCCTGTTCTGTTGCTTTAATTTTGAAATGTAACTATGGAAACTATGTTAACTCTAAAAGTGAGTAAGTTAAAATTGCACTCCTCCCCAGTTGTTTGCAAAATGGATAAAAATATCAAACTAGAATCCCTATAGGTTTTTGACACAGATGGCGTCTTTTTGGATCTTTGTGACATCCCCATTATACTAGGCATTACATTCCTGGTTACCTTCCATTACCTTGGTTAGAATCAGTCATATAAATATGTTCATTGAAAAGATGCAATTGTAAGTGTTTTTAAATAAACTATAGCACTGAGATTCAAGAGCAAGTGGTGAAAATGCCTCATAACTAGGCATGTTCTCAATTAATTGGCTTTAAGAAAACTCCTGTGAGGAGGTAAAAAAAATGCTAAACTGAAAAATATAATGAAATTCCATGCAAACGTGCTTTTTACAATGCTGAAAACAAACATATCATCATAAAAACAAAGTACAAAAACACAGTAAACTAATTGGTGCTCCCAATACATAGGCAATTCCCCCAGCTCATTTTGCATGTTTAAAATTCATGTCCTGACTCCACGCATCAGTTAGAAGACGCAAGATTGCACAGCGGTGGGAGTTTGAGTCATGCACCTGAGAGAACGCCTTTTTGATGGCCACTGCATTAGTGGAGTAATAATGCAAATTAAATATGCTACTAGCGCTTTTTTTAACACTGAAACGAATCACTAACTTCCACCCCATAGAATTCATACGTGGGACAAAAAATTTGACACATATCTATGATAAAATTTGATGCATAGTCTTAAAAACACTACTTGTTTTGTCAATGAAAAGGACTGTTTAACATATTTTGTGTCATCTAATCTATCTATCTATGTCTGTATATCTGTTTGTCTGTCTGTATATCTGTCTTTCTGTCTACACAAATCTATTTTTCTATCTTATCTGTCTATCTATCTGTCTATCTATCTATCTATCTATCTATCTATCTATCTATCTATCTATCTATCTATCTATCTATCTATCTATCTATCTATCTACCATCTCCTGTACCTTGCTTTTTGAGTGATGCTTTTGACTACTCTTTTGAATGAGGAAGATAAAGAATGTACATGCTATTTGCATTCGCAGCTTCTCAAGCAGATCAGGTAAGGTGCAGAAAAATATAAATGATCGCTGTATATTTTGGAGACTTATTTTTATGCTTTCTTTCCTCATGCTTTAAAGGAGAGGCGATATATGCACATATTCTCTCTCGTATCCACGGGTGTGTTCGAGTCTGTTCTGCAGGTGATAAAGTTTCACCGGTGGACTGTATGCTAACTAGACTTACGCATTAACGTGATAGGGTAAAGATGGAGGGTGCTCACGGCACACGATCGCTGAATCCACTCTCCCACTCACTTCGACTGGGCGATTGATTGCAGAAGTGAAATCAAAACGCGCGCGGTGGAACAACAGAGGGCGCGACACGCAGAGCATATACAGCACGCACATGTGGTGACGCCGGTGGAATGTTAACCATCCCCGGTGCAGCAGCCGCGCCGCGCCGCTCCTCCGCTCGCAACCTCCTCTGCCATCACCAATCGAGCTGAGATCGAACAGGGAAATCCTCCTACGTTAGTTTCAAATAATTTCCTCCCACGAATAAAACGCGTGTATGTGACTTAGAACACGGGATGGAGAGCGTAGACGGAGAAGGGCTGCTTCTTTTGTTGTGTGACTGTAGTATTAGGCTACGTTCAGTCAGTGCTGCATTGCGCTCGCGCATCCGCGTGGCTGTGGGGCAGCCCGTGCTGGGACCGAGAGAGAGAGTGTGCGATACATGCTCATTGTTCACAGGATGAGCGAAAAGCACTGCCGCATTCAAACAATGAGAGTACTTCTTCGTGATTCAGAGACAACAACAAAAGCAGTAAAGTGACAATACTATGTAAAAAAAAAAAAAAAAAAATAAGAAACAAACAAAGATTATATTGATAGCCTGATCGGAAATAATCAAAATAAAGAAATAACCTTAGCTATCTAACCTTTGCCAAAGGTAAATGTACACTATATCTATCTATCTATCTATCTATCTATCTATCTATCTATCTATCTATCTATCTATCTATCTATCTATCTGTATATGCACGTTTACATTTGTTTCACTGATTACTCTTCTATTTAAGGAAACCTTTTGTAGCCAGTGACCTTGACCTCGACCACTAACCTGCGACCTTTTTCAGTATCACTGTGTTCAACTTGATCATAGTTAAATGGTTTAATGAACAAAGTAGTATCTAACTTGAACACACCTGAATACATTCAAGACATTTCTTAACATTGTCGTGAGGGCCATAATGAGATGTCTTAGAAATGTCAGGTCCACTGTAAAAGACTCCGATGACCCTATTATACAGTTATTAACAGGCGATAAAACTGTTAAACACATAACCACTATCTCAATTACAAGACCACTCATTTGTATACAATTTAAATTGTTGTTATGATTGCTTTATTTATTTTTGTGTGTGGCCTATGCACACGCGCACACCACTTTAAATGCTGTATTTTAAAGAGTTTTATAGGTCTGTATTTTATTGCAACCCGCTTTTCTCCCACTTTTTTTTTATCTCAACAGATAAATGCATTTCACCGTCAACAAGTAGGCCTACTGATTTTGCTGTGTTGATACACATTCGTCAAAGAAACTGACTCAAACGAAATTGTTCATTTTAAATGTCGGTTCATATAGGACACTGTTGTGAATTTTGTTTTAATTAGTTGTTCTATTTTTACACAAGTGCTTCATTGGACTTGTCTAGTTGTATTAGTGTATTTTTGCTTCTGATGCATTTTGTTTTGTGGTCTTAAGCAAACACGCCCCCTCTATTAGCGCTTTTAGACTGGATAAAAGGAAAGCGCTAGATCCTTCGAGACACTCGGTCTCCTGTTTCATCTGAACGGTCGAGTTACATAGCGAGGGAAGTGTAGCAGTTAACGGAGGGGGAAGAGAGAGGGAGAGGTTGAGAGAGAGAGAAAGAGAGAGAGATAGAGAGAGAGAGACTGCAGCATCATTTGAGGGACGTTCACATGCAGTGCAGTAGAACGTGCAGGTGAGGGGAGGAGGAGAATGCGGGACTTTTCCTCAAACACTTCACACACATCCACCACGGACTCCGGAGGAATTACTATAGGCTTTTGTTGCTAGTTCTCTATCCTGCTCACCATCTTTCCATAAGTGGCTAATTTACGTGCTCTGAGAAGTCGAACTGAACAGCTTTTCTCTTTGTCAAGTTCGCGTAAAGGAATCTATAAGAGCTCGGCACGCGCGCGTAAGACTGCGGGGAAAGCTTTCCAATTCTCCTCTCGCTGTGGTTTAAGGTAAGATAACATATAATATCGGGAAAAGACTTTAGAAAGCACTTTGGCTTATTCCCAGCCAGTAGCGCAAGCTCTGGGATGCGAATGTGAGAGCTGAATTCACAGACAGATCTCTTTTGTGTTCTACTGCATTGCAGTTTAAAACAGTGAAAGCGCGAGAGGAGACCGCGCTCCGCAGCATCTCAATGAGCCGGATAAAGTCATTTAAACTGATCAAATTTGACTCCCGTTTACTCTTAAAAGGCACAAAGGAACATTCTTGTCCGTAAAAGAGCTGTAAAGACTTATCGCCGATGCCGACCTCTTCACAAAGTGGATGTTTTATTTAATCGTGTTGAAAACGTGACCTGGGAACTAAAAGACTGCAGGAGAAAATAAGATTTTGCCGAAGGAAGCGTTTATAGAGATTAATCGGTGGCGAGTCTGCCTTGGACCAGAGGAAGCTGCAGATAGAGAGTGAAAGAGATAGATAGAGAGAGAGAGAGAGAGTCATGGGGAGCAGGAGCGTTGGCGCAGTGCACTCCGCGCGCTGCTACCTCGTGCTTATCCTGCAGCTGCTGACTCAGCTCCCGAGCACCAATTCAGTGCTGCGCTACCACGTGGCAGAAGAGGGGCCGACCGATGTGCATATTGGGAATGTGGCTTCAGACCTGGGGCTGTCCACCTCTGGGATCGGGACTGGTGATGTCACTTTCGCTTTGGAATCTGGCTCAGAATACTTCAAAATTGACAATGTCACTGGAGAGCTTACTACAGGCAGCAAAAGGATTGACAGAGAGAAGCTGCAGCAGTGTCAGATGATATTTGATGAAAATGAGTGCTTTTTGAACTTTGAGGTGTCAGTCATAGGTCCCCTACAGAGTTGGGTGGATCTGTTCGATGGCCGTATTGTAGTCACAGACATCAATGACAACACCCCCTCCTTCCCTTCACCAGTACTAACTCTGTCTGTTGAGGAGAATCGGCCAATCGGCACACTCTATCTCCTTCCCACAGCCACAGACCGTGATTTTGGTCGCAATGGCATTGATCGCTATGAGCTTATCCAGGACAGTAGAGATGGGGGGTCATCTTTGCGGCGGCCTGCGAACGGACCGACCAATGGGAGCGGTGGTGACCGAAGGAGAGTGTCAGAAACAGGGGCAGGACCTGCCAGCAGAAGCAGCGTGTTTGAACTGCAAGTTGCTGACACACCTGAAGGACAGAAACAGCCCCAGCTGATCGTGAAAGGGCCGCTAGACCGCGAAGCACGCGATTCTTATGAACTCGTGCTACGGGTTCGTGATGGCGGCAACCCTCCCCGCTCCTCACAAGCTCTGTTACGAGTGTCCATCACAGACGTCAACGACAACAGTCCACGCTTTGAGAGAGCTGTGTATGAAGCAGAAATGGCAGAAAACGCCCCACCTGGCACACCTGTCCTGCAAGTGCGCGCCACAGACCGTGATGTCGGCGTGAATGGGCAGGTTGAGTATGTGTTTGGAGCAGCTACAGAATCAGTGAGGCGCCTCCTGAGATTGGATGAAGCATCAGGTTGGCTGAGTGTTCTGCATCGCATAGACCGTGAGGAAGTTTCGCAGCTACGCTTCACCATCACAGCTCGTGACCGCGGCCAACCACCTCGCACTGACCGCACTACAGTTGTTCTGAACGTAAGGGATGAAAATGACAATGTACCCATAGTGGAAATTCGAAAAATTGGACGAATCCTTGTTCGGGATGGCGCTGCAATGGTTCCAGAGAACGTGTTGGTGGACACTCCAGTAGCATTAGTGCAGGTGTCAGACCACGACCAGGGAGAGAATGGTGCGGTTACCTGCACTGTTGTTGGGGATGTGCCATTCACATTGAAACCGGCAGGTGAGACAGCCCTAGCACCTCCACCAGCCACGGATGATGCCTTTGAACGAAACAAAAAGAAATATTTTCTCCACACCTCAGCACTTTTGGATTACGAAGCTATTCGTGAGTATAGTGTCACTATCGTGGCAGTGGACTCCGGTAGCCCAAGCCTCTCTAGTAACAGTTCCCTTCTGGTACGTGTGGTGGACATCAATGACCATGCTCCCACTTTTGCCCAGAGCTTAGTGGAAGTGCATTTTGCCGAGAATAATGCCCCAGGAGAACGAGTGGTCACAGTAGTGGCTTCTGATGCAGATAGTGGTAAGAATGCAGAGATCGCATTCTCACTTGATCCATCTGTTAATGGAGCTTTTTACATTGATGCCGATAATGGTGATATTCGTGCCACTGGGGCACTAGATAGAGAGCAGAGGGAACGCTATGAATTCCGTGTAATAGCTCGAGATAAGGGCACCCCATCTCTGCAAGGCTCTGCTACTGTCATAGTTCAGGTCACAGACAGGAATGACAATGCCCCCAAATTTGTCCAGGAAGTCTTCACATTCTACGTCAAAGAGAACCTGCTCACCAATAGCCCTGTCGGCATGGTGACTGTTACCGATGCAGATGAAGGCGAGAATGCAGAGTTGAGTCTTTTTGTAGAGCACGATGAAGAGGAGGGTGGAGAAGAGGGCAAAGAGGGGAAGCAAGAAGTTTTCTCCATTGAAAATAACACTGGAACCATTTTCTCTTCAGCATCCTTTGACCGCGAGCGCTGTAGCACATACTCATTCAGTGTGCGTGCTGTTGATGGTGGAGAACCGCCACGGTCTGCCACCGCCACCGTCTCCCTGTTTGTCACTGATGAAAATGACAATGCACCATCCATCACATCACCCGCTAATGAATCATACACCCTCCTGCCACCCGCTAGCGCGGCTCGGACTGTAGTCCGCACAGTCTCAGCCTCCGATAGCGACACAGGATCTAATGCCGATCTCCGCTACGCTCTGGTAGGCGGAAACCCTTTTCGTCTGTTTGAGATTGGCTCAAGTAGTGGGGTCATAACCTTGGCAGAGCCCCTGGAGAGAAGACACAGGGGTCTGCACCGCTTGGTAGTCCGGGTCAATGACAGTGGCATGCCTTCCCTTTGTGCCACAGCACTGGTGCATGTCTTCATCAATGAGAGCTTGGCCAATGCTACACTCGTGGATGCACAGGTGAGACACATCAGTGCAGCATTGCTATTTGAAATAAACACATACAAAGGGTAATTCAATATAGAGAAAGAATAATAGTATAGAACATAACCAAATAGGAACAATTAAAGTGACAAGGGTTTAAACTGAATAGAGTCATTTTATTTGACATGAGAGGATGGAGTAGTGAAGTGAAGTCCTTGTCAGAAACTTACTCATAACTTTGCACAACTAGGAAATCCTAGCACGAAATAGCATTTTTCTTCTTCTTCTTTTTTTTTTTTAAATATTGCTATTTATAAATATTCATGCATCAAATTGCTGTTGACCCACATTGGATATTGGATAGAAGGAAACACATACAGATGGAAAGATGAAAGATACACAAACACACTCGCATACACATACACAGTCACACTTGCCTGCGCAGAATAACCATGATTGAATATCGAAGCCTTGACAGGATAATTGAGAAGTCTGGGCCTTGCAGTGGGGATGAATGTGTATGTGTGCGTGTGTGTGATTCAGCAGACAGAGCTGTAAAATGAGGATGCAGTTATCAAAGGTCAGACACACCAGTTATGACTTTCCATTTTTGCTCTCTCTCTCTCTGTATGTCTCTCTCCCTCTCACTCAGGTGGCCCGGAGTCTTGCAGTCCCTCTCTATATGGATATTGCAGGTGACCCAGACAGCGAGAGAGCTTTGGGTAAACAACGCCTGAGCGTTGCCATCGGTGTCCTGGCTGGTGCTGCTGCTGTTATTCTGGTGATCCTTCTGGTCGTGACAGCACGACAGTGTGGGGCGCAGGGTAAGAATGGCTATGAGGCTGGGAAGAAGGAGCCAGAAGAGGACTTTTTCAGTCCACAACCTCCCCCTCTGCAAGCCCAGGGCTCCCAAAATGAACGTGGGCGCAAACCACGCAGAGACAAGCGTAATAACGGTACTGCCAAATCTGAGCGTTCTTTATACAGTGGAATTATGACGGTGAATGGCTGCAGACGTGGGGGAGGTGATGAAGAAGAGGAGGATGAAGACGCTAGCAGTGCCAGCGAGAGGATTGCAGCGCGTTACTGTGCAGCAGCTAACGGAGACCCAAGCAGTCCAAGACTAGGCTCAAGACGTCACCAATCAAGTCCAGATCTGGCCCGCCACTACAAGTCCAGCTCACCTTTGCCCGCAGTCCATCTTCAGCCCAACTCACCACCCGTGGAAGGCAAGAAGCACCAAGCTGTGCAGGATCTGCCCCCCACTAACACCTTCACTGGCAACGGCACCGGTAATGCAGACGCCATGTCACTCAGCTCAGACCAATGCTCCGATTACGGCTGCCAAACTGTCAAGTACAGCAAACAGGTAAGAACATAAAGATCTATGACTCTGCACCACTGCACCTTTAACAAGTACAAGCAGGCCATGTTCATCAAGTGTCTTAGAATTGTACTAGAATTGTACTATCATTTTGGCCAGCAAATGTAACATTTACCCAAAATGTGACAAGGCTTGTCAGGACAAGAGCTTCAAGCTTGAACTAGATTTGGATTCCAAAACTAACCTAAATTCATTCAGTCCTGTGGGATATTCCTGTTTTAATATAGAAAAAAAGCTGATAGCCATTGGATTACCCAACATATAATCTTTGTTTCTTTGAGTACACTGTAATTAGGTTTTCTAAGAAATAATCTGGTATAAATGGAAGCATAGTTTCCCCTCAGAAAAAAAAAAAAAAAAGATAATGTTTAAAATAAATTAAGTCAACCTGTGAGATGTACTCACACTGTGAGACAAAAATCACAACTGTGGCGTATAAAGTAGCAACTGAGATATATAGTCACATTTCTAACATATAAAGTTGCAATAGTGATATTAAAAAAGTCTCAACTATGAGATATAAAGCCATGTTGTGAGATATAATTGCACGATAGTGAGATATAAATAATGAGAGATAATAATTGTGTGATGTAAAGTCACAATTACATTTTAGAGTTGAAAACGGGCTTCTCTGGATATATAACACATCATCTTATGCAGTTAGGGGTAATATTTTGCCCATATCTTGTCAAAGGATTTTGGATTATTTTGTAGATCCAAGGTTGAAATTAAGCTGATCTGCTCTTATTGAAATCCCATCCCATCAAGAACTAAAGAAAAAGCAAAACTAGTTGTAGACAAGCACAAATGTGACAACTACTGCAGTCAGCCTGTACTGTTGTGGTGTTACTGCATGTGGAGTGTTTAAGGTTATATGGTGCTAACTGCCTGCTCTCCTTTCCAGGAGTAGCTACTGAAAATAGACTGTCGAAGAGAGGAGAAATGTAACCCATTTTCTCTCACAGATCTCTTTCCACTTGCTTAGTCTCTCTCTTTCTCTCTTGCTTTCTATCATTCTCTCCATCATACTCCCCTTATTTCCATGTCTTTGACATTCTTTCCACTCCTTGCCTCGTTCTTTCATTTTCTGAGACATGTTTGGAAGTGTTAAATATAGAGCGGAATATATGTCTACCTGCTTTGAGCGGAACTGGCCAGTTTGTTTGACAGCATATGCATGGAACGCTTGAGAGAGAAACCACGCAGGCTTGCAGAGTTGTCTTTTTTTACTTAATCTGTCATCTTTACACTTTTATCCAGGTCATAGATTTAATGCAGCATATCCAAAATGCTAGCTTAGCACTTAACGGAAGCATTAAAAAAAGATTACCTGTGCACCCTTTGACAGGCGCTTTGGACTAAGCCTGAACCAAAGGGTGGCCTCGTACTATAGAGAGACATGGTTAAATTGAACACAGGGATCGCATTACATTTTCTGACAGGTGTTGGAAGCTTAAACCAAATCCGCCGAGGTCTACACGCGAGATATTGAGTCCTAAATGACATGTCATTTTTGGTCTTTTTAGCATGACTGACAGTCGGATTGTAAGTGTCTTTAGCCAGAGCCTAAAAAAACAGCTGATGCAGTCGTTATGGAGATGTGCACCTCACAAGACCTAATCAATCCATACACGCTGGTGTGATCCTGACCACAGTGGGTGGCTTAATCCAATACCGAGTCAATCCTCTTAATATGCTGACCTTTTTTTTCCACGGAAAATGCTTAATAGAGTATTCAGATTTGTATTTCTGTGCTTGTAAGTGTGCGTTCATACTCAGACAAGAATTTTGGGTTGAGAGTGTGTTAATGCTTACTGGTGAGTTTGTTTGACTCATTCTGACGGTTTAATCAATTATTGATCACACTGTAATTAACTCCTCTACCGTGGAGGTTTGTGACCTAGACTAACTCGAGCTTGCTGTAGACGGTGCGTGTATGTGTGCATTTGGCTTCCATGATGGGATGGTATAGTATGATGGCAAGCCAATACCCTACTGCTGTCTAAATTTGCAAAAAATCCCCTGCACGAATGCATACATAAACTCACTCTCTGAATTGAATGCCGATGAAAATGGAAATCCTTTTGATCTATGTCTCTCTCTCTCTCTCTCTCTCTCTCTCTCTCTCTCTCTCTATCACGCATTTCTCCTATCTTCTATAAATGCACAACTCAGCATGTTCCTAAGTGAAACTCCGAACTCTCTCTTTGCTGCAGTGCACTTTTTCTATAGCCCCTCCCCCATCCATCCACTCACGCCAACACCTATCGACCGACTGCATTCTGTCCCCATGGCGGCCCAAGTTCCTATCATTTGAATAGACAGAGTGGCAATCAATATACTTGGCTTGTTAATGTTGCAAGCTTCGACACACACCTGCAGACGTGCTGCTCCGGTGTGCAGGGTTAACGGTCAGACAGGTGGGCAGTAGGTGAGTCTGTGTAACTCAACACACACGCTCAGGATCAGGCAACAGGTCAGATGGATAGTCGATATACTTGACACTCACACTTGCATGCTAACGGGGGCCATGCATCTGCTAGTGAGGACCGACTCCAGAGATAGATATTATAAATTAATGGAGGAGATCAGTGATGGAGGGGCCAGGAGACAGTGGGAGACACATGGAGGGATACAGAGAGAGAGAGAGAAATGAAGGGAGATTGCTAATGCTCACCTCACTTTTGCAGGGCTGTATTGATTTTCATTGGGAAAGCATTATGAAAGCTTTTACATGGACGTGCACTGCAATGGTTTTAAAAGATTGAGAATGATTGTGGAAGCATGTGTGTTTGACCTAGCAATGTTATTGGGGGAAACTGTTGGAAAAATACCTTATTTATTAATCATGAATAAATAAGGTAATTAGAATTCCCCATTTTGACAAACCTGTAAAATAATGATTCTTTCTCTGTTACTGCATCATCATGTTTCTGATTTGTCTTTCTGATCCTTTTTTATGTCAGCCGCTCAATTAAAAGTAATTTACTGCAAATACATGTATACTCGCAGTAAATAAGCTCAGTACTGTGTACTTCCCATAAAATTGTGTTGGACATCTGTGCAGGGCCAGCCCTAGTGTTTTGGGGGCCCTAAGCAGATTTTCAGAAGGAGCCCCATACCTAATTGTAAAGTCTTACCAATTTGTTTTACTCAATATATTTATCTTTCAAGATAAAGATAAGAAATATATTTCGGTAGTTGACAAATATGCAGTAAAAACCCTTTTTTGTTAAACTACGGTGGCCAAGAGAGCTCAATGGGCTGCAATTTAAGAAAACACATGCAAATTGAAAAAACACCAGCAAATAAGAAAAAAAATCTTCAACAGTTTGACAACACAAATGTTGCAAATCTTCACAGCACATGCATATAACGAAACGCGCTGCAAATCCTCACAACACATGCATTAACGAAATGCGTTGCAAATCCTCACAACACATGCAAATTAACAAACGCAAATTAACAAATGCAAATAGCACTGACCACACTGGAAATGTTTCAAGGAGACCCCAAAATGTGTCAGACCCGGCAGGGATTTGCTTATCGTGCAGTGGCTACTGGTCAGTGGAGTTGTTGGTGAACTGAAAAGTGAGTGTTTTTTTTTTTTTTTTTTAAACACCCTGATTGCATGATTCCTTTATCTTTTGGATGTTATTAGCCTAAATAAGCGGAATAATTACATGATTAAATGTAAAACGTTACTTAAGATGGCTAACTTTAATATTCTCAGCTAAATATAATTTCAAGGTTAATAAAAAAAAAATTTCAATGCTTCATTATTTTTTTCTTAATGTGCATGTGTTGTGATGATTTGCAGCGCGTTTCGTTATATGCATGTTGTGAGGATTTGCAGCACGTTTCATTATATGCATGTGTTTTGATGATTTGCAACACTTGTGTTGTCAAACTGATAAAGATGTTTTCTTCATTTGCTGGTGTTTTTTCAATTTGCATGTGTTTTCTTAAGTTGCAGTGTGTTGAATTCTCCCGGCCACCGTATAAAACACTATTCTGGACCTTCAACTAATTAAAGTTGTTTGTGGAGTTTAAAAACAGGATATCGTGTCACACCAGAGGACAAAGTTTTCAGTGACATAATGTATCAAGTTCATATGCTTTAAAAAAAAAATATGGATAAAAAAAAATATATTGCCAATTACCTAAATAGACACTTGTAAAATTATGCCTGAGTTATTTATGAACAATTGTATGCATTACTTTTTAATTTATAAAAGTTGTAATTTATTGAGTCAAACCAGTACAATTTTGAGATTTTACTCAAAAATTTAAAATAATAATAATAATCAGTCTATTAACAAAGCAGTTTTTATAACAATGGGTCCATGTAAGACAAATACATTTTAAATGATGACAATATTATTTAAATTTTTTATCTTGTGTTACACTGAAAATGCCATGTCATGTCAACAACCCATTTAAGCAAACTAACGATTGCTTAAGAGAAATGCATCAAAATTCAGTAAAAAAAATAGCCTGGTTAGGGTTAAAAACCTGGTTATAAAAATTAAATTAGAGAACAGAATAAAAATAATAAGAGACTAATAAAATTTCTGGTCTGGCATGACAGGCCAGATTAAAATGCAAAAATAATAAAATATAAGTGTTATATAATCAAACACACATTGAAACATCAAAGTTAAGGCAAAAATCTGAGACCAGACAAAGATAGGGTTAACTAGAATGAAACTAGACAAGATTTTAACACTATTTTAAGAAATCTTCAATGACGAAAGCATGCCTGGAAAAAAATAGGCTGCAGGTGCATTTGAAATGTTTTAACTAATGCCATCTCAGTACTGCTTTCTGAGTATGAATTACAGGTGCATCTGAATAAATTACAATGTCTTGGAAAAATTCATTTATTTCCGTAATTCAACTAAAATTGTGAAACTTGTTTATTAAATAAATTCAGTTCACACACACAGTAGTTTAAGCTTTTGGTTCTTTTAATTGTGATGATTTTGGCTCACATTTAACAAAAACCCACCAATTCACTATCTCAACAAATTTAAATACTTCATAAGACCAATAAAATAAATAGAAATTGTTTTATTGAATTGTTTGCCCTCTCTAAATGTTAATTTACTGTACATGTACTCAATACTAGGGGCTCCTTTTGCTTTAATTACTGCCTCAATTCGACGTGGTGTGGAGGTAATCAGTTTGTGGCACTGCTGAGGTGGTATGGAAGCCCAGGTTTCTTTGACAGTGACCTTCAGCTCATCTACATTTTTTTGGTCTCTTGTTTCTCATTTTCTTCTTGATAATGCCTCATAGATTCTTTATGGGGTTCAGGTCTGGTGAGTTTGCTGGCCAGTCAAGCACACCAACACCATGGTCATTTAACCAACTTTTAGTGCTTTTGGCAGTGTGGGCAGGTGCCAAATCCTGCTGGAAAATGAAATCAGCATCTTCAAAAAGCTGGTCAGCAGAAGGAAGCATGAAGTGCTCCAAAATTTCTTAGTAAATGGGTGCAACACCAATGGACCAAAAAAACACAATGGACCAACACCAGCAGATGACATTGCACCCCAAATCATCACAGACTGTGGAAACTTAACATTGGACTTCAAGCAACTTGGGCTATGAACTTCTCCACCTTTCCTCCAGACTATAGGACCTTAGTTTCCAAATGAAATACAAAACTTGCTCTCTGAAAACTTGCTCTCTGAAAACTTGCTCTCTTGCTTATCTGAAAAGAGTACTTTGGACCACTGGGCAACAGTCCAGTTCTTCTTCTCCTTAGCCCAGGTAAGACTCCTCTGACGTTGTCTGTGGTTCAGCAAATTCCTTGACACGTTTTTGTGTTGTGGCTCTTGATGCCTTGACCCCAGCCTCAGTCCATTCCTTGTGAAGTTCACTCAAATTCTTGAATCAATTTTGCTTGACTATCCTCATAAGGCTGCGGTTCTCTCGGTTGGTGGTGCATCTTTCTTTTCTTCCACACTTTTTCCTTCCACTCAACTTTCTGTTAACATACTTGGATACAGCACTCTTTGAACAGCCAGCTTTGTTGGCAATGAATGTTTGTGGCTTATCCTCCTTGTGAAGGGTTTCAATGATTGTCTTCTGGACAACTGTCAAATCAGCAGTCTTCCCCATGATTGTGTAGCCTAGTGAACCAAACTGAGAGACCATTTTGAAGAGTCAGGAACCTTTCAGGTGTTTTGAGTTGATTAACTGTTTGGCATGTCACCATATTCTAATTTGTTGATATAGTGAACTGGTGGGTTTTTGTTAAATGTGAGCCAAAATCATCACAATTAAAAGAACCAAAGACTTAAACTACTTCAGTCTGTGTGCACTGAATTTATTTAATACATGAGTTTCACAATTTGAGATGAATTACTGAAATAAATTAACTTTTCCACGACATTCAAATTTATTGAGATGCACCTGTGTAGTATGCAATAACAGACAAAACTCAAGCACTGTAAAATATTTTGCCACAAACTTATCTGACTTACGAGTCTTTTCAGACCTATAGAACTGTACTGTTGTAGGCAATGAGTTTTTAAAATGTTTGACCTCCTATCTGAACTTTTTTCCACAAAGTGATAATTGAAATAAAACATTTATAAATAAATAAAAACAACCAGAACAGTTATTTCTTAGTCTCATTAAGTGCAACCATAATCAACGTAGATAATATTGTAAACAAATGTAAATAATACTGTCGTCATTTAAAATGTATTTGTCCAGCTCAGCTCTGCTGTTGCAATCTCCACCATCATCATCATCACACTACAGTTCTGACGCTGCAACGATCGTGATATGACGTCATGCTCTGCAGTATCTTTTAAAAACTTAAATTCAACACATAAACAATAATAATAATACACCTAAAATGTAAAAACATACAGTCTACTCCACTTTCTTGCATCACTTTTAAATTTACATTCTTTTAATGCTGATAGGACGTCATGCTGTGACATATCGATCTTGGTCACACGGTGACACGTGATGCGAATTTGCAGGCCAGAGTTCGGGGGCTCTATGCAGCCACTTATATCGCTTATTAGGTAGGGCCGGCACTGCATCTGTGAAACGCAAGGCAATAAAAATGACAGAGGATGCTTTTCAGTGGCCAAGTGTACTGAAAAATGACAGAGGATGCTTTTCAGTGGCTAAGTGTACTGAAAAATGAGAGCTTAATAATTTATAGATGACACATTAGGTTAGTAACACTGATGGCCATGACCAGATGGGGGGGAAGTGTTCTCATGTGACCACCACATATCTTTGCAACAACAGTCATTAGTGCAAGGTTAACTTCTTGTTTATCCATATTCTGTAAGTGAAACTGAATGATAATTGAGAGTGGAGGACATAGTGTATATATGTAAAGCATCCATGTAAACACAATCAGATATGTTCTTTGTTATATTGCAACGGTTTTATTGAAAAGCTGTTCATGCAGAGAACTGAAAATCAGTGTGAACTGCCTGGTCGCAACCTATTTTATTTCCTTATTGTGACATATTTTCAATTGAAACAAGATATTCAGCGAGAAACAATGCAGAGGGGAATCAATTGCCTGGTGAAAAGGGAATGTTTTATACTAGAACACAGTCAATCCAAATGCAAATTTGCTAAGATAAACCATAAATTCCTGTTTGACTATTGGTTAACATTATTCATAGCCTCCTTGATGTTAGCATAAACTGAAAAGTAATTTCAGTCAATTCTTTCTTTTGAATAAATTGCAACAATGAATCATTCAGCATATGCTATACACAAATGTACATCTAGAAAGTAAACAGGGTTATATTACTTTAGCTTTATGGACTATATAAATAAAGCTTTGCAAATAGCTTACCTCCCACATTCATGCTATATTTCTTTTCAGACCAAATTGTAATTCTGAAAAGTAAAACTGAAAAGTTCATTTCTTTCAAGTAGGCCATATGGGAAAAAATGCTGGTAATTTTATTAAAATATCTTCCTTCAGTATCTATTAAGGCTTTGTTTGCCACATTGCATAAAAGTCAAGGCTGAGCAATGCAGAGTTTTGTAACACAGAGACCTGCTCGTCTGACTGTTTCAACCTCAAAATGAGACACGACAGGAATTCAGGATATTCCTTACCCATATCCTCCCAGACAAGCAACAACAGAACCAAGAAAAATTAAGCTGAGAAGCAAAGGTGCATGAGGAGATGAAAAGTTCCCATCCTCTTACATCAGTTTCTAGCACAAGATCTAGGCCATGACTTTTAACTGTTTCTTTCTCAGTGTCCAGACTGGGAACAGTGTTCAGTTTGTTTTAGTTTGTCCTCAACATGTCATTTCATGTTATGAGTATTTTATAATATTAATATATATCCATCCAGTTTACTTGATTCATTTATAATCAAATGACATATCATTTTAGTCAACAAAATAGCATTATATTATATTATATTATATCATATTATATTATATTATATTATATTATATTATATTATATTATATTATATTATATTATATTATATTATATTATATTATATTATATTATATTATATTATATTGTATTGTATTGTATTGTATTAATGTTGATTAATATCTTGTGAATTCATCATGCTTAAAAGTTAAGGCCATTCTCACCATGAACGATAACTATATTATATTAAGTCATGGTAAAGTTCTGTTTATTATAAGCTTGTCCTGTTTTGTCGTCTGCCCCTTTACATGCTCAAGTGAGTTAAAGCAGGATGGATTTTGATTGGCTATCAATTGATTATTCATCAGCTGAAAAAAAAGAAATCTAAAATGATTCCAGTGATATTGTTCCTCCATGTTGTTATCATTATAGTTGTTTAGTTTAGAATGATTGTTAAAACTATATCTTTAACATTATTATTGTCCTTGGTGTGAGCGGGCCTTCTTTTTTGTGTTTTAAAGACCGTTTAAAATGTTGCACAATGCGCTCTGCGTTGAATATATTCAGTCAAATTCTCAGTAGCACATAACTTAGTTTACAGTCGTTTATGCAGTCACTTCATTGTCTGTAAAAAGTAATATTACATTTATGTTGTGGATTCTGCAGACTAATCTCATATACTTATACTGTATATAGGATGCATTTGGGTGAACATATTAATCCGTCTGCAAAGTGGTTCAGTTTACCAGTATTCAGTTCTTCCAGCTCATGCGGGTCAATCCCCTGTGTACTATGATTGGATTATTTAAATAATTCCCTATATCTTCCTTCTTTCAAAAGCATTGCTAGTGCAGTGTTAATATCTTGCAGTGTAGCTGTTTTCTCGTCATATTTAGGCAACAGTTTGTTAATTTATTTGAGTTTTCAGCCCTTTGTTAAAAAAACAAAAAAAACCTTTATCAACAAACATTTTTGTTAGTAATTTTGTTGACTAGATAAATACTGGCTGGGAATCCTTTGTAAAAAATATGCTAATGGAAATGCTGGGATCAGAATTATTCTTTATAATCTTTCAATGATACACCATACCCTAGCTCTGCAGCCAAAATATCATCTGGCCAAATTGTTGATGGCTATTATTAGAGATATTCCTGTTCTGGCAGCACTCTAAAGGCATCAATTCCATACAAACTAACACACAAAGACATATTCTTACAATTAAACACACACCCGGAGTAGGCAATTAAACAAATAAACCCACACAATAACACACCTCTTTGTTAGCGCTATGTATTGTCTTCAGCACACTACTGGCATTGAGTGGAAAAGCTCAAGCATTTAGAGTCCCAGTGTCATTTCCTATTCAGCTCTTACTGAATTGCATTCATATTTGAGCCAGCATTAACTCGGCTCTCCGATTCCCTGGATCCCGGTACTGAAGGTTCTCGAGGGGTGATCCTTTTGTTGTGGTCTGACTGTAGCTCTGTGGTTCTACAGTTACAGTTCAGGGTTACCCCAGTGTCATGAACCAGCCTGCGTATTCATCTTTTATTTAAACACCCCAGGCTGCTTCTGTCACTGCATGTCAGAGAAAGAGAGAGAGAGATTCACACTTAAACCCCTGAGTAATGAAAGAAATAAAAGATATTAAATATATAATAGGTAATAAATAAATACTAGAAAAAGAGGGAGAGCAGCTATTTGTGGCAAATTAAGATATTTGTGTGTGTGTGTGTGTGTGTGTGTGTGTGTGTGTGTGTGTGTGTGTGTGTGTGTGTGTGTGTGTGTGTGTGTGTGTGTGTGTGTGTGTGTGTGTGTGTGTGTGTGTATCCAGTACTGGGCAAAAGTCTTAGGCCACTAGTATTTTCACCAACAAAAAAATGGACTTCGGCTGTAGTGTGTCAGTAGTAAATATCAGTTTACATTTCCAAACATTATTTTTGCCATCAATTGTAGTAATCCATTGAGATTTTTGTTTGCATAAGGAGTCTAACAGCAGCCAGTGCTCCACACAGAGATCTGATCTCACCATCATCCAGTCTGTCTGGAATAACATGAAGAAACAGAACAAACTGAGACAGACTAAATCCAGAAGAACTGTGTCAATGTCTCCAAGACACTTCAAGAAACCTGCCTTAAAAGCTACCTGAAAAACAATGCGCAAGTGCACCTACGACAAAAGTTAATAGAAGTAAATTAAAAAAATCTATTTATGGCATTATTTTTGATGGCATCCTCACTTTACAGCATTTTTAAACAAGGGCCTAAAACTTTGCACAGTACTATACCTTTGCAGGTTTCTTGAAGCGTTTTGGAGACATTGCCACAGTTCTTCTGAATTTAGTCTATCTCAGTTTGTTCTGTTTCTTCATGGCATTCCAGACAGACTGGATGATGATGAGATCAGATCTTTCAGTTGCAGGTTGAAAGAGTAAAACTTTGCAGATGTGTCAAATTTTTATTCAAATGTTTTTACTTACAAATGTTTATAATTTGAACAAATACATTTTTGAACAATTGGGCTAAATTAAGGAGTCAGTAAGCCACTCACAGAGGCAGTTATTTTTTTGTTGATGAATCCATTTCAACAACGCTGAATGACAAAAATTGTTTGTTGGCATAGAAACAAAGCAAGTCACTGTCTTTATTGTCTGTCTTTAGTTATAGAATTTCATTTTTTTTTCAGTCAGTTAAATGAACGATTCAAAGACTTATACATAAAGACACTTTCATTCTTGCATAAATTGTGGATTTAAATAAATAAGTTGACTCAGTCATTAACACTCATTAAATAATGACCATTATATATATTTTTTATGACTTCCATGTAAAAAAAAAAAAAAAAAAAAGTATTTTGCCATTTTGAACAAAGACTGAATGAGTATATATTGATTTGTATGTATGCTTTCAAGTATTCTTAATTTTTAAACAGCTATGATGACAAATTAGGTCAGTGCATTACATACATTTATTAAATAAATGTGTCTTGGTTAAAACTTTAGTTCCATTTATTATATATCCATATATATGATTTTCATAAAGATTTGTATATCTGGAATTGTCCCTATTGAAGTTGTCCCAACTTTGTCTACATTATTTGTGTTCTAGGACAGCATATTACATGCAAACACTACACTTTTATTTACAAAAAAAAAAAAAAAAAAAAAAAAAAAAAAAAAAACATTTCTGGTTTATTTAGGGTTAAATCTTTGACCCAACATGCCAGGTTGTTATATTTAACTCCGTTAATGTTTTAAAAAATTACTATATTGCTGGTTTAAAATGGGCTGGGTATTAGAAATCACACAAAGAACTACTAGAGGCAACAGTAAAAATCAAAAGGTGAATATTAATTTATAAGAAATAATGCTCATGTACAAAAATATAAGAAAAATGTAATTATGTGGAAGAACCACCACCTTCGCTTCACCCATAGCTGAAAGATGCCATGACTGACTCCATAACCTGTGCCTAAACAAAGAGTACTGAGATTAGAGAACATATTTTAACATCAAAATAACTTAAATTCAGTTTTATAATGAATAAAACCAGGCAAAATGCATTTGCGTCGCAGTATTGGAAATATTTCTGTTTTAAACATGATCAACATATGCTGATAATGGTTTATAACTGTCTTGAATAATTCTCTTAATATTCATTTTGTGGCCCGTATAGTGAAAAACATCAGAAGAATTTTATTAATATTATTATTATTTATTTTATTTTTTTTATCTGTGTATGAAATAAAGCTGCTCTTAATATGCATTGATGACTGTAATGTTAATATTAAAAAAAAAAACTTTTAAAAACATTTTTAATGAGGAGTAAGCTAATAGCCAAATTTTTTATTGCATGATGCGCAATGAATGATGGCAAGGCAAATTAACTGTAATTTAATAATAGTATCCTTATAATAATAATAGGCCTAAGAAGAAGATGAAGAAGAAGAAGAAGAAGAATGTGACAGGACTGCATTAATTGGAAATGCCAAATCCTCTTAATATTGCCAGTATTTGATGCTTTTGACAATATCTGGCTTTTCTCGACACATGATACGACGCAACTCAGCACGGGGAGGTCATTACGGGGCCCCCCCACAGTGCGGGCCCATCCGCTATGCCACTGCACTAAACTAACGACTTGGTAACACAAAAACTATCCAACACTGAAAAAGAATCAATCCAACAGTCTCAACCCAGAAGTTGGGTTAAAAAAATAAAACGCATTTTTAGGAGCTTAATGAGGTCACGTTGACACTTTATATGCACTATATATCAGTATGCATAACAAAGAATAAATGACACAGCATTTTAGTCTGTTTGGACTTGCACACTTAATTTTAAGACTGTAGTTAGGGATTATTCCTTGGATCAACATTTTCCTGCTCAAAGAAAGCTCAGGAAGGGAAAAAGATTAAAACAGAGAGATGTTGTTTTCTCTCCTCCTTTCATCACATTGTTAGGCCTGCGAATCAGATCACTGCATTTGCTCTCTAATTCCTAACTGCCCATTTACACAGAAACATGTCCAACCTAGGGATCTGTTCATGCATGAGCAGTTAGAAAGTGTCAATCAAATAAAATCTGCTTGTTTGATTGATTTCCTCATATTTACGGTATTGGATGCAGTCCATGTGCGAACAGCGTGATGATGGTGTGGAAGAATAATGGCTGAATGCAGCACTATCGCGAGTCAGGGTGGGATTGAACTATAGCCTTCAAAGCAGCCAGATATACTACTGTGACATTATTATGCATAAAACCACATATTGTACTCTTTACTTGCTTTATTTATTTATTTATTTTGTTTTGTTTGGTTATTTGAATATTTTACCATTTAAGACACACCACAGGAGCCCTATAGACATAATCTTTTGCTCTTCTGTGCCTCTGCTGCAAAGGCGCTTTTCATGTAGAAGAAAAACTACTTGTCGTTCTTCTTGGATACACCACTATACAGTCGTCTGCCCCCCTCCGTCTCATCCCACTGGTGGAAAATGAGTGTGTGGGCAAGCCAGGGCCTGTGGGCCTGTTCCTCTGTGTGTGTGTGCGTTAGTGTTTGTGTGTGTGATCCCTTTCACCTGCCTGTACACGTCGACAGGAAGCCCACAGAGATAAGGCATGATGCTTTCCTCACACTGCCCAAGTGTAACAGTGTTCAGAACAACACCCATCACGCTTCAAAGAATGCTAAAAATGTTTGAAAGCAACCGAGGCAACACACTTTCTAACCCTGAATCTAAATCCGACACCCTCCTCAATCTGGATCGCGCACACACACACACTTTCTGGTCTGCTTTTTGATGCGCACACATTAAGCAACACCCATAAACACCCAAGAACACAACCCACACACACTCACACGTGGCTTTGGCCCCAGGGGAAACAACAGCCGCCTAGGCGAAAATAAAACTCTTCACTCGGTTAGAATTAAATCAAAGCGATGCAAATCAAATGGCCAATTAAAGCCACAAACACGTTTCCTGGGAGATGAAATGCTGACGCCTAATTGGTTGGATAAAAAGGGGCAATACATCTAAGAAGACAGACCTGAGAAGGACGTTTTAGAAACACAGCAATAAAAAGAGATTGTGTGTGTGTGTGTGTGTGTGTGTGTGTGTGTGTGTGTGTGTGTGTGTGTGTGTGTGTGTGTGTGTGTGTGTGTGTGTGCGTGCATGCGTGCGTGCGTGCGTGTGTGTGTGGAACATTCGTGTTGGGAGATTCGTTGAACATAAGTTAGACTGTCAACTATGTGGGCCGTAAGTGCTCCGTTTTCTTTGTAATTTATAGTAAGCACTTTGCTAAGCGAAAAGCAGAACGTGAGATGGAGAGGCTTTTTTTGAAGTTCAACTTTCACACAGTAGTTCTTCAGGGTTCTCACAACATAGAAGGGATTTTAAAAACGTTTGTGCTGGAAAAGCAGCTAGGAAGAAAGAAAATGTCTGATATCTGTGCACACACACAAACACGTTCAAGCTGTGACTCAGGCTTCGGTCGCATGACACGGTCAGACAACTCCCGCTGAGATGTTGCAGTTGCTGTATGTGTTCGTGCGCTTGCTGACGAGTGAATGCAGACAAATTCACATATTTCACAGCATGCACAGTGGAAATGGCTGATTAACTGATATGATCAAATAAGCAAACAAGAGGAAATGTCTAAGTGAATTTTCACATTTGCTTTTGTTTTGGTTCAGAATTTTAACTGATGGTTGACAACTTCAAACCTTCACTGTTTGGCTGTTTTCTCTGATCATTCTTGTGAAGAAGAAATGCGCTTAATTGTATTGAATGTGCATTGTAGTGTACTTTAAATCCTAATAGTATAATAAAAAAAAACTGTACTTACAGAATATATGTTAAAGCATTAACCCTTTTACTTGTAGGTGTACATAAGAGATTTATAATTGTCTTAATGCACTTAAATGCACTTTTAAAAGTGCACCTTGTTATAGTCAAATTACATGGTTAAATATGTTTTAATCATCTTTTTTGTGTGCTTTCAATATTTACATTTAAATGTTGACTAAAATATAAAAAATAGCACTTGTAATGTGTAATACAACATTACGTTTAAAACTTATATAATGTAAATGTACTAAATTGTAAAATCATCATTAAATATGTGTATTTACAATTCCAATTAACATGCAATTAAGCATCCGAAGATTTTTGTTCTGTTTCTTCTAAAATATATTATCTCTCTCTCTCTCTCTCTCTCTCTCTCTCTCTCTCACACACACACACACACACACACACACACACACACATTGTTAGTGCTGAGTTGTAGGCTGCAGTTGTTTATTGTTGCTAAATGGATTGATTTTTTTTCCTCTCATATGTTGGGTATTTCCAGAGGCAGGACTATAAACTGTTTTTCCCCCACTTTGCTCTGTTCTAAGCTTTTAGGGTTAGTGATACAGGCTTAAAACAGCATGAGGGTGAGTAAAAATTTTTTAATTAAACCTTTTTAGCTTTTTTTTTTTGTACTATCACATTTTGTTTCCATCAGGCCACAATCGCTGACCTGATCTCAGGTTATATCAGCATTCCTTGTAATACAGTGATTGTGACAGTTTTAGTATTTCATAAGAAAACATGAACAACAGTCTCCCTTAGGAGCCCTGTAAGCCATCAGTTATATTCGGATCTGATAATGCGTACAGTATGATATTTCACATAACATTTGACATTTGTTTGAGCCACAGGCTAGTGGTCAGACACATTGATCTGTGGTGAGAAATGAGTGTTCGAATCTGGGGTTGTGTCCCAATTCTGTTCCCCTTATCATTTTAGGTCATCTGTCCTCTTTTCCACTCAGTAATATATTGAAAAAAAAAAAAAAAAAAAATTTATATATATATATATATATATATATATATATATATATATAATACTTGACATCTGTATATATACAGTATGTAGTAGATACATGAGACATCATAACTGAGTTCTAAAAGGATGTTCAGGAGGAGCTGATTCTGCTAATCATGCCACGAAGGATATATACACAGCTGCAAACCTCACTCCTTTGATAGTTCTCCTGGCATCCCTCCACCACCCTGACTCCACCTTAATTTCTATAATTAAATACATCCACGAGGTGGGGTGGGCTCAAGCCCCCTCACTGTGGACAGTAAACCAAACCAGTTCACACTTATCAAGTATAAAAAGAACAGGATGTTTGTGAAATGGTTGTTTACAACAATCTGGTCTTTAAAGAGCGGGGCATAATATTGTCAGGTGTCTTTATGATGGTTTATGCTGGTCGTTATTCCGCTGGATTGGTATTTATTAAAGTGCAGAGTGATTTAATGTTTGCATTGAATGGTCTGAATATTTTATGGCCTAAGACGCCAGCAGAAAAAAAAAGAAAAAAAAAAAAAAACGCTAGACATGGAGAGCTAGACAGTATTTTGACATTGTTGAGTTGTACTAGTAGTTAGCTACTTCTTTTTACACATTTATTTTATTTTGTGTAATTTATTTTATTTTATTTTTCATTTGTACAATGATGGCCAGCATTTACACTTCATATATTTACAATAATATATATAATAATATACACTAAATTCCATTTATTTACACAAAATTCCATAAAACAACAAATTAAGAGACAACAACAGCCTTTATATTAAACATGTAGTTGGCATCAGTGACATTTAACAAAATCTAATTATTTTTTTTATTTTTTAATACATATTATATTTTAATATTTTATATGGCTAGAAAATAAAACAAATAAATCCCTTCCATTTGATGCCCTTAATAAAACTATAAAACAGCATAATTTATATATATATAGTTCAGATGCAAAAGCCTCTAAGTGCCATCTGAAATTTTCATCTGAAATTTGCATTTTTATCAGGCTCCTATGTTTAGGTTCAGTAATTTTACTTTAATGGCAATGTAAAAGTCATTTTCTATGCCATTAAAGTGAAATAATTGAACATAAATATAGGAGTCTGTTAAATATGCTCATTTTAGATGAAAGTTTCAGATGGCACTAAGAGGCTTTTGCATCTGAACTCTTCATATATATATATATATATATATATATATATATATATATATATATATATATATATATATATATATATATATATACAAATGACTAAGTGACATTTAACAAGACATTTTATTGATAAATTATTATTATAAATGTAAAAAAATAATTGTATATATGACAATGAAAGAATGAATGAATGAATGAATGAGAAATTGCCACACAGACATCTGTTCATCTGTTGTCTTGAGAAAAAAAAACGCTAAACATTTACTTTGTTAGATGGGTAGTGAACAAAAAAGCTGCATGGAGACAAATCACTCTGAATAATTTGATCGAACCGGTGCATTGAATTGAACCATTCAGAAAAGAATCAGTTTTTTAAAACGGAGAAAGAGAAAGAAGATATTTACCCCACAGTGTTTGATTAGTACCTCAAATTGTTTGCTGCTTTGTATATTACACCTTTACTTGTTAAAAACTCACTTGCAACTGCAAAACGGTTTTGAAAACAGCAGAAATACTGTCACTCTGAAGCACAGAGGTTAACGGATGTTCACTACTTTTACTAAGCTGCTCCCCGACACTGGATGTTAATTATGCCTTTGTCACAGAAAGGGCCTATTCTCACAGTGGACGTCACGAGATGAACTTAGATGATGAAGGCTTCACAGAGATGAGCGATTACGTCTGAGAGGAACTAAGAATGGGGGGCGGACTGAAAGAGTGTAGTGTGCTCTGCCCAATAACGCCCCTCTGTGTCACACGCATACACACACTGAGGTTATTGTCACAGCAACCGCAGCATGTCGTGAGACATTCTGTTTAAATGTGTGTGTGTCACAGGGGTGTGTTCGCTGTCTGGGCCGCTTAGTGTAGGTGTGTACGAATTTTTTGTTTTGCGTTCAGAGACTGTGAAAATCACATGATTATGTATTTTCATCTCGCCGAATGTCACCTCAGTGACAAGTTTCTGACAGGAAACAGAGCCAGGATTTCTCGTGCATATGTTCGTTGGCAAAACTACATGTAGCATAACTGATTAAAAATGCAGTCTTACATAGCATGAGCTCATCTGCACGTGAAAATAAGTCATCTTGCACGGGACATACTTATACAGCTCATTATACAATTAGCAAGACATCCTTACTCAATTCACTATGTATGTTTTGTGGTGTATGTAACAGAACTGCTTTGTTTGGTTACTGGTCAGTATAAAATGGACAATAGGGGACGGTGTGTGTGTATGTGTGTGTGTGCATTCGTGTGTGTGGATGTAGATTTTTGTCACTAGTGGGTATTCATTAAATGTCTCTGTCTCACCATTGATATATACCCAGACACACACATGTGAAATTCCTATGCAGAACACACACACATATGAAGGCAAGGCTGTAGCTGAAGCATCCTGTTTACTTCGGAAACGCACAATGGAGACTTTTATGTGGAAGTCTGAGACGATGATGAGGGAAAAGCCATAAATATCACCTCCTCACACATACAGTGCTTGCTAACATCAGGGCACCCTCATTAAGTGAGCATTGTTCTCAATGAAACGAACCAGGAAGACAAGACACGTCTGTCAAACATGCACCTAATCATTATCTTTCATTCAGTCAAAGCCCAATCACATATGGATTAGTTTGCCCTCCACTCAAGAGCTTAATCTGTCCCAAACGCCGTGTGGTTTTGTTAAACAGCTTTGCTTCAGACGATGCACTTTGGTTCCTCTAGGAATTAAGTGCTTACACTTGTTTGACTTTGACTCAGCTGTGGCGCTTTGACTGAAGTCAGATGTCTGGCTTCATTAAACTAATTATAATGGGGAAAACTCATCGTAAGGTCATGCAATGTGTATAAAAGCCTTAAACAAAAACTAAAATTTTAAATGTGATATATAACATACAATTTTATGTATATATAACAGCCAGTGAGAAAGGCAGTAGGCAATGTTACTCTAAGAAACACACACACATACATTGTAGACATTTAATAAAAAAAATTTAGGATTATTGGTTGATTGGAAAGTTCAAAAGAGCATAATTCATGTGAAGTAAATCTTTTTAAATCTTATTATAAATATCTTTACTGTCACTACTGTTATTATTATTATGTTGGTTGCATTTAAATCAATACAAATATTTTGTATTGATTACTGTCAGTGTAAATGCTGTCAGTGTGGAAAAAAAGTGACTAATGAGTCATTATGCAAATACCATGCTGCCATCATGGCAGATTTTGAATCTTAAAAACTCTTTCTTTTTCAATTTCTTAAGAAGTGTAATGTTAATATTGTTATCCCAGAGTGCGCATGATCCAAGATATCAAATTCCGCTAATGTAATTTCTCAAGCCTTCAATCCCTACCCCTTTTCTGCTCCTTAGCCTGTCCCCTCTAGACTATCAATAAAAATGTCAAAATATAGTATGAATCTCGCTAAAATCAAAATATACGGCAGACCTGAGGCACAATATTATTATTAAAGAGTGTGTAGGAAAGCACTTATGTCATTCCATTCACAGCATGCTTGAGAAACTGACAGTGCCTGATTTTGTCCACTAAGGGGCACTGGTGCCCGTCTTCCTCCATGACTTTGTATTGCAGTCAGCTGATGACCCTACTGCAACAGTTAATGTGCGCTAATCCACGCTTGTACATCTCTGTGTGTGTTTGTGTGTGAGTGTGTGTGTGTGTGTTCTAGCGCAACCACTTCTTACCTCTGTTTGCTCGCTGCTCATCTCACAACACACTCTCCACCTCTCTCTTTCTCACTCTCCCTCCATGTCTCTCTCTCTCTCTCTCTCTCTCTCTCTCTCTCTGCAGTGCCTCTTTCACTGCATGGTGATTATTATTCCTCACACAGACTCAGTGCTGATACTCAGATACTGCTGAGCAGCCCTGTAAATCACCTGGAGCTGAGAGAGAGGAAAAAAAGAAAAGAGAGAGAGGATGGGAGATATACAGAGAAAGATGAGAGAATTCAAGGTGGGCTGAATGAACGATCGAGGTTGAAACTGCAAGGGAATTGAGGGAAGAAAAAGGAATGAGAGTTATGAATAAAGAGGAGAAACAAGGGAGAAGGAAGAGAGCTGAAAGAAAGAGTGGGGGGGAGCGTTAATGTAAAATGCTGCAGTCAGAGCGAGCCGTGGTGCAGGATGATCATGAGGAATATCTGTCACGCTATTGCAGAAGACATCCGCATCTCTGTGACCTTTATCCCGCCACAAAAACGCCAGTCCGGTGCACACGTTCACTTATCCTTCTCATGTCATTGAGCAAGAGACGTACGGGAAATTGTAAATGATGTGTGCGTCTGTCCGTCTATCTCCATCCTACACAAACTTACGCTTGTCAGGTTGCCACCTGCTTGTATTAATAACTGTCAGTGTTTGCTGTGGTTACACACAGGCGAGAGAAATTGTTTTCCACAGGACAGGCATATGAGTGAATACTAAACTAAAGTAAACCACCAACGGCAAATTATCTCTCTGTGTGTGTGCAATTTTACATCCTCCTTTAATGCCTTTAAGCCCCACATTTGTAAATACTTGTGTAGTGTATTGCTGCCTTTTGGGCAAGCACTGCTATTCCAGAAGAAAACTTTACTGCTTACAAGCGGCTCTTTATTATAGCCCAGGACAAAAGAAAATTGTGTAAAAAATTGTGTCTTTTTTTTTTCACGCTCATGTTGTTTTGAACCCCTTTTGTTCACACTCATGTTGTTCTGAACCCCTAAGACTGTCTTCCTTCCACTAAACAGAAAAGACATTTTTAGGAGCAATTTTCAAAGAAAGATTAATTCTGATTCTTTCATTGATTTGTTTAGCTGTCCCTCCAGCATGATATGCTATTACATTAGCAGGTGCAATACATTAGCAGAAGGTGGCAAACAGTGCATGTACTTTCGTACATTAGGAGTGTGTGAGTCATTGAATCATTAGCACAACAGATTTGTTAAAAAATTTTTACTAAAACAAGTCTACAAAGCTTTTTGCAAATTTAGATGCCCCAGTTCTTTTTGTACACTAACAAGATTTGAACCGTTTCAGCATAGGCACATATAAAAAAAAAAAAAAAAGAAAGTTTTTTTTTTTGTTTTTTTTTTTTACAAAATACGTACTTGCACAAAACAAATCACTTCACTTTCCAGCTGAAATAACAACTAGTGCCAGGTGCCAGTAAAACAACAACAAAGTACTGTATTATTACAGGTGTAAATTGTCATCTAATAAAGCCTTTTTTTCAGAATACTATGCTATGTCCTCAAAACACTTTTACCATAGCGCATTGTTTGTAAACTAATTGCATCACATAACCAGCTACATATGTATGGCTTTTCTGACACAGTAAACTTGCTTGGTAGCTCAGCTGGTACATAGCTGTACTTGCTCTCGTAAGAGCCTGTTAAAAATGAGTCACAAGAAAAAAGTTAAAATGTCATGAATATTTCAGCAAATGCATTTTTATCATATTCATTTTTGCTTTTGTTAACACTAACACTTAGGTTTAGGGTTTAGTCTAAGTACAAAAGCAAGATGATATCATTTTGCATCGTGACATTTATAATGACCCTGAATTACACCGTTTAGAATCATTCTCATATGTCCAAACAATGATATTCTCCTTTACAACCCACACTTGAATGTCACTTGCTTATTCAAGAATCATTCTTTGAGGGGAGATAAAGCAGGCATGTGATTCATAAGGGAGAGTCAGTACATGAATGAGAATGATTCAACAATGAACAAACTATGAGTAGGGTATGCATCACGCTGTTGGTTCTCTTATGAAACATGACAGGGTTGTCCTTTTTGTGTGAACTAACCCTTTTAGGTCTCTGTTTTGGAAGAATTGGATGATAAATGTTTGAGTTTACATTGAAATCACTGAAGACTCTGAGATTTTGTTGAAAACGTTTGCTCCCTAAATGAAAGAGAACAGAATAGACTAGAAAAGAATATTAATAGAAAAGAAAAAAATATAATTTAGACAAAAATGCAATGGAATATGCAGGATAGTTAACAGGACAGTTTGTGCACACTAATCGCGAATAATACTGATTTTACAGTTAATGGCAGAGGCCTGAGGGTCTCTTCTGTGCTGTTTGAATGATGTCACTAATTGAATGTACTTAGTTGGAACACACTATAGATCCATATCCAAATCCGCTCACTTGAATTATTCATTGTATGCGGCATGCCCTTTCAATATGCAGAGTCATAGAACGCAGAGGAGAGGCTAAGCACTAATTAATCAGGCCTCGTTAATTTCCTATGAGCCGTCAGGTAAGAGTGTTTCTCTCTAATTATGTTGATGACTGTGGAAAGCAGACACACATACACACACTCAGGCCTGAAACCTCGCAAACAAGATTGTTAGATGTGCATGCACACCGCTGTAGATGTGCACACACACACGCGTGCACACAAAGGTGGGCAGGCGGTGATGCACACCTGGTTTAACAGACAGTCACATCAGTAAACATACACAGACACAGTTGGATGTCATGCTGGAAAGGGAAAGGAAATGGCCTGTGTCAGATTAAAGGGTTGGTTTTTAATGTTTGCCGTCAAAGTCCATTAATATTCTATCAGCTCAGTTTCTGCTGCTGGTGGACTGACTGGACCCCAGCCAAGACCCAAGAACACACACAAACATCCAAAAACCCAACCTTTGTGACTTTAGCCAGAGTCTGCTTTTCACACACATTCACACAGCCAAACCTCTGTGTCTTTAGCCAAACTCTTCTCTCACAAACACAAACAACCACAAAGCCAAAAGCTTAACCTCTGTGACTGATGCGCTCTCAGTTTCTGCCTCCCACGCAAACATTATGCCCCATCATATTGCGACAATATGGAATAGCGTGTGTGCCACAAAAACTCAAATTATATACTCTAATTATATACAAATGATTATACTGTAAAACATATTATTTTTCATAGATAGCAGTGTAATGTGATATACAGGTGCAGCTTCTAAATATGCTTTATATATGCATATTAAAGAGCCCAGTGGAACATTTTATTCAAATGTTAAATCAGATGTTTTATGGTATGAAGAGAATGAAATTCTGTGTTCTTCACTTCACTGGATTTGGAGTTGGAAAGGATGTTTAAAAATTTATAATTAAAAATATTTTTATGTTGATTTGTTTTTTTTTTCCATTTTAATATATTTTAACATGTAATTGAATCTTGTAGTGCAAAGCAGCATTGTGTCCCTGGACCACAAAACCAGTCTTAAGTGTAAATTTTTGAGATTTATACATCATATGAAAGATTGAGATTTATCTGGAATCTGAGGGTGCAAAAAACTCTAAATACTGAGAAAATCGCCTTTTGAAGCTGTCCAAATGAATTCTCAGCAATGCACATTACTAATCAAAAATTAAGTTTTTATATATTTAGAGGTAGGAAATTTACAAAATATTCATGAAACAGGATCTTTACTTAATATCCTAATAATTTTTGGAATGAAAGAAAAATCGATAATTTTGACACATACAATGTTTTTTTGGCTATTGCTACAAATATACCCCAGTGACTTAAGACTGGTTTTGTGGTCCAGGGTCAGAATTTTCAGCAGTCATTACTTCAATCTTTACTGTCACATGATCCTTCAGAAATCATTCTAATATGCTGATTTGGTGTAAAAAAAAACAAAAACAAACAAACAAACAAAAAAACTTTTATTATATATTATACTAAATATTTATGTTATATTATTATTATATTTCTGTGGAAGCTGAGATAATTTTTTCCAGGATTCTTTGTTGAATAAAAAACTCTAAAGAACAGCATTCACGTAAAGTAATATTGTTATTGTCACTTTAAAAAAAATGTGATGCATCTTTGCTAAATATTATTATTATTATTATTATTAAATCACACAACCTCGTTTTTTTTAAGAATAGTATGTGTTTTTGTTTTTTTTCATACAGAGACATAAAAATTAGACACTATTTTTGACTAGAACTTATCTGGCCTTGGGAGAATATAAGAAAATCTTATATGAGTTCTTGTTGAAATCTATTTACTTTCCTTTTCTGAAATTCTAGAAGATACACACTTGAGATTACAGTGGCCTTTTTTTCTCTCAGGGGGAAAAATAAAAAATCAGAGAAGCAAGAGACTCCATTTATTCACCATTTAAACTCACTTAAGAGAAACAAAGATATTATAGAGATCTCATTTGTAAATTTGTTCCCCTTCTTATAGGAGACCTTCACCCACAGGTTAGCAAAGCTTTAATTGAAAGCGTTGCTCAATAGATAATACACAATGACAGTGAAAATCACTCTTAAACTAAGCTTAATGATAACTACTTAAAACAATGGCTCGCTATTTGCCAGGGAGACTGCAACAAACCGTGGGACAAACCTTTAGTTGCTTTCTCACACTCATAATAGGGCTTATTACACTGTTTCTCAGCCAAAGAAGCTAAATATTCAACTAAAATTGATTCAGTGCAGCTTATTTGGAGCAACGTATTGTATAGCTACATTACTTATGAAACCTCGAAAGTGAGTAGGTGAAACTCAATTCAGTGGGTAATATCTAGAAACCCTTCAGGCAGTTGTGTGGATAAATGCTCTACGATGTTCTGAAATGTTCTTCATGAGCTACTTTCTTTAGCAACTGATTTAAATGCTGATATTGTTCTTAAATATGAAGTTAATTAATCTTTGTCAAACAAATTAAATGAAGGCGTTAGTGTAAAGTGGGCTTGGGTAATCGGTATACAGTGGCAAACATAAGCCAGCAGTGCTTGGCAATTCAACATGAAATCCGCCGTAATCTGATTGGTTCCACCGTGTCGATAAGACAATGCAGCAAACAGGCTTATATTCCCACCCATGCTATAGTCCCACCCTCATACAGTCAAATGAGTCAGTGTACAGTTCTCTTAGAAAGCAATGGGTTTCACTGAATTATGATGACTTTGGGCCAAAATACTGTATATAGGTTTTTTTTTTTTTTTTGTTTTTTTTTTTGTAGAACTGATTTTGAAATGCATTTCTGTAGATCAAACAGCAGATCATAGTATAGAAATAAAATGCATTTCATAGTGTACTAGTATTGAAAAAAAAGGGATTTCATAGGGCCCTACAGAGCTCATGGGTTCAGTTCCAAGGGAATGCATGAGCTGAAAAAAGTATACCTGAAATGCAGTGTAAGTCGCTTCAGATAATAGTAGCTGCAAAAAGCATAACAATAAATATTGATGTCACCAGTGAAAGTTCATAAGGCTGTTTATTATTCTTTACCGACTGAATATGATTAAATGGATAGTTGCATTTTTTTAAATTTCCATTCAGCTGCTGTTTATAATCAGAACAGACCTGCTACCCATTTCTGGGTCACTACGCACCAGTTGAGAAAGCACTTATATAATGTATCTGCAACTGCACAATGTTTGTCTCTCTAGCATCCAGGAGAGCTGCGCTAGATGTATGAGTTAGACCTGACGAGATCCCCAGTCTTAATTGAAAGGCAGAAATTCAGAGAAAAGTGAGGAGTGGAGTTAGTAAATGATGGTGGGGAATTATGGGTCAATAAAACAGCATTCCACTGAGACTTACAGCAAGAGTTAAGGGCACTGCATTGATTGGCTCAACATAAAACTGAGTAGAGAAAGAGAGAGAGATAGAGAGAGAGAGTCTGTCTGTGTCTCTTTATGTGCCTCTAGAGAGTGGACAACAGTGGAATAAAAAAAGAAAATATTAAAGATTCAAGAATCTTCTAGGAATGACTGTAAGCATTAGCATCAAATTATCACGCATTATGCTCCAGATACAACAAAGATTCATTTGAAAATGATACTATATATTGAATACTTTAGGAATGAAAAGCAGATTGTAATGTAGAGTATGTGTGGTCTTTTTTTAAGGGGTAATGAAATGCACTTTCAGATTCTGATATGTTTCTCAAGGTTAATTTATAAAGTTTTTGCATTGAAGAAGGCCTGATTTAAAAAAGAAAAAAAATATATATATAATATATATATATAATGGTAACACCCCTTAAAATTATATGAGTTTCACAGAATGAAAATGAGGAATACATACATATATATATATATATATATATATATAATTTTTATTTTATTTAAAAAAAAATTTCTCTCATTTTCATTTTCATTCTGTGAAACTCACACAATTTTAAGGCGTGTTACCACTTGCAAAATCGGAAGTAAACGACCATTGCTATGATTGGGTAACTTCATCATTCCGTATCCCTCCTTTACTGCATGTTGTGTTTGATATTCAAGATGGAAAGTGCTGTGAGAGAGCCGTGTGTTTAAAGGCGAGGCAGAAGAAATTAAAAGATGACAACAGTAAAACACAAGCTACATATAGCAATGGTAAAACAAACTATAAATATTCAATTCAAGTATTTCTGGTCCAGGTTTATAACAATATTATTAGCAACACTCAAACAATGATACACTTGGAGTCTTAAACACTGACATTTATTACAAACACAATGCAAGATTGATAATAAATGTATTTACCTGTGTTGCCTCCAAGGACAAAATGCTTGGCACTTCTGTATCTTTCAATAAAAGGTATTGTGTAAAGCATGTTTTGAATAATTCATAAAAACAGCTCATTGTGAAATATGAAGAACAAACAAAAATCTTTCAGTCACTCAGGCGCGTCATTAAAAATGCATTGCATTTCTATGCCAGAAATGTTTTTGTTGTGGAGTACCCTCTAATATGTGTATTTAAAAAAAACAAAAAACATTTTGATTCTCCATTCATGACTACTTTATAAGAAGTTTCCAGATCAGGCTCGCTGTCCCGCAAAACCTCTCAAGTGTCAGAAGCATGTCAGACATCAGCTCGCAGACAAAACAGATGATTTGTTCTATAAATGTTCATTTGTCGCTTGCTACATTTGACACCTGACACCTGACACCCATAAAGTCTGATTCATCACCCTCTCTCCTCTCTGTTACGATTCCACTTCCCCACAGTGAAAAATGAAACCATCAGTTAATTACTCTGTTCATTTAACGCGCTCTCTCGTTCACATTCTCTCTCTGTTCACATTGTCTTGAGAAAGGCAGACACCGGAGCATATAAATGTGCTTCTCATAAGGCAGTTCTCCTAACAGCTGTCAGTCATTGCTCCAGTAGACACTGAAGGGACAATGTGGGACTCGTTTTGATGGCTAGACTTTCCCATCATTTCTCCTTTCGGTTTCGGGCAGCCACAATGGGACTTTATGATTTTGTTTGAGACTCTGAATGTGCTGATTTGCTAGTGTGAGATTAGGTTGGGGAGATGGAGTCACACCTATAGATGAAGCCATAAAACATATGCCATAAAGTTTTCCATTGGGTGTAATAAAAGGTGTTGTTTCTTATTAAATTGGTAACTATGTTTTTATATTTTCTGAAGAAAATGTGAGTGGAGCTTTCCAATGCAAAACTTGATGCTATGGTTGCAGGGTTAAAACTGCAGCTTGGGGCCCTGATATACTCATGACACGTTATTTTTAATTATTCTTACTTGAAACTTCATGTCTGTCTGTCTGTCTAAGTGAGATCATTGTGAAATCAGATCAAACAAAGGTCCTATACAAATAATCTTCACTGATGTAATGCCTACTGTCACCTATCACGTTTTAATCCCATGTCTTTCCGCAGCCCCTCAGAAGAGTGACATTTTCTGTGGTGAGTCAGGCTCCTGATCAAGGCTGTTATGATAGTGGAGTGGAGGACTCTGAGACCCCAAGCAGCAAGAGCTCTTCTGGACCCAGACTGGGATCTTTACCGTTGCCTGAGGATGGATATGAAAGGACAACACCAGAAGGGAGCGTAGGCGAAGAGGAGCATGTGGAAAATGGTAAAAAGCTGTGGGAAAGGTCTGAGACCACTAGTGAAAAATGATGCGCATATGTTGTTTTTTGTTCTTCTTTTGCTTTAAAGGGATAGATCATCCAAAATAAAAAATAAAATAAAAAGAAGATATATTAAAGAATGTTGGAAGCTAAACAGTTTTGGTTAACGTTTTTTATGTTTCACATAACAAAGACACTCATAAAGTTTTGGAATATTATTTTAAAATCTTTGGAATATAATGTTTAAAATTTAAACATTTTCTTAGAATTTAGATTGTTCTCGTTTTGGTTTGTCCTTCTCCTTTGTGGTACAACCCGAATTCCGGAAAAGTTGGGACGTTTTTAAAATTTTAATAAAATGAAAACTAAAAGACTTTCAAATCACATGAGCCAATATTTTATTCACAATAGAACATAGATAAATATGTTAAATATAAATAACATAGATAAATAGATAAACTGAGAAAGTTTACAATTTTATGCACAAAATGAGCTCATTTCAATTTTGATTTCTGCTACAGGTCTCAAAATAGTTGGGACGGGGCATGTTTACCATGGTGTAGCATCTCCTTTTCTTTTCAAAACAGTTTGAAGACATCTGGGCATTGAGGCTATGAGTTGCTGGAGTTTTGCTGTTGGAATTTTGTCCCATTCTTGCCTTATATAGATTTCCAGCTGCTGAAGAGTTCGTGGTCGTCTTTGACGTATTTTTCGTTTAATGATGCGCCAAATGTTCTCTATAGGTGAAAGATCTGGACTGCAGGCAGGCCAGGTTAGCACCCGGACTCTTCTACGACGAAGCCATGCTGTTGTTATAGCTGCAGTATGTGGTTTTGCATTGTCCTGCTGAAATAAACAAGGCCTTCCCTGAAATAGACGTTGTTTGGAGGGAAGCATATGTTGCTCTAAAACCTTTATATACCTTTCAGCATTCACAGAGCCTTCCAAAACATGCAAGCTGCCCATACCGTATGCACTTATGCACCCCCATACCATCAGAGATGCTGGCTTTTGAACTGAACGCTGATAACATGCTGGAAGGTCTCCCTCCTCTTTAGCCCGGAGGACACGGCGTCCGTGATTTCCAACAAGAATGTCAAATTTGGACTCGTCTGGCCATAAAACACTATTCCACTTTGAAATAGTCCATTTTAAATGAGCCTTGGCCCACAGGACACGACGGCGCTTCTGGACCATGTTCACATATGGCTTCCTTTTTGCATGATAGAGCTTTAGTTGGCATCTGCTGATGGCACGGCGGATTGTGTTTAGCGACAGTGGTTTCTGAAAGTATTCCTGGGCCCATTTAGTAATGTCATTGACACAATCATGCCGATGAGTGATGCAGTGTCGTCTGAGAGCCCGAAGACCACGGACATCCAATAAAGGTCTCCGGCCTCGTCCCTTACGCACAGAGATTTCTCCAGTTTCTCTGAATCTTTTGATGATGTTATGCACTGTAGATGATGAGATTTGCAAAGCCTTTGCAATTTGACGTTGAGGAACATTGTTTTTAAAGTTTTCCACAATTTTTTTACGCAGTCTTGCACAGATTGGAGAGCCTCTGCCCATCTTTACTTCTGAGAGACTCTGCTTCTCTAAGACAAAGCTTTTATAGCTAATCATGTTACAGACCTGATATCAATTAACTTAATTAATCACTAGATGTTCTCCCAGCTGAATCTTTTCAAAACTGCTTGCTTTTTTAGCCATTTGTTGCCCCCGTGCCAACTTTTTTGAGACCTGTAGCAGGCATTAAATTTTAAATGAGCTAATTAAGTGGATAAAAGTGTAAAATTTCTCAGTTTAAACATTTGCTACGTTATCTATGTTCTATTGTGAATAAAATATTGGCTCATGTGATTTGAAATTCCTTTAGTTTTCATTTTATTAAAATTTAAAAAACGTCCCAACTTTTCCGGAATTCGGGTTGTATATTACAGCAGCAATGAAACTGACATGAACCTGGTTCCAGACCTTTAGACGCCACTGTAGACAGACAGAGTCATTTATTCTCCAGGGACATCATGAGTGTCTAAAACTTGACAGTCTGAGCAAAAATATTTGACCTATGACCAACGCATATTTCAGTAGAGACAGTTCCCTGGCAGGATATCCTAAAACTGCCTCTTTTTCCGTTCCTCAGACCCCAGGCAGCTCCCTGACGTGGCTCTGACAGGAAAGTGCACACGAGAATGTGATGAAATTGGTCACTCTGACACCTGCTGGATGCCTGTGCAACCATCACCACGCAGACGCCTGGAACCACCCCAACTGTCCACCTTCGCCTCGCCCGGCGACAACAACAACAACACGGAGGACGACAGCGACCGAGAGGAAGATGGAGATGGAGATACGGATAAGAGCAGCGGAGGAAGCGAGGAAGTCCGGGATTCGCTCGCAAATGGAGATCCACTTGGAACGCTCAGCCGTCGAGACCGGAACAGGAACATGGGCGACCACAACCGTAATCTCCTGAACCGGAAAATGACCTCGGCATCCTATGACACATTCAGCAGCGCCGGCTTTGGCCGTCGTCCAGATGAAGAAGACTCACACCCCCCAGAGGTCATTCCGCTTACAAGGACGGGGGGCGACTATAAGACCACCTCGTGCCTCACTCTGTCTCGCAGGGAAGTGTACCTGTGAGCTGCAGGCAGCCCTATCGCCACGGGACGGACAAGAGCAACTTCACAGCATCAAGGAGGATCATCGAAAGACTAGCACATACCTGTTTAAAACAGGCATCTTCTCCTTGCCAAAAAATTAATCATCTGTCCATTTCTCTAGATGCAAAATATCAAAAGTTGAGGAGAAAAAGTGAATCATCTTTTATGCTTTCATAAACTTGGACTTTGTCGATGGCAAACATTTGCATGTTAGGCCTCCCACAGACAGGGGGCGATGTGGGGACTTATGGACAAAATCCAATCACAAACCACATAAATGAATGCTATTTTCATCCAGTTGTGGCACTTCATGACAATAAAACCATGCAGCATAAGGAAAAAGGAAATAGTAACCAATCATAGGGTGACAGCGGCATCTAAATGTTGACTAGTTTCCTGTTGCTGAGCCAATACGGTTATTCAATTACAGTCACATGGTAAACACTAGACATGTAAATTCTTTCATCACAGACTTTTAGAGAAAACAAAAAGGGTGAAATAAGTCTGGTCATCCATTTTTAATCATTTGTAAAGCTACTTGTTTTTCTTTTATTAACGAATATGGGAATATACTACAGCTCTCAGTAGTGCTTCAAAGCTTTCAGATTGAATTCTTTGCTATTTCTTCACTTCAGTAATGGAGCAATTATCACAATGACTGTTAAATTACCATCCCGTCAGATCTCAGAGTTGAGATCAGCCAATTAAATCATGTGAAATATACTCTGTACACAGCACAAACATACACACACACACACACACACACACACAGATACATGTCTATATCCATTTAGTGCAGATGTGTGTGTAAAAGTGTATGTACTGTATAAACAGACATTTTGGCATACCTGAGGCTTTTTTGAGAAACGGTTTTTTGAAAGTAGATGTAGCATTTTTGCCTGCTTGATCTTCAACTAGTATATAGGACACAGAAGTGTATTTGAATACCTATTCATCTGTGTAAAGTGCATACACAGGGGCATTCAACAATGTTTAGATACATCTATACTATACTATAAACGACAAATATACTGTATCTCATCCCTTTTAAGTAGAGCTCATATTTAAACCAAATTTCTTTAAAGGCAACACTGCATGAGGATAATCTAATGCTCATTTTGTTAAACAAGAATCAGATTTTGTTGTTTTTCTGAGGATATAACCTGTTTAGCAGGTGCAAGCGTGTGTGAATTCAAAGCGAGGTCGGTGAAGAGCTAAATCTTTAATTTAGCCAGAAATTACACACACATACACAAACACAATGTAGTTGTTCAAATACCTGTATTACAGTTCAAACAAATCAAGACATTTTAATGAGTCTTTGTTAATCTTACTGCAGCCTAGTCCAGGTCTTGACATCTCATCAAGGCGCTGGAACTTTCAAATTGACTTTTGGAATGGCTTTTTTAGCTCTTGATATGCATTGTAAGTACAATCTGATTGATAAGAACAAATTGACATGTATTTCACCAACTCTCAGGAAACTTGAGATTCAGTGTGTGTTCTCGGCCCATTATCAACGCTGAGCTTTAGTCTGTGCTCCAAACTCTTTGGGAGCCTGTTTTCTCACCCTTTCCCTTTTTCAGACACTGTACCTCTCAACGCTGTCCGAAGTGTGTGTGTTTCTTGGCTTTCCACAGTGAGAATTGCAGACTCATCTCTTTCACTTCACGGAACAGCCTTGGGTCTGGAGCGGGACTGGTGGACTTCAGTCCATCTATGCCAAAATCTGTCCAGCTATTCCAGTTTTACTGGAAGCACTGGTGCACAAACTAACCTGAAAAACATTAGCCCAGAACCTACGGTTCAGTGCCTGGATGAGAGGAAATTGCTGAACTGGCCTATACAGGGTTTGTGAAACAAGAAGACTCGAGAGGAAGGAATCTGTCTCTAAAGATGCCGTGTTTCCTTTGCCAGGTTTATAGGCTAAATATGCTGTTATACAGCAGTCTGTAAGTAGTGTACAGTATGGGGTGCATAACAGACTATGTATATGAAACCGTGTGTTTTCTTTCTTTCTTTTTTTTACTGCACGTTAACCTAACAGTTCAACTCACTGCAAAACGGGGAGGGCAAAATAACATTGTGTATAAAGCGTAACATTCACTTGAACTTTTTTATGAGATAAACACTGAACTCATGTACTTGCCCAACATCCGCCATTTTACTGCTACCCTGTAGAGAAATGACCACTGAACTTTAACCTGAAAGGCATGTTGACGGTCTTTAATCCTGCACCCATGAGGAAAATGTTTTTTATTTCTCTGTTTTTATGCTATGTGAAAGAGGAGTTTTTGAAGCTCTCTCTCATGGAGCGTTCATTGCATTTATTATGACAACAAATCAAAAGGGTTTAGGATGGTTTGAACGTTTGGTATGTGTCATGTAAAAAAATAGTTTTTGACATTAAACACCTTTAAACCGTGTTCTGCTTTCTTTTTCACTCTTGAATTTAGGTTGCAACCCAGTCTCATATTTGATTCATTTTGCGCATATTGATGCATATTACTGAACATAGTGATAAGGATGTTTTATTTTGCACTCCTGCGCCCTGCTGGTAAGAGAGAAAATTACATTCTTTGTTCTGTACACTTCACATCTGCTGAGCGTCCTCTCATGTTAAATTAAAACACATGTGAAACTCAAATTTTTTACACTTTCACTTCTTAATTTAACATAATTCTGAATTGTTAATTCTGAATATGTAGCTTCTGATAATTGTTGTATGCATGATCACGAGAGAGTGGTGGTCCAGTGGATGACGTAGGACAAGCGTTTTTGAGTGAACTGTCACCTGAATTTAATATATGTGACCCTGGACCACAAAACCAGTCCTAAGTCGCTAAGGTATAGGTATTTTTAGCAATAGCCAAAAAACATTGTATGGATGAAAATTATCTATTTTTCTTTTTTCAATATTAAGACTGGTTTTGTAGTCCAGGGTCACACACACACACACATATATATATATGTATATATATATATATATATATATATATATATATATATATATATATATATATATATATATTCCTAGGTTAAAAACTAATTATATGTTTTTAAGGGAATTATATGCAATGGGTCAGAATTTTGGTTAGCCAGTCAGAAGGATTTCTGCCTATCAATCATTTTGCACAGTCGTAGCAGGTATATACAGTATGAGAAGCTGGAAGCTATGCGCATGAAGTAATTTTCATGAGTTTGTAAGGTGACATTTTTTTTTATTGTTTATGTCCTTAAAGAATAAGATGATAGAGTTAAATTAATTGGCCATAAAAGAAGCAAGATAACTATGAACATAGGTAAAGCATTTCATTGCTGAGGAAACTGAGTAATGTAGGCCTATTTAAAAGCAGATGCAAAGCTTGCTTCTGCTCAACAGGGTTTTGGCCTACACAGTACAAAAAAATCCATCACTCCTGCAGCACTCTATTCACCTTAAAGGGACAGTTCACCCAAAATTAAAATTCTGTCATCATTTACTCACCCTTCCTATGTAAGTTTCTTTTTGAAGAATGTTGGTAACCAAACAGTTGATGATAGCCATTGACTATAGTATGGGAAAAATACTATTGAAGACATTGGCTAAATGTTTGGTGGTTACCAACATTTTTGTTCAACAGAAGAAAGCATATAGGTATGGAACAACATGAGTAAATGATGACAATATTTTCATTTTTGCAATAAGGTGCGGTCACATTTACCGAGGTTGAAAAAATTCTCACTGGCAAAATGCAGTAATTTCAGTAGGAATCAAGCCAATAAGGAATTTTACATGAGGGCAAAATATTGCACGAGTTGGTCACGCAGAAAATCACCATGCTGGCCAACAGAAGCTGTTTGATTTGAAAGTGACCGCTGTCAGCTGTGCTTCATACATTACTGCAGTACTGGTAATTGACAACCGACTTTTTTATGTTTTTTGGCTGTGAAATTTCGCTATTGTGACCACACCTTTCCAACACTTTAACAATGCTATTTGCATATTTATTGCATAATAAAATGTTTGTCCATGGTTATGTTGCCAGATAAATATGCTAGTTGCAGTTTGTTTAACATTTTAACTGCATCATTAAATACTAAAGTTAAACACAGCATGTGAAAGTTTCATCTGCAAAGTGCATGTAATATTTAATGAGACATCCACTATTTATTTCAGTTCAGTTTATGATCTGATGTCAACGGCTAGTTGTTATGTCTGGACACTTTCACAATGTATCCATGGTATTGTATATCTCAGATTTTTTATTTTTTTATTATTATAATTATTATTTTTTACTGTTAATATTCATTTTGTATAGTCTTTATTTTCTAATTTCCACAGACCCCCTAGAACCCCAGTTAGAAATCCCATGGTCTTCACTAAAGTTATACCAGGGTACTGGTTGATGTAATAGAATATCTAACATTTTGAGGAACTCAAACTTAACCTGAATTAAAATCGAGGAACTTGCCCCTGAAGGCAGTTTCAATGAGCCAGAGTTCTTTGAAGAACAGAGCAGCTCATGGAGGATGATGTTTTTCAAGGATTTCTTAGTCCCAGTGGAATATAGAAATGCTGCTCTAGTTATGGTAACATCTCACTTTTAAAATTTTATACTTCTCCACCATTTTCAGTGTCCCCTTCATTTCCAATAGCTTAAGAACGTCAGGGATGTCCAAACATTTCTCACTCACTCATGTTACCATTTTGTTTGCTCTGTGTCTACGCAATCTGGAAACATGCCTAAAGTAGAATGAATATCAAACCAAGCACAAATGTTTCCCAAATTCAAAGGAATGCATGTATCTGGTCATTTCTTCTTGGCTTAAAAATGTCTACTCTTTGCTCTTACATTGTTAAATTGTCTTTGAGACTCAAATCTAGCACTTTCTACGAGACACAGGCCCTGTACACATTTAAAGACATTTTACTGTTGTTTGTTTTGGTGCACACTGCACCATTTTGAGTAACTTATCACACATTACAAGATCATTCTCCTGTCAACTTTATTTATCTGCCTAGATATTTTGCTTTCCATTCCTGTTACTTTTAGTGCAGTGGTTCTCAAATCACAGGTAGACCCTAAATAATTTCAGTTAGTAGACCTAAAATAGCCTGCACCATCTAGATTCCATGACAGAACTTGGCATTTGTGCCTATGTCTATTCCTTATTGGTACTTGTTGTACATTTATGCATTTTTCAGGATTGCATTGATGGTGGTAGCTTTCCAAGCAGTTGTTGGTGCAAACACAGGTACAACAAATGGATATGGAGCATCTAAAGAGATCATGCAAAAAGCTGTACTTTTTTTCATCTAACAATTTTTGGTTCCTAGAATGTTCCCAGAGAGTTTTCAGTTCCCCAAAAAATAACTAAATGGGAACCTTAACATTAGGGAAACATTCTGTGTTTGCCGTTAAAATATAAGAAGATTATAAAATATAAAATATAAGGCATGTACAATTATGTACCAACAGTGTTTTTTTAGCACTCAAAATTTTGCCTTTGTAGACACATGCAACAATCTAAAACAAAAAATAAATAAATAAATCATATAATATAAAATATTAAATAGAAATATGTTACAGCATATATATATATATATATATAAAACACACACAAACTACCAGTTAAATCAGGGAAAAATAACATCTTGACCAGGGGCGAGACTATGGGTGCTTTAAAGAGGGAACAAAATGTCAAAAACAAAAAGTGGCTTAATAAACAAAAAAGTATTTTTGCTTTGTTTGCTATGTGGATTTTTTTTTAATGTGGACTTTTATATAAAAAAATGTATTTGCAGTGGGATCTACTTTTTGTTTCTTTTTAAAGAATTATCTTCTGCTCACCAAGCCTGCATTTATTGATCCAAAATACAGCAAATCAGTAATATTGTAAAACAGCTTACTATTTGAATATATTTTAAAATGTATTCCTGTGATTTCAAAGCTGAATTTTGAGCAAATGTAATGAATTGGTCGCGTTTCCACACCTAGTAAGCTGCCTATCTAGACAGCATGTGTGGGCGTCATAGGTGCGTTTAAACTTTTAAACCTATTTATGAACATCATTAACGCGTTCAAACATTTGTTCACAAGGTCGGTTAGGGATTTTTTTATTTTTATTTTATTTTTTTGTCTTTGAAATCGTCTGAAAAGCGTTTATGATGCCTCAGAAATGCTTCTTAGGTAGGCAGCGACCGCTAGCGTTTGAACCATAGACTGTATGGTCTGAACACATCCAACGATCATTCTTTGTACTTTGACCCTCCTCTCTTCCACTACTTGCGCTACTAGGAAGGAGGGATCGGAAGTATGTTGTAATGAAAAAAGGGGAGATCTTTACATTAAGAAAGGACCGAAAGGAGGAGGCAGTGACATTTGATGTTATGGCATCTGAAAGGGAATACAGATGGACTGTTTGTGCAGTGATTGTGCTTTCCATAGCTCTGTGTACAGCTCATATGACAGATCGACCTGCCTGTGAGTGTCATTTACCGTAACACCAGTGTTGTATCTATCTAATAGATATTAAATATAAAACACATTTCTTAATGCCGTAGTTCCCTTTTTTTGTTTGCCATACTAGTTATCTCGCCAAGCTAACGTTAACCAGCTAGCACCACTAATAACGTTAGCTGTTTTAGCCTATGCTAACTGTTATTTATATTTAAAATATTTTAGCATCTTATTGTGATTTACCTAGGTGTATAACGTTGTATGTTTATAATCTGAATTATATACACATTTTCTGTGTGTAAGACCTATTCTTTATTTTAGCCTTTTGTATTCTTGCTTTTGAATATCTATAGTATGATGCTCCATTGTAACGTTATACAGCCAGAACAAATACATGTAACGTTAGTGGATTCATGGATTCAAATTTCCCTCGTTTGGCAGATCTGGGCAGTTTTATGATGCTTCTTGTGAGGCAGATTAGTGGAAGCATGTGACTGCAGGAGCTACAGAGTCACTATTGTAAAACTGCAGAAGTAGAGTGCACCAAAGCAGCTGACCATTTTGTTTCATTAGCAAACCTACAGTTAGGTTGAATTGAATTAGAGGCAGCAACTGAAGCCTACAGAGTGGTGAGTAGCCTATATTCGGGAAATGTTTCTATATGTTTTTCAAAGAAAATCTCTGTGGCTTGTCACAAAACCTGGTGAACGACATTTCTAGAGAGCATTTTTTTTTAGCATCAATGGTGTGTTTCACTCAAAAGATGCCTAGTTAGACTGCTTGTGAGTGAGTCGCTTGAGGTACTTCAGTCTTTGATCATATATATATATATATATATATATATATATATATATATATATATATATATATATACATATGTTTGTGTATGTGTTTGTGTATGCCTTATTGTGAGGTTAAATGTATTTATGTTGAAAATTCTTCATAATTGGTGATACTGAAGTGACTTTGCTTTCAGCCTCTCATCCCCACCGAAAAACCTCTGTGCTGAAGATGGATGAGGCCTCCCTTTCAGTTACCAATGAGATTGAGAATGACATGATGTTATATGTGGTTTCTGATCACTGTTACAAGGTATCAAATATACATCTTCTGGGTATACATGCAATATAGCATTGATACTGAATACTGTCATAATGATAATGACATTTAATGTGCATGTGTAATGCTGCTAAAAGGAATATTTCACCCAGAAATGAAAATGTGCTGAAAATGTACTCATCCTGAGGCCAAACAAGATGTTGATGAGTTAGTTTCTTTATCAGAACAGGTTTGGAGAAATTTAGCATTACATCATCCTCTGCAATGAATGGGTGCCGTCAGAACGAGAGTTCAAACAGCTGATAAAGACATCACTGTAATCCATGATTTCAGTCCATCAATTCATATTTAGTGAAATAAAAAGCTGTGTGTTTGTACAAGAAACATTTACATTTATTCATTTAGCAGACGCTTTTATCCAAAGCGACTTACAGATGAGGACAGTGGAAGCAATCAAAAACAACAAAAAGAGCAATGATATATAAGTGCTATAACAAGTTTCAGTTAGGTTAACACAGTACACGTAGCGTGGGATTTTAAATAATAAAAATAAATAAATAAAAATAAAAAAATAACCGATAGAATAAAAAAGAATAGAGCAAGCTAGTGTTAGAGATCTTTTCACATACACACACACACACACACACACACACACACATACAATTGCATAATAAATGAAAAGAAAATAGAATACAAAAAGATTAGAAAGGTAGGTAGATTTTTTAAAGAATAGAATTAGAATAGTGAGTGTTAAAGTTATAGGGTCAAATAAAGATGGAAGAGATGTGTTTTCAGCCAATTCTTGAAGATGGCTAAGGACTCAGCTGCTCGGATTGAGTTGGGGAGGTAATTCCACCAGGAGGGAACATTTAATTTACAAGTCCGTAAAAGTGAATTTGTGCTCCTTTGGGATGGCACAATCAAGCGACGTTAGCTTGCAGAACGCAAGCTTCTAGAGGGCACATAAGTCTAAAGTAACACATTTAGGTAAATGGGTGCAGAGCCAGTGGTAGTTTTGTAGGCAAACGTTAATGCCTTGAATTTTATCCGAGCAGCTATTGGAAGCCAGTGCAAATTGATAAACAGAGGTGTGACGTGTATTCTTTTTGGCTCATTAAAAATTAATCTTGCTGCCGCGTTCTGAATTAATTGTAAAGGTTTGATAGAATTGGCTGGAAGACCTGCCAAGAGGGCATTGCAATAGTTTAGCCTGGACAGAACAAGAGCTTGAACAAGGAGTTGTGCTGCATGTTTCGAAAGAAAGGGCTGGATCTTCTTGATGTTGAATAAAGCAAATCTGCAGGATCGGACAGTTTTAGCAATGTGGTCTGAGAAAGTCAGCTGATCATCAATCATAACTCCAAGGCTTCTAGCTGTTTATGAAGGAGTTATGGTTGATGTGCCTAACTTGATGGTGAAATTGTGATGAAACGATGGGTTTGCTGGAATCACAAGCAGTTCTGTCTTGGCAAGGTTGAGTTGAAGGTGATGGTCCATCATCCAGGAAGAAATGTCTGTTAGACAAGCTGAGATGCGAATAGCTACCGTTGGATCATCAGGATGGAATGAGAGGTAGAGTTGAGTGTCATCAGCATAACAGTGGTATGAAAAGCCATGTTTCTGAATGACAGAACCTAATGATGCCATGTAGACAAAGAAGAGAAGTGGTCCAAGAACTGAGCCCTGAGGCACCCCAGTAGTTAGATGTTGTGACTTGGACACCTCACCTCTCCAAGATACTTTGAAGGACCTATCTGATAGGTAGGACTCAAACCATTGAAGTGTGGTTCCTGAGATGCCTTTTGCCAGTAGGGTTGATAGGAGGATCTGGTGGTTAACCGTGTCAAAAGCAGCGGACAGATCAAGCAGGATAAGTACTGAAGATTTGGATTCTGCTCTTGCCAGTCTTAGAGCTTCAACAACTGAGAGCAAGGCCGTCTCAGTTAAATGCCCACTTCTGAAGCCAGATTGGTTGCTGTCAAGGAGGTTGTTGTTTGTGAGAAATGTAGAGACTTGGTTGAACACAGCTCGTTCAAGTGTATTTGCAATGAAAGGAAGAAGGGAAACTGGTCTGTAGTTCTCTAAAAGAGATGGTTTGAGGTTGGGTTTCTTAAGTAGTAGAGTTATACGTGCCTGTCTAAATGATGAGGGAAAAACACCAGTGTGGAGGGATGTGTTGATGATGTGAGTGAGTGCAGGTACAACTGCAGGAGAAATGGCTTGAAGGAGATGAGATGGAATAGGATCAAGCAGGCAAGTAGTAGGGTGATTAGAAAGGATGAGTTTTGAGACTTCTGCCTCAGAGAGTGAAGAGAAGGATGTAAATGAGTGTATGTTTGCTGGTGATATGAGCTTGACTGATTGTGGTGTGGAAAATTGTGCACTAATGTGTTTAATTTTATTAATGAAAAAGTTGCAAAGTCGTCAGCCATTAGAGATGAAGCAAGAAGTGGAGGAGGAGGACAAAGAAGTGAGGAAAATGTTTTAAAAAGCATGCAAGAGTTAGACGAATTGTTAATTTTGTTATGGTAGTATGTCATTTTAGCAGAGACATCAGCAGAGAATGAAGATAGGAGTGACTGATACACATTAAGGTCAGTAGTATTTTTGGATTTGCACCACACCCTTTCAGCAGCTCTAAGCTTAGAACGGTGTTCGCGTAGAACATCAGATAACCAAGGGGCAGAAGGGGTGTTACGGGCTGGCCTGGAAGATAAGGGACAAACAGTGTCTAAACAAGATGTAAGAGTGGAGCAGAAAGTATCAGTAGCACTGTTAGCATCCAAAGATGCAAACAGTTTAGGGGAAGGAAGTGAAGATGAAACCATTGCAGATAGCCGGGTGGGTGAAAGTGTGCGTAGGTTACGTGGAAAGATGACATGTGGAGGGGTAAGTGATGTGGCAGGGACCATGTTGAGGTTAAGAGTGAGGAGGAAGTGATCCGACATGTGCAGTGGAGTAAACAGAACATGATCAGTAGAGCAGTGTCGTGTATAAATAAGGTCCAGTTGGTTGCCTGATTTGTGAGTAGCAGTAGTTGACACTCGGTTGAGATCAAAAGAGGCAAGCAGAGTGTGGAAATCAGCAAACAGAGGTTTATCTAGATGGATGTTGAAATCTCCAAGCATAACTAGGGGAGTACCATCCTCAGAAAAGGTTGAGAGCAACACATCTAATTCATCCAAAATGTTACCCAGTGGTCCTGGGGGTCGATAGACAACTACAAAATGTATTTTAAAAGGGTAGGTAACAGTAACTGAATGAGATTCAAAGGAGCTGTTGATACCCAAAGATGGTAAAGAATTACATTTCCAATCATTAGAGATGAGCAGACCAGTACCTCCCCCTCTTCCAGTCAAACGGGGGGAGTGGGAAAATGAGAAATTATTGGAGAGTGCTGCAGGTGTAGCAGTGTCCTCTGGTTTGATCCAGGTCTCTGTTAGGGCCATGAGATTAAGCTTTGAATGACTAATAATAGAAGTAATGAAGAAATAAATGATGAAGTAATGAAGTAAGAAACAAATGTATCATTTTCATCTAGCATTTTAACTTTAAGTTTCTGGCAAAAATAGAAGTCCATAATCCATAACAATGCTTCCTCCAGTGAAAAGACCACCCCCTTTGTCCTCTCATCAAAATTCACCAACACACTGTATTTGCTTTTAATATTTTTGCTTGTAAATGATGCTTGGTTTATGTATAATTCTTTTCTGATTCTAATGAAATTTTCACTGTAGAAAGCAAAGGAAATTTTAATTTTAGCTGGATACAACAGTTTGAAGTTAAAACATCTTAATGGTGAAATAGTTTTTACGAAAAAAAAAAAGACATTGTTTAAAAAGACATTAATTATTGGACTGGAGTCATGTGGATTATTGTGATATTTGCGCATTCTGATAGCACCCATTCACTGCAGAGGATCCAGTGGTAAGCAAGTGATTTAGTGCAAAATTTCTCCAAATCTGTTCCGTTAAGACGAAACGTATTGAATGTCCTGAGATAAGTACATTTTCAGCAAATTCTCATTTTTGGATGAACTGTTCCTTAAATGCTGCAGTATTGTTCCTACTGGACCTCTGTATCTCTGTGTTGTCTGTGCATGCATGTGCATTAGTGTTTGCCTCAGCTGTTGGGAGTAATACCTGCAAGTCCAGCTTCTGGGACCCCCACTACGGTGGGGTTTGTTGTAGGCACACAACACGCACTTACACTGCAGCTCAACAGCACCTCTGCAAACTTGGAGCAATGCAAGTGAGTTAGACACTTGTCTAAAATAGACAAAATACATTTAACACAGAACAATGAGAGTTTCAGACCAAAACATGATCAGTGTTTATTTGCTTTGGCCATTATTATCAAGGCATTATTATCAGACAATTTTTATTTTTATTTTTTTTATCCAGTGTTAACTTCCACTTTGGGGAGCAGGGAAACTATTCTCTGTGGGTGAAGAACCTGAATGAGCCATCACGGGTCAACTGCTCGATGATCACTGATTCTGAGCCCATTAACAGCTACCTGCGTGAGTCGAGTTTGCATTTGCACACCGCATTATTTATTTATTTATTTATTATTATTTTTTTTTACCTTTTTTTTTTTTGTATTTAAAATAATTCTTACTAGTGGTCAACCAGTATACTAATCAGGGAAAATTCCAAATGGATTTTTGCATCCTTGAAGGGCATTTTGGTTAGAGGGTGCCATTTGTAGAGATGTTACGAACAAAAGTGAACAACAGAATACCTTCACGAAGGGCTCTTCTGGAAGTCTATTACATGCAATAGTCACTTCAAGGAAGTAATATCTGATTGATTTTAGATTATGAGCTCTTGTGAAACACTGTGAGGCAAAGTTGGGGTTGATTTCAACTACACATACAAATGTAATTAATGTATTGAAATTAACCTAAGCTTGGAAGGTGAGGTTTTTTATTGTTTATTTATTCTTTTTTCCAGCTATTTTGTTTGCTTTTCTGGTATTTGCTCTTCTGGCTGCTTTATCTGCTATCTGGAACACAGTTAAAAGGTACAGACATTTTCAAATATAATTTTCAAAATGTACTGATGGCATTTAAAACATTCCAGAACAGTTAGTTTCGGCTGTTCTTTAAAGAAAGCTTGCAAAATTGAGTTTTTCTATTTTTAAGACTGGATGTGGTGACAAATCTACTTCTTCGCTTGGGGAGACCAGTGGAGACAGAGAGGCTGATAAACTCGGTAAGAGTGCTATTAACTTATTTTATACGTTTTTTTTTTTTTTGCAGTCTTAATATTGTCCATGCATGATTTTCACATCTTCAAAGAAGAAACGCAAATCACAAAATATAAAGTTTCTGTCGTAGTTCAAAAATAGCATTGTGCTTGATTTAGTGTTGGAAAAAAAATGTAATGATCATTCTTTCTTCTTTTCTCACTAATTTACACTCTCTCGCTCTCTTGTCTGCAGGAGCTAGGCTCTCCAAACAGATTGGTAGATGCCTCTATGGAATCGATCATTCCTGCCACTACAGGACGGAGGCTTCGTTCTTTGGATACTTTCCGTGGGTATGGTGCTCTTTCACTAATTGTTTTGGGGCCAATACGCTTGAGATGGGAATTGAACAATTCAGGTGAAAATGAACTTGCATATAAGCTGCTACTTTCACATACTGTGAAGCCGGTTGTCAAATGTCATTTGCATTTTATTTCTCATTATCCTGAAATAGAATGATTAAATTTGAACTTGTTAAAACAAGGTGGCTTGTAACCTCACCTGAGAATTGGAAATTAATTACAGTTATTTTAATGTTTGGTGTTGTATTTCTCTCTGTCTGATTTGTAGCAATTCAACCACATTATTAATAGTGGTTTGGTTTAATTCCAGATCTCTGTTAAGACAGAAATGCCCATCACTCTGTTTTCTCCACAGCCTTGCACTGGTCATTATGGTGTTTGTCAACTACGGAGGTGGACGTTACTGGTTCTTTAGGCATGAAAGTTGGAATGGTAAACTCATTTTTATCTTTATAGTAGCCACTAGCATGTTTTCAAGCATCAGGGCTCGAAGTGACTGTTATTCATAAAAGTGTTCATTAATAATTTTAGTATATGAATACAAAGCTGGCCAACTAAATGTTTTTAGATTTAATTTTTTATGTTTATTCTCACCAAGACTGCATTTATTTTCTCATATATACAGTAATAAGAGTAACATTGTGATGTAGTATTAGTAAAATTACTTTTCTTGTTGAATATATAATTAAAAGTAATCTATTTCTTCTATGGCAAAACTAAATTTCCGGCAGCTTTTACATCAGTCTTCAGTGTCACATGATCCTACAGAAATCATTCTAATATGCTGATCAGTTATCATTACTGATTGGTGCTCAGTAATGATTGTTATTATGATCAATGTTGAAAACAGTTTTTGCTGCTTAATATTGTTGTAAAAACTGATAAAAAAAAATTAAAATAAAAAATAAATAAATCAATTGATCAATTTAATGCATCTTTGCTGAAAAATAAACAAACATTAATTTCAACATTAGTAATAAGAAATGTTTTCTAAGCACCAAATCAGCATATAAGAATGATTTCTGAAGGATCATTTGACACTGAAGACTGGAGTGATAACGGTTGAAAATTCCGCTTTGCTATCGCAGGAATAAATTGCATATTAATATTTATTTAAACAGTTATTTAAAATTGTAAAAAAGCCTTGGTTAGCATGAGAGACTACTTTTAAAAACATTAAAAAGTGTAAATTATTCCAAACTTTTGGCTGACAGTGTATATATTTAGAATATGTCTGAAAATAGCTTGTTATGAATTTAATCGACCGTGATCTGACAGCAGGAAGTGATATCTGATGCGTTCTTCCTCTTGCAGGGCTCACGGTGGCTGATCTCGTGTTTCCTTGGTAAGTCAATCCGATGTCACAGATGACTGATTCCTCACACTGCATGCATATAGACCAGCTTCTTTACACACTGCTCGAGCGGCTTCTTTTTAGGGCAGTATTGTAAAATAGCTTTTGCAAGCCACATCTACAAGCCACATCAGCGCTGGCATAAGGTATATCTGAGCCAAACATGGCCTCTTATCACTGTGGCACTAATAAAGTGGCATATCAGAGTCAGCATAAACTGGTTTCACAGTTGAACTAAACCCAATAACGTTGTCTGCTGTGCAGCTGAAGAAAGCGTCTGCAGCAGTACTACTCAGGTTTACACCTTTGTGAGGTTTTAGCAAGCCTGTATGAAATGACCAACATGAATATTACTCTAAACCATTTTTGACATTTTAAAATACAATATATTCCTGTGATGGCAAGGCTGAGTTTTCAACCTATATTTGAATGCTTGTGAACATTTTTAATTTTTTACACCGTATATAACAAAAGCATATAGCATATACATTTGGATGACATTAGAAGAAAGTGTATTATTATTAACAAACCAAAATGTTTTAATACAAAGGCCTTAACTTTTAAATGTTGCTAAAAGTAAATGTTGCATTGTATCTTAATGCATTATATTAAAATGTATTAAATTAATAGTTAAAAAAAAAAAAATATATATATATATATATATTTTTTTTATAAATTCAGTCATATTTCTTATATATTCTAGGGCTTACAAATGATTAATCATGATTAACCGCATACAAAATAAACGTTTTTGTTTGCATAATATACGTGTGTGTTTTATGTATATTTATTATGTATATATACATACACACTCATACAGTATATATTTTGAAAACATTGTCTATATTAATACTAATATAATTGTATATTATAAATAAATATATTTAATATATAAACAGCATATTTTTCTAAAATATACATGCATGTGTGTGTATTTATATATACATACTAAGTACACGCATAAATTATGTAAACCTTTATATATATAGTTAAAACTAAATGTATTTTTGTTTAAAAAAAAAAATACATGTTCTATGTTCAGTTTTTTCCCCCTTCTTATGATATGGCATGGCCCATAATGACCTTTCATTTAGCAAGTTTTACTCATGAGTGCATATATGCCTCTGTGGTATATATAGACAGGAAACCAGTGGGAAATGGGATCGTAACATGACAAAGACTGCAGACAAATGTGTGTTGCACATGTTGAAGAGATCTTGGTTTTCACACAATTCTGTTTGTGGATGATTCTTAATCTGTGTGTTGGAAATCATGTTAGAATGTAACACTTTCTGAAATGGGTATCCTTTTCTCTCTCTCTCCCATTCTATCTTACTTTGTGTAATTCTTGTCTTCACAGGTTTGTGTTTATTATGGGTACTTCTATTGGTTTGTCCCTGAGCGGTTCATTGCGCAGAGGTGTCAAACGCACTCATCTGCTGAGGAAGATTTTCTGGAGGAGCTTACAACTCTTTCTTATCGGAGTCATCGTCGTCAATCCTAACTACTGCCAAGGACCCTGTGAGTGGTAACACATTTTCCCTGTTTCTTCTTAAAACCGACAAACCCAATCTCTAGCCCAATGCCTGTACAAATTCTACATTAGCTTATAAACGAAATACAGTGTCATGAAACACATCAGTATGAAAGCTGAAAGAAAGTAAGTTTGTCGCTGTTAAATAACCTGCATATAACCATTCCCTATGAAATCTAAATTGGAGGAATTTTTGGCCTATTCCTGTAACTTTACATTGTACAGAACAATGGATCAACAATGCTGATCATTTATTAAATATTTAATATTGACTTGACTGGCTCACACATGCATATTAAATCAAGAATTTTACAAGATTACAGTCTTCCTCCAAAGTAGCAATAGTAAGTAGAAAATCACGGTTTGCTAAAATATAATGTACAAATTTGGCTATATAAATATATTTCTTACCCCAGCTTCCTTTTTCAATAAGCGAATACATCCACAAAGAAACTAAAACTGCACGAACATGGGGTTGTTAATATTATAATATTTTCTAACTCAGCATTTCCATGTCACCTTTTAAATCTTTTTTTAGTAATCTGCTCACAAAAAATAATGTAAAATTTAATGGAATGTGAAGTAGAATACTTTAAAGACAATTTAAAAGTTAACAGTGTTTAAAATTAGTGCTGGCCAATGGGATTAGTTGCATCCAAAATAGTTTTTCTGTACATAATGTATATATGTGTACTGTATATATTTTTTATCTATATATGAATACACACATGCGTAAGAAAAATGTTTTTTTATATATTAAATATATTTATTTATAATATAAATTATATGAATATAATTATGTACATGTAAATATTTTCTAAATATATACTGAATGTGTGTGTCTTTATGAGTACATAATATATACGGTACACATGCATATATTATATAAACAAAAACTAATTTTGGATGTAATCGTTGCCTAGCATTATTAAAAATATAAATGCTGATAATTTATGCATGTTTCCATGTATCTGTACAGTGTCTTGGGATTCTCTGCGTATACCTGGTGTATTGCAGCGTCTGGGCTTCACGTATCTCGCTGTCGCTATCTTGGATCTTATGGTGGCACGGAACAGACTTACCAACTTGTCAAGTGTGAGTCAAGTTATCCTTCTCTGCATGTAACATGACACATAATCATAAACGCACTTTATAGACATACATACTCAGCTCTATGTGCTTTACGGGCTTTTGTCTCGTTAATGAATAACCGAATATTTGATTCATCCATTTGTAAAAAATATACAATGGGGTCCAAATGTCTTGAGACCAATATTATGTAACCTTTTTCTAATTTACTGTACACTGCCCAATGTTTTTTAAAAGAAGTTTCTTATGCTTACCAAGGCTGCATTTATTTGATAAAAAAGATTCAATAATAAATAATAATAATAAACAGAATACTGACATTTATAGATAAGACATTAATTAAAAAAATATTACTATAATTTAAATTAAATTTGAATATATTTGAATTTATTTTAAAATGTTCTTGATTCCTTTGATGGCAAAGCAGAATTTGCAGCAGTCATTATTTCATTAGAAATAATTATTATATGCTGATTTCCTGCTCAAGAAACATTTCATATTATTATTAGCATCAATTTTGTAAGCAGTTTTTACTGCTTAATATTTTTGTGAAAACTGTGATACACTACCGATTAACTAGCAACCTTTTATTCAGCGAGGATGGATTACATCTATCAAAACTGACAGCAAAGTCATTAATAATGTTATAGTGATACAAAATGTGTTTCAAATAAATATTGTTTTTAATTACTATAACTTGAATGATATCTGAAGGATAATTTGACACTGAAGACTGGAGTAATCTTAGTGAAAATTCAACTTTGCCATCACATAAACTGCATTAAAATATATCTAAATTGCAATTTTTTTAAAAAACGTAACAATATTTCACAATATTACAATATTTTTGATAAACTAAATGCAGCTGCAATAAGCATAAGAGACTTGTATAAAAAACAAACAAACAAAAAAAAAAAAAAAACTGGGGTGGGGTATAAGGGACTTAATTACTCCAAACCTTTATACAGCAGTTTAAATGCAATATATACCATTTTAAGTGATAAATGTAAGAATGTAATTGAAAAATGTTCTTGTTATTTTTACTCTTTCACTGTATGTCCCCAAACTGGCATTTACTCCCACTTGTAATTCTTTTTAATTGTAATAATAATATAAATTTCCCATCATCTTGTCCCCAGGAAACATGCTGGTATTCGGTGCATGATGTCTGCCTCTACTGGCCCGCATGGCTGGTTGTGATTGCCTTAGAGACAATATGGTTGTGTTTGACCTTCCTCCTCCCAGTCCCAGACTGCCCAACGTAAGTACAATCCTACTCATGACATGAGTCTATCAATTATTAAGACCAGCCTAAATATCTTTCTCCATACCCCCTGCCTTATTTGCAATCATGAAAGGAACACTGTGCAGAATCTACCCATTTTCTGCCTTGTTAAAATGACAGGAAACCATAAAGATGAGAAGAATAGATGTTACTGCTTTTTTCCTGGTTGATTATAAAGCAGTTTCTTTCATTTGTTCTTATTTAGAATGTTCAACATAATATTATTAGTCAGTTGTAATTGGTTATATTGCTTAGATATGGGATATGTACATGAAAATGAATATGCAAATGAAAGTGTTTTGAATAGCATGACTCCTGTCCATCTAATTGCTATATGTTTCCTCTTGTTGTCTCTCTCCTGCAGTGGTTATTTGGGTCCAGGGGGCATTGGTGACTTTGGCCAGTACCAAAACTGCACCGGTGGAGCTGCAGGTTACATTGATCGCTGGCTGCTGGGAAATAACCATATTTACCAGACGCCTTCATCACGGGTAAACAGAGACCAAAACAATGAGAACTGGTTGTCATTCTGTCAGACACATGTGGTCACTATTTTCTAGCCGCAGCTAATTTTCATCTCTTACTTTGGCACTCACCGATAAACTTCATTGTGTTTTGGGTGCCTATATCTAGGTTGTATACCAGTCTGTGGTGCCCTTTGACCCTGAGGGTGTTTTGGGAAGCATCAACTCTGTATTGATGGCCTTTTTGGGTCTTCAGGTGAGACAGACTTTTGTTTCCTTGTACAGTACTTGTTTCTCATAGCAGCATCAGTGATTCTTCTCCCCCCCTGCTCTTACCGTATCAGTATCAGCAGTGCAGGCACATGCTTCATGCAAACTATTTTTGTTCTGCAGTGCTTACAGGAATCACATCTAATAATTGTCCTGCCCTATTGCATCATTTTTTTGTTTTGTGAGTTTCAGGCAGGGAAAATTCTGCTGCATTACAGAGACCAACACAGGCAAATAATCCCACGATTTCTCATTTGGGGATTCATACTGGTATGTTTGTGTATGTTTTTTTTGTTAATACTTTACATAATAACCTTCATAAAAAATTACAATTATACTACTGTTCAATAATATATATATATATATATATATATATATATATATATATATATATATACATATATAGTTTTATTCAGCAAGACATTTATAATGTTACAAACTATTTCTATTTCAAATAAATGCTGTTCTTTTGAACTTCTGATCTATTGTTCAAAGGGTTCTGTGAAAATGCATTCCGGGTTCCACTACAATATTAAGCAGTACAGCTGTTTTCAACATTGATAATAATAAGGAATGTTTCTTTAGCAGCAAATCAGCATATTAGAAGGATCATGTGAAACTGAAGACTGAAGAAAATGGCTGCTGCAAATTCAGTTTTGTCATCATACATATCAAATCATACATATCAAATACAAAATAAATTGTAATAGTAGTTCACAGCATTACTGTTTTAATAATTATAATATATGCCGAAAGTGAAATAAATTAAGAATGATATTGCCTGTCATTAGTACAATAGAGAATACAACAGGGTAATATCAGGGATATATTTTGAGATAACGAGTTCACTTCTTACACAGCTACTTGCCTAATACATAACTTTATTATGTGAGACGAAAGAGACCCTAGAGAGACCTAAAATCGACATGAAACAATTGGCACAATGGTCAGTTATGCACTTTAGCAGTCAAAAAAATAAAATAAAAAAAGATATTCACCACAGAGAGCCATGATTGACCAAAACAATCAGGTAATTCAGAGTCATGTAATAGTGTTGGTTAAAGTCACTTCTCTTTTACAAAAACTGTATTAACTGGCTGATAATTCAAATATAATTTGTAATTTACTCCGTGAATCATTATTTAAATAAAGCTTTGTTAGAGGTTTAAAATTGTGGGAATCTCATGCTGTCTAACTTTGCATTTAGGGAGTCATCTCAGCTGTATTGACCAAGTGCTCCAGAAATGACGGCTTCATCCCTGTCAACAAAAACTTGTGGTAAACTCAGTCTTGCTTGCATGTATCTGTTGTCTTATTCATTATAATTTGTAAAAGATATATACTATTTTTCATTTGTGGTCAGAAAAATCTTAATTTTATGACAACACTTCCAGAAGCAGGAAGTATAATACCAGATTTGCTTACTGATTAGAAGAGGAATGTATTGTATGCTGTATGATTCATGGCTTCTGTCTCGTGACTTTCAGGTCTTTGTCCTATGTTACGACTCTCAGCTGTTTTGCTTTTGTGGCGCTGGTAGTTTTTTACTATTTGGTGGATGTAAAGAAGTGGTGGTCTGGTGCTCCCTTCTTCTACCCTGGTAAGCTCTTAAGACTTGAGGTTCCACAGCCAGAATTAATGTACCTAAACTCACAACTTGCATTTAAGAGTTGACTCTTATAAGTTAGTAGCTATCATTGTGACAGTAACAAACTTCAGCACTCAAGGGGGCGATAGAGTTACCTTAAAATGCCTGTGCTGTTAAACTGGATTTGTTGTTATTCAGGTAGCGAACTATTATCATGTTGACAGTTTAACCAAAGTGAAAAAAGGAGACGGCATTGAAGGGTTAGTTCACCCAAAAATTAAAATTAGGCTGCGTTTTACTCACCCCCAAGGCATCCTAGGTGTATATGACTTTCTTCTTTTAGACGAATCCAGTTTGAGTTATATTAAAAATTGTCTTTTGATCTTTCAAGCTCTATTATTGCAGTCAGTGGGTGTTGCATTGCTTCAGTCCAAAAGGCGTGAAATAAAAAGCGCCCTTTCATAAAAAAAGTGTCTCACGCTGCTCCGGGGGGTGAACAAAGGCCTCCTGTAGCGAATCGATGCATTTTTGTTAGAAAAATGTCCATATTCAAAATGTAATAATCACTATGTTGCACTCACTGTTGTAAATGGAAGCAGTTCCCGGGGAATTACGTATGAGGTCAGCTTTGCATATGTGCCGCTAAGAAGTGACGCACGCGGAAACTCGGGGGAAAGATCAAAACAAAACTACTGTCACTAATTAGAAGTACAGTCGTGGCCAACAGTTTTGAGAATTACATAAATATTGGAAATTGGAAAAGTTGCTGCTTAAGTTTTTATAATAGCAATTTGCATATACTCCAGAATGTTATGAAGAGTGATCAGATGAATTGCATAGTCCTTCTTTGCCATGAAAATTAACTTAATCCCAAAAAAACCTTTCCACTGCATTTCATTGCTGTCATTAAAGGACCTGCTGAGATCATTTCAGTAATCGTCTTGTTAACTCAGGTGAGAATGTTGACGAGCACAAGGCTGGAGATCATTATGTCAGGCTGATTGGGTTAGAATGGCAGACTTGACATGTTAAAAGGAGGGTGATGCTTGAAATCATTGTTCTTCCATTGTTAACCATGGTGACCTGCAAAGAAACGCGTGCAGCCATCATTGCGTTGCATAAAAATGGCTTCACAGGCAAGGATATTGTGGCTACTAAGATTGCACCTAAATCAACAATTTATAGGATCATCAAGAACTTCAAGGAAAGAGGTTCAATTCTTGTAAAGAAGGCTTCAGGGCATCCAAGAAAGTCCAGCAAGCGCCAGGATCGTCTCCTAAAGAGGATTCAGCTGCGGGATCGGAGTGCCACCAGTGCAGAGCTTGCTCAGGAATGGCAGCAGGCAGGTGTGAGCGCTACCATCAGTCCTGTGTCGTGCCAACAGTAAAGCATCCTGACACCATTCATGTGTGGGGTTGCTTCTCATCCAAGGGAGTGGGCTCACTCACAATTCTGCCCAAAAACACAGCCATGAATAAAGAATGGTACCAAAACACCCTCCAACAGCAACTTCTTCCAACAATCCAACAACAGTTTGGTGAAGAACAATGCATTTTCCAGCACGATGGAGCACCGTGCCATAAGGCAAAAGTGATAACGAAGTGGCTCGGTGACCAGAATGTTGAAATTTTGGGTCCATGGCCTGGAAACTCCCCAGATCTTAATCCCATTGAGAACTTGTGGTCAATCCTCAAGAGGCGGGTGGACAAACAAAAACCCACTAATTCTGACAATCTCCAAGAAGTGATTATGAAAGAATGGGTTGCTATCAGTCAGGATTTGGCCCAGAAGTTGATTGAGAGCATGCCCAGTCGAATTGCAGAGGTCCTGAAATAGAAGGGCCAACACTGCAAATACTGACTCTTTGCAAAAATGTAATGTAATTGTCGATAAAAGCCTTTGAAACGTATGAAGTGCTTGTAATTATATTTAAGTACATCACAGAAACAACTGAAACAAAGATCTAAAAGCAGTTTAGCAGCAAACTTTTTGAAAACTAATATTTATGTAATTTTCAAACCTTTTGGCCACGACTGTACAATACGAAGATTTGTAAAGAATTTCTGAGGATTTCGATTTATAAGCCAAGAGGACACTGGTTTTCCTTTGCTTAAGTAAGGAAACTTTGCTTCTTTTGATCCTGTAAACAAACGCTAGTTTCCACGAGACTCACCGGCGCATGCGCAACACTGACCTCATACATCATCCCCCCGGAACTGCTTCCGTTTTGCAAATGTGAGCACAAGCTAGATTCAAGTGATTATTAAGTTTTGAATATGGATATTTTTCTTACAAAAATGCAATTGATTCACTACAGGAGGCTTTTGTTCCCCCTCATTTTCATTTTTGGATGAACTAACCCTTTAACGTTGTGTGTGCATGATAAATTGTTTTAATTGTGATCATTTAATTGTGATTTCTGTTTATCTCTATTTTTTAGCATAATCGTCTGCAGTCTTTGCTGGATATTTATCCTCAAAATGTTTAATTTGAGATTTGTTTTATGTTGCATTGGTAACAAGCCTCTACAAGCTTTCGTTGTTACGGTTGCCAGATGTAAAGAGTTTACATTCCCCATTCAGAGCTTTTCTTTTAAATTAATGCATTTTCTGTCCTGTGGTTTACTGAAACTCTTTCCAACCTGGCAACCATGCACATACACTTTTGCTACAATACATAAAAAGTGCTGATGGTCTGAACACCAGCAAAAAATGTAAGTTGGATATAGCCACTGATATTTTGCTCAAATTAAAGAGTAATATAGTCAGTTGGTTTTCTTTTATGCAGCTGATTGATGCAGCTAAATCTATGAGCAAATTGTGCAAGTTGACGTTCTCTTGATTTGTGCATTTTCTTGATGTGAAAATGTAATAATTCTGTTAAAAAATACATACATTTTTATTATACTTTTTTAATAAAAACCATTATCATGCAGCCCTAGTTTATGCTAACTAACACTAATCTGCATACTTGTGTTTGTTTGCTTTCAAGTTTTTCCTTCTGTTTGGCAGGTATGAATTCCATTTTGGTGTATGTGGGTCATGAAGTGTTTGAGGAATATTTCCCTTTTCGTTGGAAAATGGCCAATAACCAATCACACACAGAGCACCTGGCACAGAACCTCGTGGCCACCTCCATATGGGTGATCATAGCCTATCTCCTCTACAGGAAGAAGATCTTCTGGAAGATATGAATGTGTATCTCTGTACTCAGATTTTAGGAGCTGGTCTTCATTGTGAAAAAGAGATTATTTGGATATTTTTAGTTGTAGAAAATCAGCAGATCTCGGAACATCTGTGCAGAGACTAAAACTCACACATGATCCAGGAATAGAACTTGGCTATTATCTGTGAAGTGCAGAAAGAAGAAAAAAAGAAGAGCATGTGACTGTGCCAAGATAACTCTGTGGACTCAACAAAGCCCTCAGAATCAATGCTAAAATGCCAAGGCCAGATTCTGCTAAAATTAAATTCAGTCAACTCGTTTGGGTTAATGAATGACATTTTGAAGCTCAATGGTGGATTATGATTGATTATGGAATTTCCTAAATCATGATATGAAAGAATTCTGAAAGTCTCTGGACCAGTTTAAATTTAATGAAGGTATTGATTTATGCAATTATGAAATTAAATCAAATGAGAAGGGGAACAGAACCCCAGACTACCAACAAATAAAAGGTCTTCCATCAAAGTCTACAATATTATCTATAATATCTATAATATTACACAATTTTATGGTTTAAGTTTTAATGTAATGAATGCTAGGATTGGGTTGTTGTACTTTTTTTTTTCAGTGGACTCTCTGTCTTTGATACTGTGGTTTTATTCTTTATATCTTAAGATGAAAGTATTACCGTTAAAAAGATGTATGTTAGTGAGAGAAAAAGTGTATGTTCTACCTTCTCAAAAAATACTTTATGGTTTCTCAGATCAAATGGTGTCCTTGTTTATTACAGTTTACCAATGACTTAATTCTTACCTCTGCCACATGAATTTTATATATATATAAATATAATATGTAATATATATATATATATATATATATATATAAATATAATATGTAATATATATATATATATATATATATATATATATATATATAATAATAAAAACACTAATCACTGACGTATTTCCCATACATATAGCTGCTTGAAAAAAATAATTGTTCCAAGAGTAGGGAAAATATTAATCTATCATATCTGCTGCCAGCTCGCAAAATCAGTTCCATCTTTGTAATGGGTATTTTATACTCATATGAACTGTTTCCTCATGTATATCTTTATTTTATAATTATCAACATGGAATGTGGTAAAAATAAAACTTTTTTTCCCTTTTACATTAAACCTCTCTCTCTCTCTCTCTCTCTCTCTCTCTCTAACACGTTGATGAGGTGATTATGGGATCAGGAGTGCGGTCTTTGTGTCATTAATTTTTGGTACCTAAATTTGAATTTAAAAGCATCTGTTTGTGAGGGCTGGGAAGAATAAGTTGCTTAATAAGGACTATAACTACTCCACAGAGTTGCATGCTTGCTGCATACATGCTTGCCGAATGCATTTTTGTACAAAACATAAAAAGTAATTACATTATCATACTCAAAAAAAAAAAAAAAAAAGATAGCGAAAAGCTTGCAACAAAAATGCCTTCACCTTTCACACACACCGTTATTTGTTGAATCAATTAAGCGTTACTGCGCCTTTAAGAAACCTGTTCGACGGTGAGATATAACAGTGCGCATGCTTGAGAATAGAGGAAGTCGACGGTAGTCGCGGTAGGAATCGTTTCCTTTAAACGGTTCGTTGAAACGAACTGATCGAACGGGGCCACAAGCACAGAGGCAAATGCGGACCGCTTAGCTAGTGTGCTAGCAGAAAAGACAGGGCATCGAACCGACATCTGGAGGGAGTGGATGGTCGGAGAGATGGCAGAGGGAAGTGATGTTTCAGGAAGTGAAATCGGAATGGAAGTAGGTGCCGGTGGCGGGGAAAATGAAAAAGATGGTATATGGCATACTCAGAAAGTTAGGCGAAAACGTAAAAAGACTAGAAAGTTAACTGAATCGTCTCAGTCTGATAAAGCTGAGGTACACAGTGCAGGAGAAGTAGAAGTAGCAACGGAGTTTAAAGTAGTTGTGAAATTGGTTAAAGAGGGCGAGTCGTTTAGTAAGTTGAATCCGGTTAAGCTTACAAAAGAGATTAACACACTGGTTGGAAAAGTGAAATGTGCAAAAGTCTTGCGGGACGGGTCTTTGTTAATCATCTGTAATGATGCCAAACACAAAGAGAGAGCACTCAGTTTGAGTAAAGTTTTGGGTGAAAATGTAAGTGGAAAATTGCTTGACAGTGGAAAGTATTTGCGTGGGGTCATTACAGGCATTCCACCTGAAGTCCCAGTCGAAGAAATTAAATCCAATGTATCGGGAGGGAAGGTTGTAGAAGTTAGACGACTAAAAATGAACAGAAATGGGGAAAGGAGTGATAGTTTTTCAGTCATGTTGAAGTTTGAAGAGAGGGTTCTACCAGATAAAGTCTGTGTTGGTTACATGAGTTATGGTGTTAGGCCGTTTATCCCTCCACCACTTCGATGTTTTAAATGTCAAAAGTTTGGACATGTCGCAGCAGTATGTAAGGGGAAGCAGAGGTGTGGGAGATGTGCCGGGGATCATGAATATGGGAAGTGTGAGGAAGGAGCTGCCTTGAAATGTTGTAACTGTGGAGGTGAGCATAGCTCAGCTTATAGGGGATGTACAGTTAGCAAAAGAGCTGAAGAAGTACAGAAGGTTAAAATCCAAACTGGGGTCTCATTTGCGGAAGCGGCTAGGAAAGTACCTGCTCAGCCAATTGTACAGGTGAACAAAACAATGGCTGTAGAGGCATGTAGTTCAGCTTGTCAAGGATGCAGTAAGATCAAAGAAGATACTCTTCTCATGAGAAAAGATAACTTTGTTTTGTTCATGGTAGAGATTATTAATTGTACTGCTCAAGCTGAAAGGAAGACGGAAAAAATTCAAATAATTGTAAAAGCAGCGCAGAAGTACCTCGGTTTTAAAAATACTAGCTGGGAATTAGTGGAAGAGAGATTAAATGAGAGTCAATTTTCATCCCAACCTCAAACATGGAGTGGTGTACCGTCTGTCTCATGATAATTATCCTCCAGTGGAATGCAAGAAGTCTCATTAGTAATGGTCAAGAGTTTAAGAAGTACATCTCTGATTTGGAAGATAGGCCCCATATAATATGTATTCAGGAGACATGGCTCAAACCTCAGTTAGATTTTATTATTCAAGGTTACACAGCAATAAGAAATGATAGGAAGGATAGACAAGGTGGGGGAGTAGCAACATTTGTTCAAGATGGTCTGAGGTATAAAGTTGAAAATATGGGGCAGGAATATGAATCAGTAGTTGTTAAAATCTGGATAGGTAATGATCAAGTTTCAGTGGTTAATTTTTATAATCCTAGTAAGAGGTTGAGTATTGAGGACCTAGGTGCTGTAAGTGGACAGAGTCAAGGAAAGATAGTGTGGTGCGGTGATTTTAATTCTTATAATGTATTATGGGGAAGCCTGAATACAGATGCAAATGGTGTGATTATTGAGGAGTTCCTTGAATTGAATTCGCTTGTTTGCATTAATGATGGTAGAGGTACAAGATATGATTGTTGTAGAAACACAGAGAGTTATTTGGATTTAACATTTATATCGAGTGGAATGGCAGGTATTACATCATGGGAGGTGTTAAGTGAATTACCTATGGGTAGTGATCACTTCCCTATAATTGTAACAGTTGGAATTGATGTAATTAAAGAAGACGAAGTGCGGGTACCGAGATGGAGGTTAGATAAAGCCAACTGGGAATTATTTCAAGTTTTAGCTGAGAGGAAGTGTGGTGAATTAGATGAAAGGTGTTTGAAGGATGTGGAATTATTTAACTCTGAATTTGTGTCTAATATTCTTCAGGTGGCTGAGGTTTCAATCCCAAAGACTGGTGGAAGAGGAGTTAAAAAGTCTGTACCATGGTGGAATGAGCAGTGTAGTGCTGCAATTAAACAGAGAAGTAAGGCATTTAAGCAGGTAAGGAAGAATCATACACTTAAGGCTTTAGTCCAGTATAAGAGAGCACAGGCTGTTGTTAGAAGGACTGTTAGAGCTGCAAAAAAGGCTTTCTGGAGGGAATATTGTAATACTATTGGGAGAGAAACTAAGTTGTCAGATGTATGGGGAGTTGTTAGGAAAATGAATGGTGTAAAAAGGAATCATTCTATGCCTGTTTTGCTTTGTAATGGGCAGACTGCTGTTAGTAATAAAGAAAAAGCAGAGTTGTTGGTGGAGACTTTAGTTAAAGTACACAGTTCTGAGAAATTGTCAGATACTGTAAAGTGCTGTAGAGAGGAGGCTTTAGCTGAAAATCCAGGAGTTATTGTTCGGAAAAGAATCACAAGTCGGGATCTTGATATGCCTTTTTCAATTTTTGAATTGAAGAAGGCTGTCTATAATGTGAAACAATCTACACCTGGCAAGGATGGTATTTGCTACTCTATGCTTGGACATTTAACTGACAGATCTCTTAATGTTGTCCTGAAGCTTTTCAATCTGGTTTGGGAAACAGGAAGGATTCCTGGTGGGTGGAAACAGGCAGTTATAGTGCCAGTGCTGAAGCCTGGTAAGAGTGCAACTGACCCTTCTAATTACAGGCCCATTGCGCTTACCTCACAGTTAGGGAAAACGATGGAGAGAATAGTAACAGATAGGCTGACATATTATATGGAAAGTAAAAACTTGTTCTGTCCTTTTCAAAGTGGTTTTCGTAAGGGAAGAAATACGATGGATGCAATTTTATGTTTGGAGTCAGAAGTGAGAAAAGCCCAGACAAACAAAGAAATAGTGGTTGCTGTCCTCTTTGATATAGAGAAAGCTTACGATATGTTGTGGAAGGAGGGATTGTTGATGAAGTTTGAGAAACTTGGTATTGGAGGTAAGCTTTATAATTGGGTACTGGATTTTTTATTTGGAAGAGAAATTGAGGTTAGAGTTGGCACGGCATATTCTAGTACATATGCTGTAGAGAACGGTACACCGCAAGGGAGCGTCTGCAGTCCAGTACTTTTTAACATAATGATAAATGACATTTTTGATAGAATTGACGGAAGTATAGGCAAGTCTTTATATGCAGATGATGGAGCCCTTTGGGTGCGGGGACGTAATCTAAAGTACCTGGGAAAGAAGATGCAGGATGCAATTGTGGTGGTGGAGGAATGGGCTAATAAGTGGGGCTTCAGAATGTCTGTTACTAAAACTCAAGTTATTTGTTTTTCAAGACGACATAAAGACATTACATTAAAACTTTATGAACAAAAGTTGGAACAGGTGAGTGTTGTGAGGTTTTTGGGAGTTATATTTGACGAGAAACTTACCTGGAAGCAGCATATAGAGTATGTTCAAAGTAAGTGTAAAAAAGTTAATAATTTGTTGAGGTGTTTGTCTGGTCAGAACTGGGGAGCTGCAAGAGGAGCATTGTTGAGGATTTATCAGTCTCTCATGAGGTCTTCACTTGATTATGGCTGTTTATCATATATGGGAGCAGCTGAAAGTCACTTAATTAGGTTGGACAGAGAACAATCACAAGGGTTGCGTATTTGCTGTGGAGCTTTTAGAACGTCTCCTGTTGCTGCTTTGCAGGTTGAGTCTGGAGAACTTCCGATGCGGTTAAGGAGAGTTAAGCTAATGTATGCGTACTGGGTCAATCTCCAGGGTCATAGCTGTGTTCACCCAGCAAAAGCTGTGTTGCAGGATTGTTGGGAACATCAGAAGTCTAACTACTATAGCTTTGGGTGGATTGGAGATATTAAAGCCCAGAATGTAGGCCTGATGCAATTTAAGTTCAGTTCGACTGTACCATGTTCATCTATACCTCCATGGATGTTTGTTATGCCAGTAGTGGACTTGCAGCTACAACTGGCATTGAAAAAGGAAAGTAGCGGTACCCCAGAATGGCTTGTTGTTCAAAATTATTTTGAGCAGTTTAAAGAACACCTTGTACTGTATACTGATGGGTCTAAAGATCCCAACAATGGCAGAACAGGAGCGGCAGTGAGTATTCCACAGTATAACATCAAAATTAAAAGAAGAACATCTGACTATCTTTCAGTGTATACTGTGGAACTCACTGCCATTGTTTTAGCTCTTAATTGGTTGCTTATGAGTTGTATTGGGGGCATAAACAGAGCAGTAGTTGCCTCGGACAGTCAAGCTGCATTATTGAGCATAAAAACTGGAAAGTCATGCAGACTAGATCTATTATACAAAATATACCATATGTTGTTTCAGCTGCATAGTGAGAATGTTTGTGTTCAGTTTGTTTGGGTCCCTGCCCATGTAGGTGTTGATGGAAATGAAGAGGTGGATATTCTAGCTAAACAGGCCTTGAAATTGGATGTGGTTAACATCAATGTCCCTATGTGCAAAGCTGAAGGAAAATCTATTATTCAGGAAAAAGTGATTGGGATGTGGCAAGAGCAGTGGGATAGTAATGACACTGGCAGACATCTTTACTGTGTGCAAAGAAATGTGGGAGGGGGTAGATCTAGGGATGGAAGTCGGAGAGAAGAGGCAGTGTTGACACGTTTAAGGATTGGCCATTCAGGTCTCAATAGATCTTTGTTCCGTATAGGGAAACATCAGACAGGAGTTTGTGATTATTGCGGACAGCCAGAAACAGCTGAACATGTCCTAATAGAGTGTAATAATTACATGGAAGAGCGTAGTTGTTTAACATCAGTCCTATATAAAGAAGGGAAAGCGCTTACTTTAGTTAATCTATTAGGAGATGTATCTAAAAGTGTTAAAAATCAAGTTATGAGGTTTCTCAAAAATACGGGGTTGTTCTACCGAATTTAATATGTAAATATTTATATCGTAGGAATGCGCATAGGTGAATAATTCCCTCTGACTATTCTCGACGACCACACTCATATCCGGTAGGTGGCGGTAAATGCACCTTAAGTTGGTCTGCCAACCGCCAGTTAAACTCTAAAAGAAGAAGAAGAAGAAGAATAGAGGAAGTCTGTAATGGTGACGGATGATGTGGACGTCAAACAGTTGAGAGCATCTGCGCGTCATCTTCAAGAAAGAAAACAAAAGACGGACTCGCAGATATGAAGCGCGGTTTTTGAGAGGTGTCTGGGTTTCTCCGGACAGAGACAGAATACACCCACAGTCCGCGATGATGGCAGAATGCGATCCCACCGACGGCGAGCCGGAGAAAGGCGGCGGAGATTTAACATTAACACCGGAGACGAACTTTCTCTCGTCGGAGATGCCAGCGGTGTTATTTGAGAAGACCCGGCCGGCGCCGTCCCTAGGACTCTCGCTGAACCCCGGGGCAGCGGTCCGGATCTCGAACTCGACGGAAAGCGTGCTGACGGAGCTGGAAGCGGACGGGTCCGGGGAAGAGACTCTACTGTTACCGGGACCTGCCGGAAATCTCTCACCTCGGGCTGGAAGAGAGAAAAGGACGCGGAGAAACAGACACAGCTCATCATCTGACAATCTGGCATCCCCAGGTGAGATATATGAGGTGGATATAATTTGATCAACATGTATTCAGATTAAACTGACTCCAAACGTAGAGGCGTCACACTTCAACACCTTTTGTTTTTGTTTCCCTGATGTTATAATGTTTCAGGTTTGCAAATAACATTGTTTTCATTCCTACTTTTTAACGCAGTCGACCAATTTCACACATTAGTAATTAAACATAATTTGAACGGTCGGCCATGCCTTTATTTAAACATAACCACGCCCCCTCTTAAACGATTTTTCGTCATTTTGTTGTTTAATCTGAACCGGTGAAAGAACGCACTAGGGACCCGTCTGGATTAGTTTCCATAGCAACCTCGCTTGTTCTGTTTCATTTGCGCGCAGTGTTCCAAAAAACATCTAATATGCCTTGGGGAACTTTGAAATGAATTATTATTTTTTATTATTTTTTTTTATATAGAGAGAAAGAGGAGAGTTTTTCCTTCCCGTCCTAGACATATAAAACATGTTTGCATGCAAAATATTATGAATACTCTAAATATTCTAAATTCCCTCCCACACATCTAGCTCTCTGTGCTGTTACTCCATCTGCTTTATCTCAGAACATGGTCCGTTATGCAACCATTTCGACAGTTCAGTTTAGATGCTCTTTGAACCCGGGACACACGTGTACATGTGACACCACAGCAGCTGCTAGGATATCTTCTCAACTCTTGATATTCGTGCTTGGATGTTTCTGTGTGTTGCATGTGGTTTAGTCTTGCCAGGTGCAACTGTACTAACAAGATTACACGTGCAGCTGTGGACTCTATTGATGCAATAAAGTTTTCATTTGAATGGTTCATTTGAATGCAGATGAGCCAGAGAGCAGAGAGACGCTGGCTTCTGTTTTATCTCTAAGATCTACATCTAAGCCTTCAGTGAAGGAAAATGAAACACTAGAGTCTCTCACAGAGTTGCAGTGCATAGTTAAAATGAAGATATTTTTAGGGTTGCATCACTGTGATGTGCTATGTTCGTATTATTGGCATAATAATTTCCTCAAAGCATGCAAATAGTACATTTAATTATTACATTTAAATTTAGCCTCCTTGCTGAAATTAGACAATATGATTGGTGAGATTTATTTAAAGATCATCACATTAAAGGGGGTATACCAGAACATCCTCTCATGCTTGGTGGTTTGAAGGAGAAAATATATATTTTGTTTAAGTACCTTTCTCACCAGCCTAGCAAAAACAGCTCTGTTAGTTTGAGGTTCAATGAAGGTACGTTTTATGATAATTCTCTGACCTAAAATGTAACTTTTTAAAGGGTATTGTTTGTGCAGTCAGCTAGTCATTATATGCATTAATAAACTCTATAGGGTTCGAAGCTTGCCAGGTCTTATATCACCAGAGAAGGTTTTTATTTTGTGCAAATTTCTGTAGTGTGGGATTATAAATACTACTGTTAAAAAATAAAAGAATGGTATTCTTAATTGTCAAATGTGTCCAGTGATCCTAAAATATCCAGAAGATCTGAAAGAGAACTTGTAGCGAAATAAGTCTCTTCAAATTCATGCAATTTTGGCGGCATGACAATGACATCTGCATTTTCAGTTCATTTCAGCTTCAAGACTGGCTCTGTTTTATTGTGTGTATGAGATCGATGTCTCACAGTGTTAACAAAAGCAGTTTGGCCAACTATAGCTATATTGAATGAATTGGGGAGCAGAATAAGTTTGTCATAATTACACGTTGTAGCTAAGAGTCTTTAAAGGTCCCGTTTTTCGTGCTTTTTTTGAAGCTTTGATTGTGTTTACAGTGTGCAATATAACGTGTTCATGTTTCGCGTATAAAAAAACACAGTATTATTCACCCATATGTATACCGCTGTTTTCACTGTCATAAAAACGGGCTGATGACTTCCTTGTTCTATAAAGTCCCTCCTTCAGAAATACGTAACGAGTCCTGATTGTGTCAGCGGTTCCTGTGTTGTGATTCGACAGCAGTTTAGTGCATGCTGCCCTCCTGGAAACGCGATTGGGCTAGAACGCACGTGCTGGAGATGTACTTCTAATCACAGGAGCGTTTTTACTGACGAGATGCGCATGAAAATCGCATTTAATTTTTTTGCACAGCCCTAACATCTAGTTAACAAAGCTAAACAGCGTTGCCCTTTGTGTAATAAGTTACAGAAACCGTTAAACGCACCAATTTAAATAATAAAATACACTTACCGGTTGTGGTCCATAAACAACGCCTTCCCCAGACAAAAATGATCTGCTCCATCTTTCAAGAATAATCTTTGTGCGAATCTGGCATTAAACTGATTGAGATTGAGGAAGCTGTCCTCAGCAAAATGTGCTGCACATAGTTTTACATATGGATTATAATTTTCGGGAACCGAGTTAAACATACATTGTAACCATTAATCTCCAAGTACAGCGTCCCTGGGAAGCCCAAACAAAGGTGATTGGACTCCAAGATGAAAATAACAGTGTTTCGACGACATGGCGACAAACACAAACGCTGCACTTCCTCTTCTCCGTCGGAGCGCAACAAGACCACGCAGACCACACCCCCCATTTGTGTGTTCATGTGGGTGGAGGTTAGTCAAAAAACTGTTTTAGTGACGTCATTAGTGCAGGAAGTAGAGGGATGTAGTCCAAACGGGTCGTTTTTTGTAGGTGAATTCTGTTAATTAAAATATGTCGCTTGGCATTGAACTTTGAGCTTTAGAATTTTACAGATATTATTTATACTCTAACAACAACATTATACACTAACTAAAGTTTAAAACATAGGATCACGTAGAACGGGACCTTTAAAAATCATGTCATTTCTGATCATTTATATTTATGGTATGCAGATATGTGTTTGTATGGATGTGTCTGTGTGTACAAGAGAGGGAAAGTGCACTTGTCGTCTTCTAAATGTTTAATGGCCATCAGAGAGGTTGGGTGTTTCTGTGTCTAATTGACTCTCTTATTCACCCAGAGAATGCTGTCCAGAGACCATCAGCGGACTGTGTTTGTGTATTGTGTTTTACCTTTTAGAGCCCATGTAGATCTCTTTTAGTTAGTTTTACTGCAATGTTTGCATTCAGTGTAGTGGATTCTGAATAAAAGAATGATAGTTTTAGTGAAATAAAACCCTTCCTGGGTACGGGTGTCATGTCACATGTATGCGTCTTAGACTTTGTTCACACTGGTTTTCAAACTTGATCTTTAGGTATTTGCTGTCTGCACTGTCATTTTGCAAGTAATTACATCTGATAATTATGTGGTTTGTTCAGAATGCAAAAAAAATCAATTTGAATCATGTATTGGTTATTGGCGAAAATCCATGCCGATAGTTTTCCGGGTTGTGTCACAAATCGCCATTCACCTAGTTTTCCATTAAATTACATTATATTCGCCTGAATCGTTGTTAATGTACGTAATGAATTTTATATTGAACGTTTGTCTTTCTGTGGCTATATAAAAAAAAATAAAAAATAATGAATTCACCATTTCAAGCATTTGTTTCTTTCAAAGAAATGCAAATATGTAAAGATCTAATGTTAAATATTAAAGTGCTATGGATTATGAGTGTCTTTTCTTTTAAAATGTGCAGTGTAATCAGTAGTATTGGTGTGATGTCACAAGTTTACACATACTACTAAAAGAAAAAAAAAGTATAGCCTGGATAGAAGCATCTGCTAAATGCATAAATGTTGATGAATTTCTTTACCATGGCATTTCTATCAGTAAGCTTAAAATCATGAAAATTTTATCTTTTGTGTATAAAATGTGTATCTTTTAAGTACCAATATGTGCTCCTGCAGGGGTATAGGTATATCGTTAGAAAAAGTTTTTTATAATTTATATTGGAGCATGAATTAGGAAATCCTATTTCAGTCTTTGTACTTAGTCAAATTTAAAGTCGTAAATAAAGTACAAAGGTGGTACTGCAGCATCTACCATTGTTTTCCCCTGAAGTACATGATTCATGACACATAATGCCTTAAAGACACACTTAAAACACATGATACTGCATTCCTTTGCCTTGTACCTTATATGTGCAATGACAGTAAAGTTGAATCTAATCTATGAATAAAAGTTTAATCCAAAGCTGTTATGTAATGGAAGCAGCAACATTGTTTTTCTGTATTGATGCATCCAAGTGAAACTGATTTTCAGCAGAAAAAAAAAGAATGATGGAGACTTTGTTCTATCGATCAGTTTTTGAATACGTACATGGGGACAGATCTGAATGCATGCTAAAAGTTGATTATAAGTAAGGGGTGGGTTTTAAATATACAAAATATTTAGAGAAGTCCAGTATATGTTGTTAGAAAAAAAGTCAGCCTTTCCCAAGATATTTGAGCAGTGAAACTTTAAGAATTATGAGGTCTTATAAAGTTAAACATGCATGGATGAATTGTTCACAATAAGATAATTATGCATATCGGGGTAAAAATGAATTAAATGTACCTTTTATGTCTTAGGAAAATGTAGAAGTACCCTTTGTGGTATATTCACATCTACATTGAGTTATTCTAGTCTTCCTTGCTTGTACAGGATTTATAGTAGCTAAATTCTGTTTAGTTCACATTTTTCTTCAAATTTTACAAAATAGTTATAAGAACCCATTTTTAAGCTGTCAGTCTTGTACAGAAAATGAAAACATTTCATTTGCCGGTCTTTAGATGAATCACTTTGATATTGAACCTTTCATCTACCGCATATATATATATATATATATATATATATATTATATTATATATATATATATATATATATATATATATATATATATATATATATATATATATATATATATATATATATATATATATATATATCTTCTTTGCACTCCAGAAATGCCCAGTGATCTCTTAATTTTTATCTTTCTGAAGGCTAGTTTGCAGACAGAGCACAACGGTTTGACTAAATTGAAGGTTCAATTTTGTTCCAGATAAAAATGGCCTTGAGCATGAGTTTCACTCAGGTGGAAATTATTGAAAAAAAATAATAATAATTCCCTAAATGTTCTGCTGTATGGCCTTTTAAGATGAGGGGACATATTTACATATAAACGCAGACATACAAGAGAGTATTTGCCACACTGTACATTTGAATCACTTTGTATGTGTGCACATAGGTAATAGCAGTGGAGAATTCAACCATTTCCCAGAAGACCCAGAGTTTGCCGAAATTATCCAGAGGGCTGAGCAGGCAATAGAAAATGGCGTCTTTCCTGAACGCATCTCACAAGGATCCAGTGGAAGCTACTTTGTCAAGGATCCCAAAGGGGTATGTGTATTTGAAAGTTAAATATTTAAATCGACCCTGAAATAATCTGTTTTAAAAGTCATAAAAACAAACTAATGGGATAAAAAAACACTTAGCAGTGTTTACCGTAGGATAATGCATGCATGATCACCTCTCTCCTGTGAGCTAAACGAATATATTTATGCATTCTCTCGGAAACATTTCCTATCACATTATAATTCATAGTAGATATTTGGTGTTAAATTAGATTTTTCTTAATGCCTGTATCTTCTCTCCTTTAGAAAATCATTGGGGTATTTAAACCAAAATCAGAGGAGCCTTATGGTCATTTAAACCCTAAATGGACCAAATATTTTCATAAAGTCTGCTGCCCGTGTTGTTTTGGCCGTGGTTGCCTCATTCCTAACCAGGGCTACCTCTCTGAGGCAGCTGCCTCACTCGTTGACCAAAAACTGGGCTTGGGGATTGTACCCAAAACTAAGGTTAGGATGGCTATAGAAGCATTTAAATCTACTTTAAGAAAAAGCTTTGCTCTTGGAATTAAAGAACCAAACCTTTCGCCCTTTGTTTTCAGGTTGTGAATTTGGCCAGCGAGACTTTTCACTATAGCGCAATTGACCGTGCCAAATCCCGTGGTAAGAAATATGCACTGGAGAAAGTCCCTAAAGTTGGACGACGGTTTCACAGAGTTGGTCTTCCTCCAAAGGTAACGAACCACTTCTAAAATGATCCAAATTAATTTACTTGCCCTAATTTTGTTTCAATCATCTATATCTTTCTTGTGTGGAACACACAAAGAAATATTTTGCCAGTGTTCCATACAATTAAAGCATGAATTCACACACACATCTAGGTTTTCCCAAAACCATATGATTGCTTGGTGTCATTATTTGCTGAAAATGATGAGTTGGTAGCTCTAAATTCTCATTTGCACGTTATAGATATTACACCTGTCTTGTCACATCAAAAGTGAATTGAGAGCAGTAGAGCGCAAGACTTCCAAAAAATTCATGATTTGTTGTTCTCTTTTGTGTAGGTGGGCTCATTTCAGTTGTTTGTGGAGGGCTATCATGAAGCAGACTACTGGCTGAGGAAGTTCGAGGCAGAACCTCTTCCAGAGAACATGAGGAAGCAGCTTCAGTCTCAGTTTGAGAGGCTGGTGGTGCTGGATTATGTCACCAGAAACACAGGTACCTAATGCAGCTGTTTAACTTCTTTCTTTGTTCAGCCCATTGCTCTTGAACTTACAACTCACAAAACTAAACGCAGTATTTTTTTTTATTCGACTTTGGTTTTGGTAACTTATATATATATATATATATATAATATTATTATTATTATTATTATTATTATTAATTTTTTTTTTTTTTTTTTTTTTTTTTTTTTAAAGAAACCATAGGGTCTCTTGTTCTCACCCTTATTGAACTGCATCTCAACTCTCTTCAGGCAGACTTTTTCATTATCTTTCTTCATTTCCAGTTTCTGGACCATACAAATGTGCCATGTCTTTCAGCGTGACGTTATGACCACATAAAAGAGATGCTAATTGTTTACAGTGCCTTAGAAAAGAAAATCTGATATCTCTTTTGGCTTCTTCAGACAGAGGGAATGATAACTGGTTGATCAAGTATGAGAAGCTGGGCGAAGGAGAGCGAACAGAGAAGGTGAGCTGAGGGATATTTATAGAGCTACTTTTTTTGCAGTGCTGAACAGCTCAAAGAAAGTGCCATGATTGATAACGAAGTGCAAATGCAGAGGTATCATATATATATATATATATATATATATATATATATATATATATATATATATATATATATATAATATTATATATATATATATATATAATATTATATATATATATATATATAATATTTTATATATATATATATATATATATATAATTTTTTTTTTTTTTTTAATGCAAAATGACACATCCATATTTTTTTATTTTTTTTCACATTTTTGTTTGCATGGGCATGTCTTGGTAAACAGTTCCTCCCATATGCACAGTAAAGCTCTTTAAACATCAGACCATGGGAAACATAAGACTGATTCAGTATTGCAAAAGCATTTCTATCAGCTCAAGTTTCTGCAGGGGTTATATTATGGATGTAATGATGATTGCGTCCCAGTCACGAATGCTGAGTTTCATTTTCACTTGTCCTCAGGAATCTGAATGGACTGACCAAAAAGACTCGGCCATACAGATTGCAGCTATAGATAATGGTTTGGCCTTCCCTTTTAAACACCCTGATGAGTGGAGAGCATGTAAGGATTTCCTAATTTTTTCTAAGTTTCCTAAGTTTAAAATATTCAACTGTTTTCTATTTGAATACTAAAAATGGCACTTATTCCTGTGGTGCTAGAGCTACATTTTCAGCAGCCATTACTTTTGAAGACATTAACAATGTTACAATGTAATAGTTAATCAATATAATGTGTCCTATAAAATAATAAAAGTATTTCTTCAAAAAATGCTCTTTAAAAAATATAAGGAGTTTTCATCTATCAACTAGAAACCTTTTACTAGTCGTGTAGAAGTGGTCATACTTAACAGGTGAAATAATAGTTTTTGTTTTTTAGATCCGTTCCACTGGGCATGGTTGCCTCAGGCCAAAGTGGCGTTTTCGCAGGAAACAAGAGACCTTGTGCTTTCACGCATTTCTGACATGAACTTTGTACAGGACCTCTGTGAGGACCTTTATGAGATGTTCAAGGTAGGTTTTAACAGTGCTCTACTTGTGTTCTTACCATTCAGAGCAATGCAATACTTTTTATTAAAGTGTTGATTTGGCTGTAGTTTATTTTGAGACTTAACTTCTTGGACAGGGCTTTAGCATGCTGTCAGTTTCTGTTAGCAAGCTGGAGCTTAGCATGCTGTCAGCACACTAAAACCCTGAAATAATTTGCATCTCTATATTACTCCCATTTTAAGTGGCTCTGCTAAAAATATTCAAGCTTAAAATGTATAAAAGATAAGTGACTTATTGACCTCTCTAAGTGACCTGACCTCAGTAAATCTGCTTTCTATCATGTCTGTATAATCTAACTCACTAGGTTGCAGTGAAGTTGGTTAATCATTTATGCATTAATTTGCAGGAATCTGTTTTATATGGATGACTATCTTTTTAACATTAAATGACTTTCCGCATTAACATCTCTGATTTCAGACGGATAAAGGGTTTGACAAAACCATGTTTGAGAAACAGATGTCCGTTATGAGAGGACAGGTACGTTTTATGCTTCGAGATGATTTTACATTGTGCATTCTCGGCTGTTCCAGAAATAGTGTTATGTTCTCACATGGTTCACTCTCACTAAATGCTGGCACTCTTCATAATGAAAAATTCACAGCTAACGTATATTAATACACCCAGCCGGGATGCTATTTTCAACCTATCACAGCTGAGACTTAGACCTGAAATTAGACCTCAGGTTTGTAATGCCAAGGAAAAGTATTGTGCCTCTAAAATTATATACATTAAAAAAAAAAATCTCATACATTTGAGAAGTCATGTATAGTATTAGAAGCAAATTAATCAATTAGAAGTAGACTTCATCAGGAAGTAGTGTGGTGTTTTAAGAGCTGCATAAAGCCTCTACTGCATGTAAAATCATATTTGTCTGTTCTTATCAAATAGATCTTAAACCTGACCCAGGCTTTGAAAGATGGGAAGAGCCCCATACAGTTAGTGCAGATGCCTCGTGTGGTGGTGGAGAGGAGCCGTGGAGGAGGCCAGGGTCGTGTGGTCCAACTGGGCAATGCATTTACCCAGACCTTTCACTGCAAGAGACCCTTTTTCACATCCTGGTAAAAGAGCCACACAGAGAGGACGGAGATGAAATGGACGAGGGTCCTATATGAGAGTCAGTGGATGAAGAACTTTCTGAAAAAGACTTGCTGGGTGAATGTAGCAAAGGGAGAGACTTTAAAAAAACATGCAGGGAGGTCTGATGCAGAGGATCCAAGGCCATTTATTTCCTTGAGCCTTTTCCCAGAATCCTCCTCTTCAGCTTGCTATGGCTGTCAAGTTGGAATGTACAAAGGGGATTGTTCATTGAAGATGACGTGTTGTGGCGACAGCCTTTCTCAACTGCCAATTATTTTAGAAGTATAACTATAGATATTATAAATGAAGAATGATGCAGAGAACTTAATTTAAACTTGAAAAATGCTTGAATGTAACTTGCAAGTTTACATTTTACACTTATCCTGAGGACATTTCAACACCAAGAAATCCGTGGTATTTAATACGATGAATGTATTTGCTGATTATGTAACAGGATGCCGGCAACAGTATAAACGTTGTTGAAGCTGGGTCCTTTGTAGCCCCAAGAAAAAGTATAATTACAAAAGTGTTTTTTTTTCTCTCTCTCTCACACACACACACAATCCTGTGTATGCATCTTGGACTTTGTATTTCAGCTGAGCAATTGTTAATGTAGAGCTGTATATTTAAAATGAACTGAATAAAAAATAAAATAAAAATAAAGCTTTGGGACTGGTAAAAATAGATGTAGTGTTTATATTATATGAAACCAGTTTTAATTGCCTAGAGCTGCAATTTCTGTTGTGATAACTGTTTGAGACAATAGATGTGTGTCGGGGGAAAAATATCACATTTATTTACAACAAACAAAATGTATGAAGTTATTCCCTCCCTCCTCAACTATCCTGTCACTCAAGGGAGCGCAGAAATCGTCAGAACACACGACGTGTGTTTTGGGAGTAACCATCTTTGAGGTACTTGTTTTTGGGTCTTTCTTTGTGTTGCCATCCTGTGGGCACTTTTAGAAACAACACAGCACGTTTCTCATGCCTATGCTTTTCAGCGTTTTTGTCCTAAACGTGGTTGTAATCTGACTGTTAAAAAAAAAAAAAAAAAAAAAGTCTTGTCCTAGAACAAAGCACAAAGTAACTGATGTGAAGAACTACGTATAGTATTTGCCTACTTCTGAGTCTGACTATCAGGTTATTGTTTTTTTTTTTTGTACAATTCCCTTTAAGCTTATAAACCTTTCATACAGTATATATATATATATATATATATATATATATATATATATATATATACGAAAAATTTAAAAAGACCATCATATGCACAACATTAAAACGGTATTGACATTATAACCAAATGATTATGTAGAGACTGCATGTAAATAATTGTTTGTTATTTAAGGAATAACTTGTCTCCTGGCCAGTATCGTCTTCGTTATTTAAATGAATAAATAATAATAATTTATTAGTCGTTACTAGTTACTCCTTTCAAAAGTATTAATATCACTTATTACTTTTCGACAACAGTAATTCGTTACACTACTACTTCCATTACTTCTCTTTCAGGCCACACCTAAATTGTAATTCCATATGTTCCCCATAAAATTATTTACTAACAATATATTTCTGCCTCATCATTTGGCCAAAATCCACACTGGATCGCAGTCAGGAGTTATTACAAAGTCATTGATAGTGACTTTTAAGTAAAAGTGTTGTATTAATCTTACTAATTGTCATGCGTATCTTGAAGCTAATTGCAACTATAATTTATATAACCCATATGCGATTATATACCATGATGTATTTTTATCAAGAAATCTCAAAAGTTCATAAGAATTTTTTTTGTTTTCTAAAAAGATTTTATACAGCTTTTATCAAGATCAGAGGGATGTGCGCGGACAAGCCATGCTATGCCAGTGTAAAGTAATGCCAGTTCAGATCATCTTTTCTCCTGACAAAATAAATGTAATGGCAATATTTACATCTGCTGAATGTAAGCCTTTCCATATTTCCAAGCTTGCCTTCTGCACTGGTGACTTTATGTGCCTGTGCAAGTCATGAACATTGTTGGATTGTTGGACTTCAAATCAGTAGGGGTTGAGGCATCAAAAGTAACAATCTGTTTAATGGATGGTTACTGTAATATTATTACTGAAATCTGATTCGTAATTAGTTACAATACTATTTACTGCAAGCATAGGCTACTGTAACTAGTTACTACAGTTACTCCTGGCCCACCTGTCCTCATTAAGCACATAAAAATGTACTGACAAGAGTAAATGACACATTCAATAATTTTTTGATATTCTATTTGTCATATATTAGGCACATTTAATGAATGTCATGAAATTCATACCACTCTTACTTGTTTTCTCCTATTTTGTCAGAGACGGCTGACAATGGATGTGGTCATAAACCGCAAATACGCACAATCTGAAAGACCTGTTTTCCCTCATACACTTTAAAGCGCTATCATTTATCAATGTGGGAACTTTCCTTCAGCTCATTCTCAGAAGTGAGAGGGAAAACTCTGGAATGGTCTTCTTTCGCTCCCTCTCTTGTACTTCCAGCCAAACTTTCTTTCTCACACGTATCTTATCTGTTCCGAGAAAATCTCTTGAACTGTATTTTTTTTTCTGTTGGTTCATAAATGTGACTCCATGTGGGAGGGTTGTTTATTTTTCTTGGAAATCAGATTGCTGAAAGTGTAAGAGAGGGACAGGTACTTGGGATGGATTTGTCTGGTATGGGTATGAGTCTGGCCTCCAGCTTGCAGGCTTTGCAATGACAATTCCCTCTTTGTTTAAGCGCTATAAATGCATTATGTAAGCAGCCGCTGAGATCACCAGCCACACAGCTGTTTCACTCACTTGTGAGGAACAAACTGCCATTTTCTTCTCAAACATAATTGAAATCATTTTGCCTATGAAAAATCACAGACTACAAGCCTACAAATAAAAAGCTAAAGCATATTATGTATTTTAATACAATTATGTTATAATAATATTTGTTTAGGCGTGTTAGTTATAAGGTTTTTTGTAATCAGTTGTCAAATAAGTTACATAAACAGGCAAATGTTTTACATTAACAATCAAATGATCAATTAATCGTAAAATACATCTGCAAGATTTTGAGAATGTTAGAAAGAAAGAAAGAAAGAACATAAACAAAAAAATCTTTTTATTTTTCAGTTAATTTTCAGTGTTCACTATATTTGTCATTTATAAGTAATAATTTATAAATGTATGGTTTTTTTGTGATGGTCAGTAAGCAAAATCAATCAATTATATCAATAAAACATACCGTGCATCATAAGTGTTGGCTTTTTTTTTTGCTAAAATAATCATCATTTTGTTTAATAATGGTAATTTATTTACAGTTCACTGTGTTTTATTACAATTACAATTAGCCATTAATAATGTTAGTGCTGAACACAACTATACAGAAATTTGGGGAACACTTAATTATAGGGACCAGTTCTCACTATTAACTAATCACTTATTACCATGCCTATTATTAACATATTTGAAGATTTTTAATATTATACATATTCTGCATGACCATATTCTCCATCCCTAATCCTACCCAATACCTAAACTTAACAACTAATTTACTAACTATTTATATGCAGCAAATTAGGAGTTTATTGAGGCAAAAGTCATAGTTAATGGTTTGTTAATGTCAAGAATTGGAGCTTAAAAACAAAGTGACCAAAATGTGTTTAAAAGTAAATGATGCATGAAAACTGATCAGTTAAAACCCCTAGATAAGTTAAACACAAAAACATCACAGACAGAAGCCGTTCATGCTGTTTTAATATCTTTAATAGTGCATTCTGACCACGATTAATCTGTACAGAAATAACATTAATAATAAAAAAAAGATAAAGAACTTTCTCCTTTTCTGTAACTTAGGGTGTAACATTTACAATAAAATAAGATACACGATATGAGTGATATAAATACAGAGAGGTTTAAATTAACTGTCATTGTCATGCGTTATTCTTGGTTTGGCAGCATATATTTAATTTACAAACATTTATGATACACTGCCATGGACAGGCACATAAGTAGTAATACATCAAGACATCAAACCCAGAACTGACAATCATAAAGCACCTCAATAAGAGTACTGGACTCCTACTCTGATGATGTGACCGCAGACCTGGCTGTAGTTAAGTGTAAATGTAAGCCTTGTTACAATTTTAGACTTTTACTTCATTTCTGGTTAACACTGACAAACAAACAGCTATCACTTCCCCTCATACATTCTCTACCATCCTCTAACAAAATTGCTGCCTTGGTAGCCTCTATAATCAAACCTGAACATCCAACCCAAAATAAAAAGCTTTTCCTATCCTTTCGGTATTTGCCCAGGGCTCAAGATGTTAATGGCCGAGACCTTGGAGCACAAATGAATTTTATTGGGTTGCAGCACCGATCTCGGCCAATCACTGGCCTCAGGGTGAGTAAAATGTTTTATGTTCTTCTTTGGAGTCCTGTGTTGAATCCTGGGATTACTTTGCTATGTATAATTGGTCCACATTGTATTGGTCTCAGCTTTGGTTTTGGTGCTGTTGGAACCCTCTGTACTGTTTAAGTGTTTACATGCACTAGTCTTTCCTCAATCACACATTTCCTGTCTTTCTTTCAAAGGTGTGCCAGCCACCACCTTCCGTCTTGTATAGACAAACATGTCTGGCCATCCATTCATCCATCAGTCCATTCACTTAAATATAATGAAAGCACTGTACATAGCTTGGCAGACATTTGCGTAACTATGTAGCAGTGACGCACACAGAAACACTATATTGCAGCGGGTGCCAGTGCATGGAATATGTCTCATTTGTCAATAACACACACACACACACATCAGACACACTATACATAGGCTCACTTTTAGTCATTCAGAAATACACATACATACTTGCTTCTCAGAAGCAAAACACCTCCCGTTTCATGTAGTCACCCTATGACATGATCAGTAACAAGGTCAAATGTTGTGACGTCAGTGATGATGATGTCACAGCAGCAAGAACACCCATTTCCAGTCTTTCAGACTTGTCATTTGATGGCCATCAAAATGGCAAGCTCTTTGACTTATGCAGCTTGTTGATTTCAGTGGGTCCATCCATATCACATAAGGGCTCAGATCATCGTATGTTAAGGGAGTTTAAAATCATCATCATCTTCATCTCTAACATCAGAGTTTGTTGAGAGGTGAAATGAAACATCAACTGTGTGTGTTTATTTGTCCAGGCAGGTAAAGGAGTCTCGTATCCGCACCACTTCTGCAGCACACAGGTGACCATACAGCTTATTGTACCATTCAGGGCAACGCCCCCTTAAAATAAAAGAGAAAAAATAAATGAGCATGTGACATTTATATGTCATTGTATTTAATTAAGATATCTAAATGAAATATTTACTTTAAAAATAAATAAAAAAAACATTTCTTAGTTATAAAAATTACATGAATTATATTTATTGTATAATTAAATTATAATATTTATTTAAAAATTGTAACTGAATATTTAAATATTAATTATATATATATATATATATAATTTTAATAAGTAATTATTTTTATTTTTAAAGTAAATAAATAAATACAAATACAAATATGCATATTTTATTAGTAATTATAATAATTATAGTAAAAATAATTATGTAATTATTAATTCTACTTCGCCCTATTAATTTATGAAATTAAATTCAAGCCTCAAATAAACATTTAAATATCGAATACCTGCAGTCTATTCTGGAAATGTGCGTGAGGCGGCTCTTGTTGGGTCCGCAGGGTTCGATGTGATAGTGAGAGGTCAGAACATTAGCACGAACACCCAGAACCGCTGCACTCTCGTGATCCACTGACACACACACCAAAGCACACACTCCCTTGGGCAAGTCTGTCACCCACGACCTGAAACACAACACAAAATCATTCATAGGATTTTACACCTAAAATAAATCTTCCACTTTGAATTTAAAGTACAACTGTAGAATTAAAAAAAAAAAAATTAAAATAGACTTTAAAACTTTAAGTAGACAGTGTTTGTAATCACCTGAGCACCACATGGTCTCTTGGCGGATGGGGCGGCATAGAGTTCTTGACATACTGATAGACTTCCATGTTATGTTCCAGTGTCTCCACGATTCTGCACTCTAACAGATCCTCATCCCAGCGTTCCTGCTCCCGTAGAATCCGCTGCAGTATGTCCTCAGCTGATGCAGGCATGTCCACGCATACTTTCCACTGCCGCAGAGATGACCCATCCTGAACCTATAATGAAAGAACACGACGCTATGGTCATTAACAGTTCCAGCTAATCTTGCTACTTTTGTTCATGTGACATGATATAACTTCATGGTAGGGGTTTCCAGTACTATTCCTGGAGAGTTTAGCTCCAACCTGCCTCAACACATTTAACTGGAAGTTTCTAAGTAATCCTAAAGACCTTAATTAATTTTCAAATGTGTTAATTTAATTATAATTATAAAATATAATTAGTTATAATTTGAGCTAAATTCTGTTGGATAGTGGTTCTCCAAGAGCAGGACTGGACAGCCCTATTTTATGGGCCCATGAAACATTTTCTAAGGACGAGAACTGGGCTGAGTGAACACAAGTGTTTTTTGGTCAATGTGAAGTGCTAGAACAACCGACGAAATGATCTCATCGTGGGCTCTAGGCCAAAACAGAGCTGGGAAAAATACTTTCACACAAAAAAAAGAAGAAGTGATGTAAGGAAAAAAGACAACTTTTCCATTAGGCACAAGCAAGAAAATGAGCAAAGGAAGGAAGAGAGCATGGACATGAAATGGAAATATGAGAGACAGTGTCCAAGTGACTCGAGTAGGGTGTGTATTTATACAGTTTCCTTACCTTTTTATATGCAAGCTCAGCGTTTTCAGGAGTTGAGCAGCTGTCGTAACCCTTGAATTTGTCCTTGGCTTCTTTAAGAAGGGCATCAGTACTGTCTTTGAGGAGACTTTGGTAACTAAAAGAACCGCAGTCTTCCACCAACACCTCCATCCGCATGGGACTCAATCCCTGCTCCACGTAAGAGTTCCTACAGCGTGACATTTCCTCTGGAATCTGAAACAAAAAGATACAAACACTTTTTTATGCTGGTCCAGGCTGATTTGGTGCTAGCCAGGCTGGTAGGGCAGCATAACCATAATGTTAAAGGGTTAGTTCACCCAAGAATGAAAATTATGTCATTGATTACTCAACCTCATGGCATTCCAAACCTATAAGACCTTCATTCATCTTCAGAACACAAATTAAGATATTTTAGATGAAATCCAAGAGCTTTCTGACTCCTCAAAGCCAGCTATGCAACTACTACATTTAAGGCCCAGAAAGGTATTAACGACCAGAATACCTTTTTGTTTCGCAAAGAAAACAAAACTAACTACTTTATTCAACAATTTCTTCTCTTATGTCAGTATTCGAACCCGGATTTGCAGAAAAATGCGCACACATTCATCGTGGTACTGTTATGAATGTGTATCGAAGACTGACACAAGAGAAATTGAATCGGGTCATTATTTTTTGTTTTCTTTGCGCACAAAAAATATTCTCGTAGCTTCATAAAATTAAAGCTTAACCACTGATGTCACATGGACTGTTTAAACAATGTTCTTTCTACCTTTCCAGGCCTTGAACGTAGAAAGTTACATTGCTGTCAAAAAGGTCAGAAAGCACAAAAATATATTAATTTGTGTTGTGAAGATGAGCCATGGTCTTACATGTTTGAAACGACATGAGGGTGATGAATCAACAGTGTTTGGAATAACGGTGTTTAAAAGAATGGCGTTAGGTAACGACGTTATTTTTTCAGTAACGGGGTAATATAACTATTTACTTTTCCCGTCGTTACAATGCCGTTAACGTTACTGAACGTTAAATGCGGCGCGTTACTATGCATTGATTTAATATGCAATCCGAACGCACCCCTGGCTCACACAGCGAGTGAGCAGGTGGGTTAATAACGAGATAAGCGATTATGATTGGCTAAGGCAGAGTCATGTGTTTCATGGTAGCCAATCAGAGCCAGTGTTTTTACACACACGCGCTAGCGGCGCCAAACACACACAGTCACACACACGCAACAGCTACACAGAGATTCGCAGCAGCAGGAGAAATGGCGAGTCACGAGCAATCCGATGAAAAGTTGGCATTTTCAAGGTGGAGATATAAGCACTACTTCAAATTCATGTTAGTCAAAGGCAAGAACGTGCATGGAATGTGTACATGTAATGTGATACACACGCATCTACAAAGCTAGTGGCCAAAAACACTTTTCTTACAAAGAGTGCAGGATAAAACTCTTGCTGTCTGTTGATGTGCAATAAATCTCGAAAGATATGTACGAACACCTGTCTGTTCTACTTATTTCAACTGACGTGTGAAAACTGCTAAAAAAAAAAAAATTCTTTGACATATAGCAACTTGGTAACCTGGTAACGAGTTACTTTTATTAAAGAGTAATTCAGTTACTAACTCAGTTACTTTTTGGAACAAGTAGTGAGTAACTATAACTAATTACTTTTTTAAAGTAACGTTCCCAACACTGTGAATCAATGACGTAATTTTCATTTTTGGGTGAACTATCCCTTTTAACCTGCAAATCTAAGGGTATGTTTACATGATAACAGCGTACTAAAAAAAAAGAAATGGTTTTCCTTAGTGTTTTTGAAGATTGAAGTACGCACATACCGGCCAAACATAATGTGCATGTGCATGAGATCAGTGTTTTCACAAATTCATGTTTATGTAGTTTACATGCAGACATAATCTTGTATTTTGAAACCTGTTTGCATTTTCAGGCCTTCGAAACGCCAAATGCATAAAAAAGTTTTCCATTTTTAGCTGAAAACGGTGTCGTGTACAGCAAACAGCATACCATCATCCCATTTAGGGTCCAGCTTACAAAAGACAAGATACACAAGCTAGTCTTTTCAGCAGGGACGCATTAGAGAACAAAATTAATTAAAAGCCAAACTCATCACTAGTTCATAACATGAAAATTAACATTAGCATTAGCTTCCCCAAGGGGAGCGACCAACAAAATTAAAATTGTAAGCTCAGTATTACATTATTCAAATGACAAGTCATGATTATATTGTTGTAGTATCCTAGTGTAAGTCTCAAAATCAAAAAAATAAATGGTTACTTTAAACTAATTCTTTTAAATCAGAACATTGCATGTTAAAACTGCTTTTGGTGTGAGTAAAATGAATATTAAGGGAAGAGAAGTGACAAGAGTGATTCATTCCTCACTGGAAGTGGCTCATCCTGTTTGTGTGTGTCTTGTCCAGCGTTCTGCCCTTATCCACTGTGATTGCTCTTGTGCGTGTCCTGTCCTGCTCGCTGTCCCTTTCCTGCCTGACTGACGATGTTTATCATGTCACAGTGCTTGTCCCTTTCCAGCGTTTGTTGAGATAAACTTATCTTCATTCTGCAAAAAGCATTAGTCTGATGGATAGAGCGCGACCAGACCTTCTGCATTAGATTTAGGGGCGGAAGACCTTTAATACAAGATGCTATCATTCCGTTTCTCATTTTGAATTATATGCTCTTTATAAATAGCCCATTAAGAAGAAAATAACTTTGGGTAACAATGGCTCCACATAATCAACTCAATCTAATCCTGGAGTTTATTATGATTTGCTCAGGGAAAGCAGTGGCATATGGTATAACAATAAGCGCAAGTGTGTTGGTGAACATTACAAAACAATGATGCTTTGTGGACGATGCGCAATTGAATTTATGATGTTGTTCAACTTCAGCTGACTTTCATTATTTTACACTTATCCAGTTAAGAGCTTCCTTCCTGACTTCTGAATAGGTACTAAAAGTGAAAGTGAGTGTCTATGAATGTGTAAATCGTTCAATTGTTTGTTCATGATAAACTTGCTGTTAATATGTGATACATTTGTGGCCAGAGGTTAACTATATATTCACTTAAAGGGTTAGTTCACCCAGATAGCAAATTTATGTAATTAATAACTTACCCTCATGTTGTTTCAAACCCGTAAGACCTCCGTTTATCTTTGGAACACAGTTTAAGATATTTTAGATTTAGTCCGATAGCTCTCAGTCCCTCCATTGAAGCTGTGTGTACGGTATACTGTCCATGTCCAGAAAGGTAAGAAAAACATCATCAAAGTAGTCCATGTGACATCAGAGGGTCAGTTAGAATTTTTTGAAGCATCGAAAATACATTTTGGTCCAAAAATAGCAAAAACAACGACTTTATTCAGCATTGTCTTCTCTTCCGTGTCTGTTGTGAGAGAGAGTTCAAATCAAAGCAGTCTGGATATCCGGTTCGCGAACGAATCATTCAGTTCACCAAATCTTTTAATTCTTTTAATTAAAAAAATATTTTAATTAAAAAAATATTTTAATTAAAAAAAAAAAAAAAAACTACCTATGCGTTCTATACTAGACTAACTGAGACTTGTCATGGCACTTGTATACTGTTGTTGTTCTCTTGTTGACCTGACTGCTTCTATTGTTCTCATTTGTAAGTCGCTTTGGATAAAAGCGTCTGCTAAATGATTAAATGTAAATGTAAATGTAAATGTAATGTTATGAGCGCGGGTAAACCGAAGGCTTGAATCAAGGGCAATCATCGCAAATGAAGCCATTATACGTCGAGAACAGGTGAACCGTTTTCTTCAACCGGTTTATTGAATCGAACTGTCCAAAAGAACTACTGGTGATCTGAAAACCGATGCAACCGGTTCTTCACTCGTGAACGAGTCAGTCTATTGTTCGCTATCTGGCTCGGCTCAGTGTTCATCTTCAGTTCTCTCTTCACAGCAGTTCAGTCAGTGTACTGTTTGAGTACATGAATTACTCCGGGATATTGGTTTGTTTGAACTCAGAGGGAGTGTCAGCCACATTAAAAAAAAGTTAACAGCTTAAGTCATTTGTGGATTAATGTGTATTAGAGATGTGAACCGTTTAAAATGATTCAGTTCGATTTGGTGAACTGAATGATTCGTTTCGCGAACCGGATATCCAGCTGCTTTGTTTTGAACTCTCTCTCACAACAGACACGGAAGAGAAGACAATGCTGAATAAAGTCGTCGTTTTTTTTGCTATTTTTGGACCAAAATGTATTTTTCGATGCTTCAAAAAATTCTAACCGACCCTCTGATGTCACATGGACTACTTTGATGATGTTTTTCTTACCTTTCTGGACATGGACAGTATACCGTACACACAGCTTCAATGGAGGGACTGAGAGCTCTCGGACTAAATCTAAAATATCTTAAACTGTGTTCCAAAGATAAACGGAGGTCTTACGGGTTTGAAACAACATCAGGGTAAGTTATTAATTACATAAATTTGCTATCTGGGTGAACTAACCCTTTAAGGTTTTCTACAAATCACTGCATGTAAAAAAAAGAAGCAGCATATTAAGCACATTATTGTGTTGGTGGTGGTGGTGTTTAAATAAATAATAATATATCTTATAGGAGATCCTAAGATATCTCTTACCTGCCATTTGTTCTGAATATTACTGATATATATATAAAAGCCTAGCTGTATCAATAGAAAACAAAACCGCTATCTGTAATCATGGCTGTTAATTCTGGTTATGTTTTGGTAAGTTTATGCGTGATTGTATGGTAATTAGGAGGGATTGGTTATTGGCAACAACCTCATTAATCTTTAAATAGATTTAGCGGAGGTTCTTGGTAGCTGTTTTTGCAACATGTGCTGTAGCGTGAGTGTCTGCACATGTTAAATGAGCGTGCATTTGTCATTGTACCTGAGCAGCATCTGACAGAGAGACACATCTGGTGTTGAGTGATAAGACCACTAGTTTGAACACCGTTTTGATAACGCTCATGTTCGTGAGAGATGGATGAGAGATTTTGTTTTTGCTTTTTGCTTAAAACAGAAGGGAATTGTTTGTGTTTATGTTGGACAGAATGTACCGAATTATAAAGTCATGCTCACCAGGAAGAGTTTTCTGCACTCCTGTATCATATGGGCTAAGCCGTGTGTGGCTGCCAGGTTCTCATTCAAGTCCCTTTGGTCTGGTTTTCCCAAAGTGTTCTTTCTGTTCATGACCCTGTGATAAGAAAAACACACGTAAAGGGATAAACGGATAAAGTAAAAAAAAAAAAAATATTAATAATTCTAAAAATTACTCAAATTTAATGCTACATTTTCAAGTGCAGCAAACATTCAAAGCCTTACATAAGTCTACTCTCTTTTTCTAGAAAAAAAATCTATTCTTTACTAGCTTCCTGTTTTTATGGGGTGGTTATTCAAGCAGGATAGAGTATAATTACATGGTTTAAGGGTTTGAAGTAGCCGCATGCCAAATATGAAGGCACCTCAAGCACTTTGCATTTAAAAAGGTGAGCTGATCAATGTGAAGTGGGTTAACAGACTGCACACACACACACACCTTGGTGAGGAGCTCTCTCTCCGCAGTGTGTTTAGGTGGAAGAGAGAGGGGGCCAAACACACGGCCAAGTTAGTGCAGGTCATCTGGTTCTCACTCACGCTGGCCGTTACATCACTCAGGAAGCACAGCAAAGTCTGGAGGGCTTCGCGGTTCTCGTCTGGTAACAGCAATACGGCAGCCCTCACCGCTTGCAGACGCTGTTCTTTGGGAACATCTGAATCCGACAGAGGTGTTTCATTAGTTTACTCCGAATACAGTGTTTACAGATGGTACAGATATATGGTGCAGTGATGATACAATGGTAATTTGGCTCTAAATGGTTGCCATATTCTGCACTTTAAGCAAAGAATACAATGAAACAAAAAAAGAAAAAAATCACTGTAAAGCATGTCTGAAAACTAATGGTGTATATATATATATATATATATATATATATAGTATTATTTTACTTTATAATATTTTTTAATTAAAAATGTATTGTATATGCATTTTTATGTATTTATTATTATTATTATTACTAATATTTTAATATTTAGATCTTTTTTATAATTATTAATTAATCTAAAAATATAAGTTACAATCAGTACACCCACAACACTGTTCTTTTTCATTATGTCATTCAGAGAAGGAAGGAAGGGAGTTAGTCCAGATAAGGGAGGGGTGTTTAAAATTCAGAAATCAATAATATAAACCAAGTGGACCGAAATAATTTTTATTTTCAGCATATCTGCAATGTATTGCAATGTGCCACTGAAGAAAAGCAGCTTTTGAACAGCAAAGGATAGATTAATGTGAACTAAAATGCCATGAATGGAATTGTAAGCAAGTGTTCATTAGATGATTTCTGTTAAATCTCGGCCTTGGGAATGAAAGACCCTGTGTGAACACAAAACAGGCACACACAAACCCTTGCTTTTCTGTGTGGGATGCGGAGACCTCACTTGTGGTTGGGTTCAACTATAGTCTTTGAGAAAACACATTTGTGCTGGTTGTTTACTGCGTAATTTTGTTGTGGTAACAGACCGCTTTAATCAAACTATTTTGCTGAAAGACTGGAGTTATTGTGGAGTAAATGTGAAGTACAAGTCATCTTGTCTCTAAAAATCTATTCTGGTCTGTTCAAGCAAGAACAATACCATAACCTTACAGTATCAATATAATACCATGTTCTGTTCATTACAAATGGAAGAATTGTTGTACATTTTTGACACATGGCCAACAGAGATCTTAAATCTTTATTCTATTATATATTAGCCTATATTATATTATATTATATTCTATGTCATATTTCTGTAAAACATTGAATGATTAAATATAACTGATACATTTATACTGAAATTAATGCAGCTTCAAACCAATAAAATTTCATAAGCATGTACCTTGGCAACTTTTACACACTAGTTTATGAACAGTTTACCAAAGTGATGTACGTGTTTGGAGTTGCTTAAGATTCTGATATTTGAGGTGAGCACACACACATATTAGTGTGTGTGTGTGTGTGCTGTGAAATAGCTGTGGTAAGTACACACTAAGCTGCTTGTGAGTTACACTTGGTGCGGGCATTTGCTAAAACGTCATTTGACAGCTATTTCCTGAACTTGTTTATATTTCTTTTCGGAACAATTCACCCATCCAAGAACAAGCATCTACAGTATAGTACAGTCTTTGTGTAGTTGTGAGCTGCCCTCTGGATATGAAATGCCTTGCTTTTTTAATGTGTGTGTGTTCTTGTTTCAAAAGCCAAGATTTTGTTCAGGAATATGTCAGTGCAAGCGTGTGGTCTTCTACAAAACACCTAAAAGGTCAATTCTATGCGTAGTCTTACATTGATATATCTGTAGAAAGGTATCAGAAAGTTTGCTGGTAAGCAGAGGCTCTGGAAGGTCTCGGAAATACTGCTTTAGCATGTCGGCCACATCATAAGCTGATTGGCCCTCGTAGTTGACTCCGCCCCCACCCGCACCACATGACTCGTTCATTTGGCGAAGTGCTTGGATACGTGACTTCACCCCTGATTTCCTAAATAGCCCAACCTGTAGAGAAAGATGGTTAGACATTTAATATAAATAGTAAAAACACTGCCTGAATATGTTTTGAAGTTGCAGCTCAGTTGAAAATGTCTTTAATTACAGGTTTTTAAAATGATTTATGATGTTTTGACAATTCATTTGTATTCCCTCTCTTTCTTTTCCAAACTGAAAGCTAAATAGATGGATTACCGGTGTGACCACAAGTTTTCCAAACACAGGAAAGGTATCTCTAAGAAAACTCCCTACTGCTTCTTACATAACCCAGTTAGAAAGACTGGACAATCTAAAAGTGTAACTATTATGTAAATTGCATAGCAGTTTTTTTTTTGCATCTGACATCAGAGAGAGAGATCTCTCTATAGTCCATAGATCATTTGCTTTCTCTTACTTTCTATTAAACACCCTTGGAATGGAATGTCATCGATGTGGCTAACTTTGGTAATATGTAACTAGTAGATATATGGAACCAGAACATTCAGACCTTCTGAGGTTATTGTGCTACATGCAAAGAGACTGAGTTTTGAACTCAAGTATGTGGTGATAAAACAACAGATGTCTTGTGCTTAAGTATGGCCCTGTTGCATGTAGCAACATAACAGGGACCATGCAAATAAACAGCTGTTCAAATAGGGATCATTTAACTAGGTTATGATCTTGACCATTTTTTTCTTTTTTTTCTCTTAAAAACAACTTTCTTTTGACTAACAAAATCAGATTTTGGTTTTTCTATATGAGACTGAATATACCACTGAACAAACCAATGTAAAGTATGCTATGGCGTGTTTGTGCATTTTTCTTTAAGCTTTGATGTACACGTTTGGACGTGCATGCTCGCATATGTGCACATTTGTCATCTCTCACCTGGTCGAGGCATTGGCTCCGTAGGTAACGCATGGCTTGCTGAATACTCTGAGGCAGGGGTTGTCCGCTCCTTTGAACTATCACCTGCAGTGGAACGCCAAACACACTACTGTACTTATAGTCTCGAACCTTGATCCTCTTCATAAACTTAGGAACAGCCCTGTAAAGCACACAAAATGTATCAATAAATACAAAGGGACATTACAAACAACAAAGTGTTAAAAAAGTAGCTACTTTTGCTACTTTTCTTTCTTTACTCTGCAACATTCCATATTACTAATTTAATGTCAAATCATACAGAGCAAACAGTCCATACATAACTTTGTTTAGAGGCACACATTGCTACATGTGAGCAGCATTTGTCAACAGGATGCTGGTTTTTAAGTGTATGAGTGTGTAATTATGTAGGATATTTCATGGGAAAACTTCTAGAAGCTGAGGGGCCACTAAAAGCTATTTCCACCTTTATAGCCAAAAGGATAAACATCAAGACAACAGACAATGGCTTTGAGCAGGAGAAATAACGGAACGGACACATGTGCAGACATCTGTGTGGCAGGGTGTTTGTCTTCCCGACTATGGTCTGTGTGTCTATGCATGTGTGGACATCTCTTAGGTGCCAAATACTCGGCTTGTCACTATCATGATATATGGTGGTTTCACACATTAAAACCTCTCATATATATGTGCCGATGTGCAGGTGTGTGTGCATGTGTGTGTGTGTGTGAGTGAACACTAATAACAGGAACAGGGAATTTACTGGACTTAAAAGCCACAGCTTTGTGATGGAGGGGGTCTGACATAACCAAGTGGAGAGGTGGGAAGATGGGAAAAGGGTAAAACAGTAAAGAAAGAATGTAAACTTAATTTTGTGTGTTTTCATATTGGTTTGAACCCTCACCAGCTGAAGCCATGCTTGTTGGTGGGTGTGTATCTCTCCAGTAGAGCTGTAAGCTTGAGCAGGCTGTATTTCTGAAGGAGGTTCATCTGCAAAACTGACTGACATCCAACTTGTAGTACTGTTGACAACAGACTTGGCCTGTGGGAGCTCTGGAAACTTGGCCAGCGCAGTTTCTGAGGTCTGCAACATAAACGTTCACATAAATGTTACACCTAACCTAGCTCAAACAATCACAAAATGTTCAAAACATAGACACAGACTAATATAAATTATTGTTTATAAACTGAACCACACATAATTTATTATGGTAACACTACACACACACACACACACACACATAAGTACACAGTCCAGACTTGAAATAATAAGTACTTTGACTTGCACATATTGAGTATACATACATAAACACAAGCTAAGGATCAGCTGTAGATTACAGGGATTAATCAAGGCCTCTATCACCAGGTGGGGGCTGTTAGAATTCCTGTGGTTCATTCCACTGGGATTCCGTATCCTTCAAGTATCCCTTGTTATGTAAAGTGAGCCATTCTGACATGCTCTCTCAATTCCTTCTCAACCTCACTGTCCCATAATTCAGCGCACTTTTTTGGGATGATAGTTTTCCATTAAGTTTTGCCCAAGCTCTAAATTACTAAAGGAATGGTTTTGGTAGAACTTCCAGTAAAAAATAATAAATATATATTTGTCTCAGAGACTACTTAGTGTGTGTGTGTGTGTGTGTGTGTGTGCGCGCACATGCGTGTGTGTGTGTGTGTGTGTGTGTGTGTGTGAGTGAGTTTCACCTGTTGGCTCGTGTAAGTGATGCTCCCACACCAGAGTCGCATCTTTCACGTGAGGAGAGTGTCTCATCCCTTTCTGCTAACGGGTTTCCAGTGCTGTCCTGGTCACTGCCATTCTCTGGCTCTTCTAAGTGGTTATGCAGTGGGGAAGATGGACAAGGAGATGCAGAATCAAGGGCTGAATCTGAATCCCCTTCCTCTTCATACTCTTCTTCTTCCCCAGTTGCTGTTTCTGACCAGGCACTGACTCGCTCCAAAACATCCTCAAGTTTTGACTCCTCTTCTCCTTCTGCTTCATCCTCATCATCTCCTACTTCTGAGAAAGGAACGTTATCATAGACACTCAATCGACTGTCTAATGAGGCAGCAGAGCCCCTCCGGGGTGGGCGCCGACTTATGTTGTCCCCACCACGAATGGATCTCCCGTCCGCAAGTGCTTTCGGAAAAGTGCCAGGCTTGTGGCCTTCAGGCAAATAAAAGAAGATCACACCTCCTTCCTCTTCTTGACTCTTTTCTTCCTCCATACGTCTGTTATCTGAACTCTGACGGTTGCGTCGATTGTTCACTGCAGTTGAGCTGGGCTCCACCCTCTTACTTTGGGTTTGGTGATTCTGCTTCCCTTCTTGGCCTTCTGAAGGTTGCAGCACAATGAAATTAAATGGGTCAAAGCCTTCCAGGTACATCCCACCTCTCTTGGTAGACCCTGCTGCTGTGCTGTGACTACGTGCTCTTGAGACTGGACTGGGCGTACTTACAGCACTCCCACTGCTGGCTTCGGATTGGCTACTCCCTGCACTCCCACTACTCGTCTGCGTTGAATATGTGATGCTTGGGTTTTGGTTTGCATTGCGATCCAGAGTTGCAATGTCCACACAGTTGAGACGTCGCAGTTTGTCTTCATCAAGACCCTCTTTCAGCACAGGCCCACTGATCTCCAGCCTACCTTGCCCAGCTACACCCCTTTTTTTACGCTTGGAGGCTGCATTGCTACTGGTGCGTAACCGCAAGCTTTCCATGCGCTTCAAGAAACTCTTTGCTCTTGAACGTGTGCTTTTTTCAGCACCACTGCTTATCAAGCTTGGTTTTACATCGAATGCAAAGGTGCTGCGTTCCAGCGGTGATGGAAGCCCATCAGACAGGGAGTCTTCATTGGCACCTGATGTTCCAGAGGAGCAAACACTAGCAACTGAGCTCGCCCTGGTCGTGGTGGCTGTGTTAGCATTGGAAATGGTTGTAGCAGGGCTGGATTGTACAGTGGTACTCAGGGATCCTCCTCGACCTCCACTACCAGCACTGTGCAGAGAGCCCACCTCTGGCTGCTCACTAAGATCTGTTAGGATGCTCTCTGCACTAGCATTAACTCCTTCCTTTAGAAGGGTTCCTCTGGCAAAACAATCATCTGGGGATAGGAAGGGAGTGAAGGAGCCAGTGTCTCCAGCTGGAGGGGAGAATACATCCAGGTCCAACTGGTCCAGGCGAGACCAACGCTTGCTGTCCCGCTGGAAAGTCCAACGGCCACTTATAGCACATGGCTCATCCTCATCAGAGTCTTCACTCTGAAAAAATATGGTTGAGAGTCAATACTTTTAATATCAAAGTAGCAAAGTACACTAATGACTCAAGTCTTGTTGTCACGTTTGAAAAAGTAAAGACAAATAATGCAAACCTGAATCTGCAACAAAGCATGTTGCTTAGTGTCAAATTTATCTGATTCATTCCCTCACTTCATGAATCTAGCATTGTGAGGAGAATCAGTTTGGGCTTGATAAAGTGTCATATGCATAAAACCAGGGACCACTATAGGAAAAAAGCTTTTAATTGTGGTTGGCTTAGCCATGTCACAGCACAGTCACATGTTCACCATTCCCCCTCTCCGCTTTACTCTGGTTAATCTATCTCCTCCCTGAGGGTGGTAAGTATGGAAAATTCCAGGCCAGCTCTCAGGGTTCACACCCCAGCCTGAGAGGGCAGGTCTGGTTCCATCCCCCATCAATGCAATCATCTTAAGCAAGCCTAAAAGAACCATGTCTCCTGTGATGGGAATCCTGGACAAAGGGGTTGGATGGGAGGTGAAAATATTTAAGAGATACTTATTCATGCTACAATGCCAGATCTCTATCACAAATTATAGCTGTAGACTTCTCAGCCTGATAAAATAGTTTTAAATAATTATTTAATTTCCTAAAGAAATTAGGGAGCTAATTAATTAATTCTAGAATATAGAACTTTTTCACAATTTTACACTCCTAGCTGAGTTAGTTGGTATCAGTTTAGCTGTAGAATGGACAAATCAGTAAAAGCAAAACTAGTCGACTGGTTAACAGGGGGTTGCGGGATCCAGAGGTGTCTCCTTCACGGTTCATAATAACGGACGCGGCGAAAGTCCGTAAAACGTGGGTTGTAATTTTATAGCCCCTGAGGGCAGGCCTTTGATCAGAAAGAACGAAGACCTGGTGTGCAATGTTTCTTCACTACCGACCACAAAATCCGCTATTAATTCAAAAAGACTGTTTTTTTTCACTTTAAAATGAGCTTTATGGACAGGAAGACAAGGCCATCTGAACAGATCAGTGCATTCCAGCGATGGTTTCTGCTTGTATGTCTGAAAAGGGCAGATCACTTCCTTGAGTCATCTCCTGACCTCTACCTTTGACTCCATCAACACAAGATGACACTAAAGGGTCATCAGTTTTCTTAACAGGACGCACACTTGACAAGGCTGCCATTGTTCAGACTTACACAAAAACTAAATGTATAGCCTGAATGCACTGTAAGTTGCTTTGGATAAAAGTGTTGCTAAATGTAAATGTAAAAAGAAGCTGCAGTCAGACATGACGGTTATCTTCTTAAACTCCCTGTTGTGATTACATAGTAGGATTGTTTGTTGTTGCATTCTCGTCCTGCATGTAGTTTGAGTCATTGCTTTGGGGGCAGTCTTAGACTATACACCCTCATTCTCAAACCACACTGATAGAGTGACCAACAACAGACCAGCAGAGTGTGCATTCTCTTCCTTTTATGGTATGTAGTGGGGGGGGGGGGGTGTATGGTGAGAAAAACATGACAAACAGGAGTAAAGAAAATCAGGATGGGAGCTAACGAAGCCCTTTATTTGCCCATTCTGCACTGCCCCTTGGCCTTGAAAATGATTAGAAAACAAGACCTTCCTTCTAATTAACCAACACAGAAGGTAAACATCAGTTACACACATGAAAGATATTTGACTGGACAAAAGAACACGAGGGTAGCAAGTGAAATGATTTAGCAAAATACATAGAAAGGGACAAGATGCTTACTCTTTTTCTTTGAGGGGTGATCTCTAATCTCATAAGAGCACACTTGTTTAGGGTGTTCAGTCTCCTGCAATAAACACACATACAGATAAATTAGTGAAACAGTGACAGTTGTTTTTTTAAGCAGATACTTTGAAAAGAACCATGGGGTCGCAAACAAAGGCTAAATCCAGTCATTAGCCTACAAACAGACTTTGCCACAGTCAAAACCTTGGACAGAGACAGAGGGGGGCAGAAAGGGGATAAGCAAGATATAGAGATACAGACTGAGATACATGGAGACAGAAAGAGATGAAAAGAGGATGAGAGAGGTGGGAGCCAAGCCCAATAATGAGCTGCAGAGGGATAAACTTCAGATTAAGGAGGAAGACAGACGGACAGGGAATAAAAAAGGAAGAAAAGAAAAAAAGGAGGTAGAAACCTTTAGATTAGAGTGGCGACAACAAAAGAGAAGGAAAGCTTATCCCAGAAGCCACCTGGTTGGTGTCATGTGACCCTGAGTTAGGGGGAATGTGTGTTTTTCTGCATCAGGGGGGTTTGGCACCAGAAAATGGCCTCCAGATGTCTGTAAGCTCCAGCTGGTTTCTGATGGATCCTTCTCTGAGTGAAGACACTGAGTCTTTCTCAGTTTCAGACTTTCTCTTTTTTCGTTTAATCTATTCTTAGGAAATCAGTCTGAATTGAACTGAACTGAACTCTGAATATGATCAAAATCAGCTAATTATAAAAGCCTGACAATGCAATGCATGTTTAAATCAGATTTTTTTTTCTTGAAATTGTCTCTTTTCTTTGATCTTAACATCAAATCATAATCAGATATATACATAACTGTAATATGGTATTAGTGGTTCTGCAGCTATACTTTAAGGATAAAATATTACAAAATATTACAAAATCTTTATTTGTAAATATGAGTGTCTCACCTGCACAAGGCTTCTATGGCATCTTGATCTAAGAAGTCATGATCTCGGGTAACTGAGGAAATCTCAATCGGGAACTGACCGTCTGAGAAAAGAGAGGACAGAACTGAATTGAAAAGAAATTTAATACAAACAGAGACCCAATAAACAGGTTGAAGTATATTTATGTGTGGAAGGGGGGCTGTTGGCAGCAAATGGAATGTGTGCCTGCCCTCTATCATGCACACACACAAACCTCCCCTCCTCTGGTGTTGAAAAGGTAGAGGAAGTTCGTTTTAGCCAGCCAAACAAACACAGCTGCAATACTCCAGTGCTCAAAAGTGGGAGGTGTGTGCGTAGGAAGGGGGTGTTGGAGTCACAATAGGTGGTCAGCAACCCGTAGAGCACCCAGACTGTCTTTATTATTGTCTTTAATATTGTTCAAATGATCATTATTTATATAATTTAATTTAATTTTTAATTTTTGGGGGGATTCACAACTTTTTTTTACAAATTTTAACTCTATTACATTTTCAAACTACTTCACAAGAAATGGTGTGTACGTGAGTCTGTCTCAGTAAGCAAGGGATAACATGATTATTTTATTGACTTCCTGAAGACCTTTACCTTACTGTACTGGCTCTCTCTTATCTATAGTGGGGCAATCATGAAAGGCTGGTCACACAACTCAGATTTCTGAAACTGATAACACACCCCTTTCACATGGCACACCGGCAGGAGTCAGTAGGTCAAAAGTGTGTAAGGTTGGACACCTGAGGTGTAGTGTTATCTGACATTTGATTTTGTGTGAGTTGTATATAACGTATTTAAAAAAGATAATCCTGCTTAAGATGCTGCTTGATAAATACGTATAATAATGTGATAATAAAATATGATAATAAAAGTTAGATAATGCATTTGGTAAGGCATTAATGGCCACTGAAACTCAATGCACTTCGGTCATGAACTGGTGATGTTGGGATGACAAGTGTCCTACCTTCATAAAGCTGAGCATACTGTGGAAAACCTGCAGCCCTCAGCCATGTACATGCCTCCTTCGCCTCAATTTCTGTAAAAAGAGAGAGAGAGAAAGAGAGAAAGATAAAAAATTATGACAGCTTTAAACAGAACCCCCCTAAAAAAAAAAAAAAAAAAAAAAAAATATGCAAAGCATTCATAACCAAATATTTGAGTGGAAACACTCAACTTTCTTATGTAGTTATGCATCCTGACTTTTAACTTGGCGCAACAGTGTAATATTTGAGACAGCAGTGCTAAGTGACTATACAACGCAGACAGAACTGTTGTTGGGGTGGTGGAGAGGTGCCACATCCCTGTCCATTATCTTTGAATGGCACTTTAGATGCCACATGCCAAATGGCAAACACCATTGAAGGCATCTTGACTCCTTCTAGAGGTCCACATGTTATTTCACACAGAACAGTGTCAGAATTAGGAGTTTAACTGAAGTTTTGCCTCTTAAGGTGATTATTTGACTAGCAACACTCACTCCGTGTAAATACTTGATTAAAAATATGAAACCAAGGTGAGGTATAAAATTACAAAAACAGAGTATTTTAAAAGCTCCTCAACAGTCCCAGAAAGTTAACATGCCAAGTGTTTTGTTTATTTGGACTATGTTATGGTGAATGGGCAGATAAGGATCTCAAAGACTGCTAAACTGAACTCAAGTAGGCATGACGCAGGAACTGCCGAGTTACTGAGATCACAATCAATCCTGATATCCATTGTGCCCTTAAGCGAAAGACTTAATCTTAGGTTGCTCCAGGGGGACTATCCTGTTGTTTAAAGCTGTTTTATTAAAAAGCATCTAAAGTCTTTTGGATTTGTGTTCAAGTGCTACAGAGACCCTGTTAGCGCCCTCTAAAGGTGTAACACAGCTGTTGCATATCTCTACTGGCACTGCTATGGTCTATCACAAGCAGAATCTACACAATTACAGCTAACAATAGGTTGCAATCAGCAGAGAGGGACCTCTCGCTTTTCTCAATGGCTAATTGCGCACATTCCCGACTCCTAAAATTCCAGTTATTCTAATTGCAATGATTGCGATGATGCCTTGCACAACTGAAAGACCACCTGTGATAGGTTCCCCATCACTTCAACAGAAAGAAAAGGAGCCCAGGGATTAGGAGGCGCCAGTTGAAAGAGACGTGAGAAAAAGACGTGTAAAAAGACTTTGCCCAGAGGAAAAGGATGCAGACTCTGTCTCTACTAGCTGAGATACGTGACTCCCCACTCGAAGAAATGTGAGAGTGACGGCACACATGACAACAACAAAGGCACGCGATAAGGGAGGTCCTCTACCAGTGGAAAGAGAAGAAAGCAGGAAAGGAACATGCTTTGACAGCAAGGACAGCAATGCAAAAATAACAGAAGCAATCTGACTCATCTGCACACATGCAACTGTATTTCAAATACATCTCAAGAATCCACATGCACATGATGGGATTCCTTTCAAGCGAATGACAGAATTTTGCCCGAAAGCACTTTTTAGGAGTTCATGAACTTTGAGGAATGTCCTACACTTAAAATAATGACACAGTTTTCTGAAATGGTCTGTAATGAGCGCTGTGGCTTCCTGTGTGAATGTGCATGTATAGATTGTATGTGTGTGTCTGCAGTGGCTAGACACCACTGAAGACCATCCAGCTGCAAGAATGTATGTATTTAAATGTAAATGATGGAGAGACACACAAACACACACAGGCTCCACGGCAGTGTCTCAGTGACTGGCTTTTCCTTTCATTGGCAGGGTGTCCCCCCTACCTGATTACAATGGGCTGCTATCACACAGGTGCCTGTCTGGCACCAATTGTAAGTAAGGCTTTCTAACCAGAGATGACATCTCAAAAATCATGCAGAGACGTCTGGGATTACTAGGGTCTTTTCTCACGAGAAGTGTCTAAGACAGCGTCTCCTAACCCTTTTCCGGGTGGCACCTCCAATACTACACATTTCCGAACTCTTCCTAATTAAGCACACCTGAATCAACTCATCAGCTCATTAACAGAGACTCCAGGACCTGAAAAGGATGGATCAGAAAAGGGAAACATCCAAAATGTGTGCTCTTGGGGTGTCTTCAAGACTGGGGTCTAAGAAATTTCAGAAAAAGTCTTCAAAAAAATATCTGATTTGAGACTTGGCCAAATTTATGAGAGGTAAGCTCACTAAGGATACATTCATCAAAGCGTTAGACTCAAACATGTTGTCTTTATGAAGATAGATAAACAAATTCGAGCAGTTGTTTCACACTCTCTAACAATGCTGGATGTCACGCAGATGAGCTCAGGCTGTTTTTCCGCCATCCCAGCATTCGTAGCAATACACACATCAATGCTTAAGGTCCGAATATGGGCAGCAAGCATAGAGTTTGTGTGCGCACGTCGCATCCTGTGTTCTCCCCACAAGTCTGTGCGGGTTCCCAAACCAGGCGGTGGCCACATTTCCCTTGCCTTCCCGAGGCTGATGGGAAGCCAATAAGAGTGGCTCATTCCACAGTTGCCATGGACACTTTGGAGGACACACCTCCTTTTGTTCAAGGCCAGATAATGGAGGCCTTCAGCGCCAACACAAACACAGAGAACGCCTTACATCCTGTAACACACACAGAATGTTGTATATTCGACCTCAGAGAGAATGTGAAATAGGTTAAACCTCCAAAGTAAACAGCCTTTGATTCTTTCTTGATTGTACGGTACAAGCATCTATATATAAAGGAAACTATAAATTTTAGTTACAAGTACATCAGATTGAGTAACTTAACTAACATTGTGTTGAAAGCCAGACTGACGTTAGTATGACGTCACAGAGTTGGATGTTCTTAGCACTTTTTCCTCTCAATATGACACATAGTATGTTCCGAAGCCAAAAGAAAAAGAATTTAAAAAAAATATCCCAAAAGGCCTACTCATGTCATTATTTCATAATTGTGAATTATTACGCAACATCATGGTTCACCTAAATTAATTTAGCAACAGTTTATAATGGTGTGTGTGTGTGTGTGTGTGTGTGTGTATATATATATATATATATATATATATATATATATATATATATATTTTTTTTTTTTTTACAAAGCTTTAACAAGATTTGGGCTGTGCCAAGTATATATTGGATGTTTTTTTTTTTTTCAAAACCCACATTCTTTCATCATATAGTTTTGATTTACTGTTTTAAAACAGTGCAAACAAAAGGGAACCAACAGTCATCACAGCCTCCTCCCATCTCGCTTCCTCTTTCTATCAGCCTTAATCTACAATCCATCTGCTTCATATCTTGGTGCCAGCCTTCTAGTGGATGCATGACCTGCAACCTTCTCAAAGGTGACCTGAGTCGAGCACACAGGATGTCTGGGCAGCATCCGTCACAGAAACATGTGCCTTTGGGTGTTTTCTCCTTTTATCAAAACGTTCAGCATGCACTCCACCTAATGCTTCCGTTGTATTGTGATCAAATGAATGAAATTTTGATTTATGTTGATAAAAAAAGAGACAGACAAGACAAAGAGGCAGACTACAGCCTCCTAACCCAGAGACAGATTGACAGACATACTCTCTTGGAAAAATGTCCCATTTTAACCTGGTCAAAGTTGAATTCCTGTTAGCTGAACTTTTTTTGCCTCTTCTAAAATTACCCTCCTCCTCCCTCTCTTCTCTCTCCTCCTCTTCCTCTTTTTCCTGTCGCAGGAAGTTCTCACAATCGCTGACTGATGGTTCCTTAGCATGCGAGGAGGTGGAACCTATGTGTATGAATGGATGTGTGTGCATAAGCAAGTTTATGTAGACAGATCTCTCTGCTATGGAGGCAGATCCAACACTCTAAAAAATAAAGCTTCCAAAAGGGGGCTTTCTCAACAATGCCATAGAAGAACCATCTTAGGTTTCCCAAAGAATGATCCCAAAAGAGTGACTCCCAAAGAGTGATCAATTTTCAAAAGACCCATTTAAAAGCAGCTTGATAAACTGTAATGATTTGAAGAACTATCCCCACTATAAAAAACATATTCTGTAATGGAAAGATTCCATGCATATTAAAGGTTCTTCATGGAACCATTAATGCTGATAAAGAAACTTTATTTTTTAGATGTTAAGTGTTCCTGTGGTTCAATTGGTAGAGCATTGTTCTATCAAGCGTAAGGTTGGGTGTTTGATTTCCTGGAAACACATAAAAATTGATAGCCTGAATGCACTGTAAGTCGCTTTGGATAAAAGCGTCTGCTAAATGCATACATTTAATTTAATTTTTAATTTAGATGTGAACCCAAATTCACTGTATAGACTTGTTTCAAGTGTATGTAAATTAAAGGTCTTTGAAGCTGTAAATATTGCTATTCTAGTTAAAGAAGCCCTGTTTCAAATAAATAACACACAAACATCAATACCTAGTCTTTGAGCGGAACTAGGAGAAATTTCATCAGCGATTCATTTGACCTGATGTCCTATTTGTCCTAGACACTGAGCTCTTTATCTTCCATCTTTTCCACACATACACTTTAAATCTGCAGATCAAGAGCAGTCATATATCTTTTGATGAGGATCATGCATATCATATTTTGGCATGGCCTGCTACAGACATATGGGGGTAGAGAGAGAGAGAGTCAGGTATAGCTGAAAATGAGAAGATACCCTCCATCTGGTCACTAACACAGGGGATCATGGGTTACCACATCACCACAGTCACTCAACACCACTATCCCAGCCACCTACACACACTTTGGCCAGATGCGACCATTTATGTCTGTCTCAGACTTTCTGACAGATTTAAACATTAGCTATCACTGACCTGGAGCCGGCGTGGCCAGGTCTGGTGACTGGCCACTTTGTGTAACGCAAGGCTGATCTCAGGTCAGATGATTAGATACGCTCAATGATATGCCACCCTATCCTTTCTATATATGATCAAAAGATTACTTAAAGAGGTGAAGAAAGAGAGACCCTCCTCTTATATGACAGAGGGCTTCTTATGCACCAACTGATCTTAAAGAAACAGCAGTTAAAAGCGTTTAGCCTTACATAGACTAAAACAAAGCAATCATACTGTTCCCAAAAGGCAAATAAAGGAGATTTGTGGTTTTAAACCTGCTCACACTTCCAAGTTTTATATGAAGATTTCAGTGGATTTAGAGCCATATGAAGTGTTTAAGAAAATGTGTTTGAGTTTTAAGGCTCTTTACCTGTATTTGAGTCCATCCAGCTCACCAAAGACCATGACTGTAGATTATCAGGTAATGCATGTGTCAACTTCAAAGTTACATATTTTAGGCATGACATTCCTTTCTTTGACTTCGAACTGACCTGCTTACTGCTTTATCACCTGGAGTTAGCAAGACCCTAAGTTTACCGACCTCTGCATGGATAGAAAAATACACCAAACCTCCAACAACAACAGAATATATTTCCTTTAAAATATTGAATTATTTTTGAAACCCAAAAAGAAGGTTGCAGTTCTGAGCTTGGCAAATGGTCTGACATAAATTCTGTAACTGAGAAAAAAATCTCTTTTATAGCTATGGGTTATTTTATATAGTACAGACTCATTTTGTTAGGTAACTGTAAACTATCAGATCATGAATATGTTTTAAATAAAACAGTTTTTACAGCTTTAGCTATATTTAGTCTAGTGAGATAAAGTGAGATAAGATTTGTGATGTTTAAATCTATAAATAAGGAGATAATGTTAGTGTTGGTCCGATGTTGATCCTAAAAGGAAACTCCCAAGCAGCGAACTGTTGCTATGGTGATATCCTCAGGTCATTTAGTTTGCATTTAGGATAGCGTAACTCTGGCAAACTCTGGTTATCGAATTTAAAATCTAAATTTGGCTACTCATGTTCTGTTTGAAAACACTGGATAATGTTAAAATCCCCACTCTTCAACACCAGAAAAGATGCACGAATGCGCATTTAGAGGAGAACGGCACGCTCTCCACGCGCACTTTGGCATTGCCAGATTATAGCAAAAAAATTCTCTGCACTTACACTGAATGAAGACTCAGACTACCTCTGAAGAAATCTTATCTCCGAGCTATGTGAAATCCACGTAAAACCAATGGAGACGTGACGAGATTCAGGGAGCGCGAGGGGAGATTAGGCTACTTATCGGACAGCCTGGAGCGCCGGTGTTGCGCGTGAAATGTATCTCACGCACCACCCAAATAATTGCACTCTTGAAGCTTTAGGAAGAGATGAAAATCTGAAGCGGTTTAAATAAGAAAATTAAAGAGCACTACACTCATTCCATATTTAACGTAACATATCCGTTCGAAGAGTTCGAACCGGCAACCTTTCGGTGACCAGTTATGTTCGCTTCTTAAAAATACGTCAGGACCCAGAAACAGCTACAAGTTGAATATTCATAAGTAATATAGCCTAATGCAAATTCAAAATAAAGTTTGTTAACTTCTGTCAGGCATGGTCTGAAGTGAATTTAATAATTTGTAGAAGGATTATTACTGACATCAACCCGTATGCATTAGTAGGCTATACAACTTCCATTAAAACCATGTCCATCATAAACAACTGGAATAAACGTAGCTCTTCAATATGATATTATTGCTTGTATACTATCAATGTCACCTCATTCACTTCAAGTCAAGTTAATCAGTCAAATATTGCGTTTAGGATGCAGTATCATTCATGTATTAAATTAGCAGCATTTAATCTAATAATCCTCAACAGACAGAAACTCACGAGTATGATCAAATAATTTATTATCAAACATTTGCTACTTACGGGTAATGATCATGATGCGTTTTCTATAAATCGCTAAAGCCCCGCTGCAATATGCTTCACGAGTCCTATTCGTTTTATTCCAAGATCACATCGAAGCTCGCATGGTATTCCAATATGGGACGAATTCGCAAAACTATTTATAATAATAATAAATGAAAAAAGTCCCTCCGAACTAAATAGAAGATCCGAAGACCAAATAGAAAATAAATAAATCCATGATTTCCTTTCCTGTCTGCTCAGGGGGGAAAAGAGTTACTCCACCGGACAGAGCTGTGTTTGAAACGACTGTGAACTGGCTTGCCCGCGTGTGAATGTGAATGAACAGACTGATTCACTGTTTAGGAATGGGAGGCTGGGAGAAGGCTCCACCTCCCCGCCCAGGACAGCCTCAGGTGGGCTTTCGCTGCTTTAGACGGGGAGGTGGAGCTATTATATACTATTCAATTCTTACTCCTAAGCTTAACTGACAGTCGGCCTAGCCCGAGACTGTTGCCACAGAGAATTGCGCACACAATAAAACCAGTGACAGAAAGTAGAAAATGTTAATCCAAAAAAAAAAAAAAAATTTATAAGTAAATAAAACATTCATTGATATATTATAAGCATTACATAACAAATAGCACATTAAGATAAATAAATACAACGATAAAAAATTGACTCTTGAGTCGGTTATTTTAAACGTGTTTCATTACGCTATAAAGTAATCTTACAGTAAAGGAGAACGTGAGGTTATTTTCTTAATTCCATCAGTGTCAGGTCTTGTCATCTTCACTAGGCTATACTATAGAGCTACAGAGAGCAACATTTGATTTAAGATATTCATTAATTCATACCTTGAAGTCTATGCTATATATTAAATTAGCCTAAAAGGAACTCAAATTATAAAAAATATTTCAATGATATTATCAACAAATACCACCCATTAAATAAAAATACAAATAGGCTATCTCACAACTGCGCGCAAACGTGCGCATCACGCATCACCGATTAAATTAGTATAGGCCTACATTTATTTTAAAATTAGCTTAAAAAGCATATTCATTAGTCTATTATAAATCAGTCTGAAACTGATCATTTATTTATTTTATTTTATTTTTTATTATTTTTTTAATCATCCAAAAGTGAGAGTGAGTTCGAATACTGCTCATTTGGCTGTAAGACATTGTTTGGTACTTAACTACTTCAAACAGTAATTAAAACGGCACGCCGTTAGCATATCATTAGAGGTCTTCATTAAGCAGTGGGGCCGTTTGAAAGCCGCTATTGTGGGCATGATGTTGTGAAAAGGGAAGACAATGAGTCCGTTCTGCAATGGTAATTCCAACAAGCGTCCCTGATCCTCGTCTCTTCTCGCACGCACGCACACACGCACACGCACGCTCACGGGCGCAATGAGGCAACAGTAGCTTTTAAACATAGCAAGACCTTCTATTGTGTGAGGAGCTCTTATTGAGATCAAACAAGGGTATGGTCCTCTCTGAAGCTTCCTGCTTTAGAAGTCAAAAGAAAGTCATGTTCACTTCCTTTTGCCGGTGCTTTTAAAATTACGACAAAGCCTCAATGCAGACCAGTAGATGTTTTATGATTATAATTAAGCTGTTTACAAGGGAATAGATTAGTTTGGTTACAGAATACTATTCTGACTATAATTACTCCACAAATATGTATGGTCAACATAATGTATACTAATTTAAAAATGAGAAACCTTGCAAAAACTTCACTACAGTTATTACCTGACATCATGTTGCTAATTTATTTCAGTAAGTTCAGTAAGACAGAAATGTCTTTGCGTGTATGTGTGTGTGTGTGTGTGTGTGTGAAGAAAAAGTACATACTTTTGAGTATGTAGCAGAATAGTAGGACAAATTTTTGATATGCTTGTCATAATTGCATTCGTTCTATTCTATTGTTTAGTTATGTGCATTGGTCACTGTATAAACTGGCCTGTCAATCATCTTGTGTTAGTTAACATCTTCCACCTTGAGTTTAATTTAATTTCATACCGTATTGGAGAGAAATGAAGCAGCATGTTAATTTGCCAGTTGCATGTCTTTCATGCTGATAACTCTTAATTTGTTTGCATAATGATGCATTTAATAGTTAAAGACCAAACATAAAAGTTTCTAGTGTTTTGGTGTAGATGAAATATACTGCAGATATCATAATAGCAATATATATATTTTTTCATCAGGTTAGATGTTGATTATTAACCACTTAAACCTCTTTATCCAGACCTCTCTACTTAACCATCTGTCTTACATATCCACCATATTTGTAATTTTTTTTAAAAACTGTTTATTTGTGTTTGTAGTTCTGAATCGAACATGAAGTGGGTTGTGAACATTAATAGCCATTAGAATAATACCAATAATAAAGGTTGAAAAATGTATTGATATCCAGTCTTTTCATTCAGAGATGTAAACTCATCAGGGGTGGAAAAGGTGACAAAGATGCCTTTTTGATGCATGAGAAAGACTTGTTTTTCTTATTTTTGTTTATGCTGCTGTTGTCATACATTCAGGTGTGACTCAGAACAAATTAGTGGGTTCACTCCCATAATTAGATGAGTTTGTCACTTCTGAAACTTTGAAACTCTGAAACATAATACCTTTTCCTTAAATTATGATTAGATAATAGAAAGAGTACAAAGATCATTTCCTTTATTAAATGGCTGACTGAGCTCACTTGCATGAAAACTCCTGTTATAATCAACAAATTCATCTACTGCACAATGTATCATATTTGCTTCATGTCATATGCTTAGTTATAATGAGAGGATTTGTGAGCATGTAGAACTAAAAAACAAAAACGTGTTCAGTGTTTTGAGGATATTGAGTGGATTCTGACTAATCTACAGTAAACACTTCTGATTGGCCATGCATGCCTGGGATTGGCTACAATAATCACTGCTGCCAAAAACACATTGTTTGATCAAATTTTAAAAACTCATTGGACATACATGACCTATTTTTGGATTCAAAATGGTGAAGTTTGCATTCCTATTCATCCCATTTCCTGCATCGTAATACACAAACCCCACTATATGATATGTAAAATAAATAAATACATAAATAATGACTGAATCTAAGATTTTGAATTATACAATCAGTGCACACTATGCTATCCCATAAGGCCATAAGAGCTGATGAACCTGAAACATTGAAATATACACAGTGTACAGATTATGCATGCTACATACTAATAACATATATATATATATATATATATATATATATATATATATATATATATATGGAATATGCTGACCATAGCCTCCACAGTCCTTCTTGTCTGGATCTGTGTGGTGTGTGACTCACAAAGAAAAACTTATGCAGTACCAGGGAAACTGCCTTTACTTGTGGAATTTCTATCTAGCCTTTATTCCTCACTCGACTGCAAATTTTGCGACTGCATTCAGACATGACAGAATGAATGTGTGAGAGATGTTTGTGGTTTCAAACTGACTCATCAGATTCATCACTCTTTTTAAATCTCTTTCTCTCATCTTTATGTCTGCTCCTCCTATTCTTTTTCCCAGTCTGGTAATTCTTTTCTCACAAGTTAAAACACTTTAATTCTTAACTGTATAATAATAATACTAATAATAATAATAATCCACATTCTGTGTGTGTCAGCAATAACGCAGACAATGTCTAACTACTTAAAATTTCACCCATGGTTTGAGCTAAAATTCCAACTGCTAAAAATGTTGTGCACAGAAAAGGACAGTGAAAATGGCCTGAACTGAATTATATTTTGTGGACATTATATTTAGCAGGGTGCCATTTCAAATTAAAGGAGAATATAAGAGGCGCCACCCTAGCACTGTCTGAAGTTCACCGGATCCTTCTACTCCCACAATGCTTTGCCTTTCACAGAAACAGAAAATACGATCACCACTGAGAATTTAGGAGTTTGTATTTTTATGTGAGTGAGTGTGACTCCTTTATTGCTATTTTAGTTCAGCCTGGCTCTCTATTTTGGGTTAATTTCAGATCTTAAGGGCTGTAGGATAAATAAACTGAATTCTTGAATACAAGAATATATTTGTGTGCTTGTTTCATGTCAGGTCACTACAGTAAATCCCAAAGTAAGACAAAAGGGGAGCTACAGAAGAATATAACTATTATCAGCTATTTATAAACTAGCACAGGCTCAAAACAATCAGAAATAGAACTGAGCAGGTGTGAGTGTGTGCATTTCTGCATGCTGCATATTTAAGCTTTGGAGAAAGCCAATGTATTTTTGTTTGCATTTGTGACCGGTCATTAGTGGGATGGGTGTATTTGTAGCAATAGCCAACAATATATTGTATAGGTCAAACTTATCTTTTTTTTTCTTTTATGCCAAAAAACGATTAGGATATTACAGTTTTCAGCAATATCAGTAGAACAGAAACCAAGATTTTTAGCTCAAACTGTTGCAGTCTATCAGTCTTATAATGTAAGTAGATGGGAATCACGGCTAAAACATTACAATAAAAAATGTAATAAAAAATAAAAATAAGACACAAACAAAACCAAATTAAACCCTGCGGCTGAGCTAAAAATATTGGTTTGTGTTCTACTGAAGAAACAAAGTCACCTACATATTAACCCCATTTAACATTAATTATCCCTTTAACTAACATGAGCTAGCACTGAGCAAAATAATTTAATAGCATTTATTAATCTTTGTTAATGAATATTCATTAATTAATCTTAACAGCTATATACTGTACAGCTTTTGCTCTTTAAAATGTATTGGCAAATTTTAACATTAACTAAGTGAATATTTATACAAATTACACTTTATTGTAAAGTATTCACATCATTATCATCCAGTTTGATTTTACAGTAAATGGTCATGATTCTGTCTAGCGTTTACAAAAATCAATACATTTATATAACTTGTAGGAAGAAATTCAAAAAGAAAACTTAATTTCATTATACATAGGTACTGTTCAAAAGTTTGGAGCCAGTAATATATATATATATATATATATATATATATATATATATATATATATATATATATATATATATATATATATATATATATACAGTACTGTGCAAAAGTCTTAGGCCACTAGTATTTTCACCAACAGAAAATGGTTTTAAGTCAGTTAATTTTTATCGTTTGCTGTAGTGTGTCAGTGGTAAATATCAGTTTACATTTCCAAACATATATTTTTTTTTTACATTAATTGTAATAATGCAGTAAGCTTTTTTTTGCACAAGGACTCTGACAGCAGCCAGTGCTCCACACAGAGATCTGATCTCATCATCATCCAGTCTGTCTGGAATAACATGAAGAAACAGAACAAACTGAGACAGACTAAATCCAGAAGAACTGTGTCAATGTCTCCAAGACACTTCAAGAAACCTGCCTACAAACCTACATGAAAAACAAGTGCACATAGGACAAAAGCTTTTTTTAATGCATAGTATGGTCAAACCAAATGTTGATTTAATTTAGATATGTTAATAGAAGTTAATTAATAAAATCTATTTATGGCATTATTTTTGGTGGCATCCTCAATTTACATTTTTACACAAGTGCCTAAAACTTTGCACAGTTCTGTAGCTTTGCAGGTTTCTTGAAGTGTCTTGGAGACATTGCCATGGTTCTTCTGGATTGAGTCTGTCTCAGTTTGTTCTGTTTCTTCATGTTATTCCAGACAGACTGGATGATGGTGAGATCAGATCTCTGTGTGGAAAACTGGCTGCTGTCAGACTCCTTGTGCAAACAAAAATATCACTGGATAATAACATTTAATGGCAAAAGAAGTCTGTGTTAAGGAAAGAAGGCTGCATTACAGTAATATTGTGAAATGGTATTAGCATTTATAGTACATTTATTGATGATTATCTGTGATGGCAAAGCTGAATCTTTAGTTCCCTTTCAGTCGGTCACTCTCGACGCCACGTCGGTGACTGACGAATATGGGATATCGCTTCGATAGACCAATCTACTTCGAGTGTAAACTAAACGAGCCAATGCACATTGGCATGTAATTATTGCATCCAGCTGCCGCTGATCACTGCGTGAGTATAAGAAGGCAGCAGGTGCAATGCATTCCAGCTTTTCACTTGATGCGGTTTCACCCGTGCGTTTCTGAGGTGGTCGTTACCTGGCAAAGGGAGATGGTCACGATTGCTGCCTCACGTCTGGGCGTCGAGCACGCTGAGGTGGCTTTCGTGGATGAGTCATCTTCTCAGTTTTCTCCCTCTCTGGGTCCCAGGAGGGCACGGAGAGTTGTGGACGGCCAAGCACCAGACCTCACTCATCCTCCTCATTTGCCAGATGGCAGCAGTGGCTGTCCCTCCAGCCGATATGAGGATTTGTGGTTTTACAGCCCGTACTTCATTGTACCCAAGAAAGGCGGTGGGTTACGACCGATCTTGGATCTGTGAGTTTTGAATCGGGCCCTCCATCGGCTATCGTTCAAAATAATGTCACAGAAACACATTTTCGGGTGCGTCCGTCCCCAAGATTGATTTGCAGCGATCGACCTGAAGGACATGTACTTTCATGTGTCCATCCTTCCACGCCACAGACCTTTTCTGCGGTTTGCATTCGAAACACTGGCATATCAGTACAAGGTCCTGCCCTGCGGGCTGTCCCGGTCTCCCCGTGTCTTCACGAAAGTCACGGAGACAGCTCTCGTTCCTCTCAGAGAGCAGGGTGTTCGCATTCTCAACTACTTAGATGATTGGCTGATACTAGCACAGTCTCGAGATCAGTTGTGCGAGCACAGGGGGGTGGTGCTCCGGCACCTGAGCCTGTTGGGCCTTCAGGTCAGCTGGGAGAAGAGCAAACTGTCGCTGTGGCAGAGGATCTCTTTTCTCGAAATGGAGTTGGATTCGGTCGAACAGACAGCACGCCTCACAGAGGAACGTGCGCGGTCGGTGCTAGCCTGCTTGAATACATTCAAGAGCAGGACAGCACTTCCACTGAAACTCTTTCAGAGGCTTCTGGGGCATATGGCGGCCGCAGAAGGCACTTACACCGCTCAGCCTATTACATATGAGACCGCTCCAGCACTGGCTTTATGGCCGAGTCCCGAGGTGGGCGTGGAAGCGCGGCACTCACCGGGTCCAAGTTACACCGGCCTGTCGCCAAACCCTCACTCCGTGGTCAGATGTTGCATTTCTCTGGACAGGGGTGCCCCTAGAGCAGATCTCTAGGCATGCTGTGGTTTACACGGATGCCTCCACCACCGGCTGGGGGGCCACGTACAACGGGCATGCAGTCTCAGGGGTTTGGACGGGCCCGCAGCTGCGGTGGCACATCAATTGCCTAGAGCTGTTAGCAGCGCTCCTTGCCTTGAACCGTCTCAAAGTTCTCTTACGAGGCAAGCATGTGCTGGTCCGAATGGACAACACTGCGACTGTTGTGTACATCAACCAACAAGGTGGTCTGCGCTCTCGTCGCATGTGTCGTCGCAGTGTCGGCTTGCTTAAACTGCTCCAGAGTGTCCGTACTGTAGACCCTGTTGAGATCCTCCATCACCCTAAGCGGCTGGACGCGGCGGAACATCCGGCGCCAGGCCTTCATGATTTATCCGCGAGAACCATGGCAGAGTGGGTTCCATATTGAGACCTAAGCGGTACTCGTATGTGTATAGTCCACAGTACAGCCTTAGAGCCCGTGTTTCCCCGGCAGACTTCTGCCTTCCCAAGAGGGTTTTTAATCACCTCAAATTTCTCTGTATACTCCTAAACGGATGCTATATGTGTATTTGCCTCCGAGACCTCCTTCCAGAACGATGGGGCTTCCGCAGCGTCCCGGTTCCAAGCGGACCGGGTACGTTTTCCCAGTGTTATCCAATCTCACCCAGTGAGGTAGTGCTTTGACAACGGTGAGTGGAGCACCTTGTTCAGAGCCCCGGCCTACACCTAATAGGGGTGCAGCTGGCTCGCACAGTGCACTGGAAGGGGCAGCACCCATGGTGCTTTGATAGGGATCCCATATTCGTCGGTCACCGGCGTGGTGTCGAGAGTGACCGACTGAAAGGGAACGTCTCGGTTATGTATGGTAATCCTCGTTCCCTGAAGGAGGGAACGGAGACGCCACGTCCCATCGCCATGGTTGCTGTACCGCCACTGAGCTGCCGGGTACCTGGCTCGGCTCCTCAGTGAAAAACTGGAATGCATTGCACCTGCTGCCTTCTTATACTCACGCAGTGATCAGCGGCAGCTGGATGCAATAATTGCATGCCAATGTGCATTGGCTCGTTTAGTTTACACTCGAAGTAGATTGGTCTATTGAAGCGATATCCCATATTCGTCGGTCACTGACATGGCGTCTCCGTTCCCTCCTTCAGGGAACGAGGGTTACCATACGTAACCGAGATGTTTTCAGTGTCCTCCAGAAATCATTTTAATATTCTGATTCAGTGATTAAGAATCATTTTTTATTATTATTATAATAAACCCACCCTTTCCTCCCTTTCTCATCCATTAAGCCAACCTTCTCCCACATTATATTTCTATCAGGTTGTATCGGGGGGGGGGGGGGGTGTGGGGGGTGTTACTAGAGATGGTACTCCCACCCTGAGTCTCTCTGAGCCATCAATTCAAGATGCCCTGATCAACCTGACCATCATCCCATTCCCTTGACCCTTTCATCCCATTCCCTCGACCCCTTCATCCTCTTTTTACTCTTCCCCAGTTTCTTAGCTTGTTTGTGGCGTGGTCCTAGCTTATGTAATCACATCAATAAGGTCATTTATTTCAATGAAATAAGCAGTAAACTTTCAGTTCTCCCTATAATTTTGAACAGTCGCTCAATATTAGATTTGCTGACTTGCAAAATCTCCCTACATTCTCAGTAGGTAGCATAATTTAAAACTGACTGCTATGGCAGTCCCCCAATCCATTCCATATTTTTCCATGAGCTAAGTGGTCTTACATGTATCAGAGGCATTAGTGTACGCAGCTGTTATGGAGATATATACAGAGAGCAGGGATGGAGGACTTCTGTCTCTCCTCAAAAACTGTCTGGAATCCAAGAGACCCTGAGGGAGATGGCTGAGATAGACTCTCTTCAACATGGACTCAATGGATTTTGACAAGTCTGAGATTCAGAATATTTGCCCATAATGGGGGTTAAAAGGTGAATGCTAGTGAACATGTGTAAGATGATTTATGTGTATGCATGTGTTTCAGTGCCACTTGCATGTCCAGAAAATGGCCAACAAATATTTAGCTCGAACAGCAGTGGTATTCACTGGCCATCAGCCAACAAGAGATCAGCCAGATATGGCGTTCACTCAAAAAACATACACACCGTCTTGTATGTGTGTGAGAAAGTCATGTAAGGTTACAGGATACTTAGTACGTTAGCAACTATGGGAGGGAAAATTCTAATGTTTATGCATTATTATATATCTGAGAAATATGATTAAGCATTAACAATATAATTATATTGCTGAATCAATATTTGAGCTGTATGTCTTGGGAAACTCAACTATTTACATCCAGAAATACTTTACCTTCTACGGTATTCATGTGTGATCACATTAAGTACAGTCCTCCACGGGTCTCCCGTCCAGATGCATTTGCAAAAGTAAGCTATTAGCAGAGTTTAGATTATCTGATTTACAGATCAGTTCCCTTTCAAGGGAACTTCGAACTGCATCCTCCAGAGCAGGGGTTTTCAAACTATGGGTCGCTACCCACTCTTGGGTCACAGACTGGAACAAGGTGGGTCGCACAAAGTCACTTGGCTGCAGCTAAATTTGCGTTTCAATGACACACACACTCACACAGTTCAGTCTAGGGCTGTACGAATGTGACGAGTGAGGTGGGGCCGAGAGCCGTGGGAACGGAGTGCTCCACTCACCGGTCTCGCGTCCCAAGGAGGAGATTGGAAGGATACAAAAGAGGAGCGACGACAGTGAAGGACGAAAGAGGACCAGGCCTGGGTTTTATTTTGTGTTTGGTTTTTGTTTGTGCACGGCAGTGGTCCATGAGGGGCTGTCACGCTGTTTTGTGTTTATTTGGTTATTAAAACTTAGTTTTATTTGTCTGCCGGTTCCCGCCTCCTTCCCGAAGGAGTCATCGAGGCGGTGTGGTTGAGTGAGTTCGTCCGTCCCCCGGCAACTCACTCCAGCCTACTGCCTCGAGTGTCCTCGACGTCAGACTCCTACACCCTGCTCGATACCACCGCGGATTCATCCCAGCGGCGAGGGATCTTCAGAAACGCATCCCTCCTTCCTCCCGGGCTTCGGCACCAGTGTAATACTTTACAATCTTCAAAATCACGGAAAGAAAGAAGGAGGCGGGAACCGGGAACCCACTCATCACAACGATATAGCCCACCAACATTAATTACGAACTGCAATATCCTTAGTGTGATTTTCGAATTGCAATTAAGTCCGCGTGCGTTGCGTGTTCTGAAGCGCAGGCGCGCACCCGTCGGTACTGGATCCAGTCTAGATGATAACCCTACATCTTTGGCTTCATGCTTACTGGACCATGCAACCAAGTTGCTGGGTTTCCAAGAGAGAATCCTTAGCCAAAGGTCCCCATTATGACCCTGCAACCTCAGGACCTGTGGGTCCTCTGTTCAGGTTGAGTGTTTTTTGGAGTATAATGCTTTGTGACATGCTCCCCGATGACCTGGCTTGGTGTTTGCTTTGAGAAGCTGCCTTGGCCAGGACGTGTTACTCGTCTTGCACTGAGGGGTCTCCTGAGATTTGAGTTATCCTCTCAACCATCATGCACGTTCTCTGAGCTAGAGGTCCTCTGAGTTGCTCTTATGATTGAACCAGTAAATCGCCTCTCAACAGAAAAGATTTAATTACACTGTGCTGCCTGAGGTATGAGTCAGACGTGTTTCAGCGGAAATCCTACCTGAGTGCTTCAGTTCTGAGGTTCTGTTGTGCAATCTGCATTGGAGAAATCTTTCGCCCTCATGCAATATCACTGAACACATGGCCTCACTATTCAAATCAACTTGACAAATGTAAATATGGCTGCACCTTAAGAAAATGTATTTCTTGGTCCCACTCAAGTCGAGTCACGGGTGTGCGATACTGCATCATTTACGATAACATGGTAAGTGTTGTTGTAATGATGTGTGATCTGACATAATCAAGTATATCACCACATCACACAGAGTGTACGCACATCATTTATTAGTCTATTAAAACAAAAATTTCCAGGCATTCTAAATTGTAGACGGCAAAAATGCTTCTGTATTTTTTGTTTTTGTTTATATAATTTAATATAGTTAACTTAATCTATATCACACAAAGAGTACAGTTTTTCTGCAAATATCATTATGAACACATTTAATAATCTTAATTTTATAGAAGTTCAGTAAAGCAATAAGTGACTTACATTTTAGCCATAATATTGCTTGTTTTTGCTCAATTTTGCCAACAAAAATATTTCCATACAAAGATCATAGCACTGTTTTGCATCTCTGGGCAATGTACGGTGTTTCCTTATTGAATGAATTAGCTTTTTGAACAAATCGGTTGAACAAATGATTCAGTGATTCACTAATTAACACAGTCAAATTCTTTGTTTCTGAATTAATCAGTATTTGAAAGAATGGATGAATCTCAATTACTCACTCATTAACAGTCACTTGTTGCCACCTACTGGTGGTTTTAATTTAAAATTTCGAAGTTTTAAATTATTTCAAATATCAGTATTAGGGAAGACGTGGCCTAATGGTTAGAGAGTCGGACTCACAATCGAAGGGTTGTGAGTTCGAGTCTCGGGCCGGCAGGAATTGTGGGTGGGGGGAGTGCATGTACAGTGCTCTCAATACCACGACTTAGGTGCCCTTGAGCAAGGCACTGAACCCCCAACTGCTCCCCTGGCGCCGCAGCATAAATGGCTGCTCCTGAATTCTGAATTCTGAGTATGGGTCACCGTACTTGGCTGAATGTCATGTCACTTCAACATTTTATGTTAAAAATAAAACATTATTTATGCATCTGTAATTGCAGGTTAAATGCATCCATGTCCCCTCTGAGATACATAAACTGTAAATACAACTAAATGCTTTTTCAGATGCAGATTCCAGAAATGTTTTCTTATGTTGGAACGAAAGACACTAAGTACAGATAAAGTGCTTCTTATTCTTATCCGAAAATACAAAATGGATAAAAAAAGAGTTAAAACTGAACAAAATCTTGCTACTTTTCTATGTACACAACAGGCCTATTTCTCTCAAATATTGTTCACAAATCTGCCTAAATCTGTGTTAGTGAGCACTTCTCCTTTGCCGAGATGATTCATCCACCTCACAGATGTGGCATATCAAGATGCTTATTAGACAACATGATTATTGCACAGGTGTGCCTTAGGCTAGCCACAATAAAAGGCCACTCTAAAATGTGAAGTTTTATAACACAGCACAATGCCACAGATGTCGCAAGTTTTGAGGGAGCATGCAATTGGCCACCAGAGCTGTTGCCTGTGTATTGAATGTTCATTTCTCTACCATAAGCCACCTCCAAAGACTTTTCAGAGAATTTGGCAGTACATCTAACCGGTCTCACAACTGCAGACCACGTGTAACCACACTAGCCCAGCACCTCCACATCCAGCATCTTCATTTCCAAGATTATCTGAGACCGGCCACCCGGACAGCTGCTGCAACAATCGGTTTGCTTAACCAAAGAATTTCTGCACAAACTGTCAGAAACCGTCTCAGGAAAGCTCATGTGCATGCCCGTCATCCTCATTGGGGTCTCGATCTGACTGCAGTTTGTCGTTGTAACCGACTTGAGTGGGCAAATGCTCACATTCGATGATGTCACTTTAGAGAGGTGTTCTCTTCACAGATGAATCCCGGTTTTCACTGTACAGGGCAGATGGCAGACAGCGTGTATGGCATCGTGTGGATGAGTGGCTTGCTGATGTCAATGGTGTGGATGGAGTGGCCCATGGTGGTGGTGGGCTTATGGTATGGGCATGCATATGTTATGGACAATTAACACAAGTGCATTTTATTGATGGCATTTTGAACAGTGGTGGACAGTAACGAAGTAGCTTTACTTCGTTACTGTACTTAAGTAAATTTTTCAAGTATCTGTACTTTACTGGAGTAGTTTTATTTTGAGTAACTTTTACTTTTACTTCACTACATTCCAAAGCATAAAATCGTACTTTTAACTTCACTACATTTCATAAAACATATCGTTACTCCCTATAATATATCACGTGCTCCGACACGCAGAAGCGGTGTCTGATTCATCATGAACGAACTGAGTCTTTTCAAAATAAACTTTTAAATCGGATCGCAAATCGCACCAAACGATTCGTTTACGAATTAGAATGATCCGATTGCAGCGTACTGTCTATGGATTGCAGCTGTTCTGGAGTCGACCACTCACTGATTCAAATGAACCGTTTAGTGCGAGTCTACAGAAGTAAGAACCGGGAGATCTTGTGAGCGCGCGTGGGTCTGATGTTGCTAAAAGTAAGTTACTAATGTCGAAATTTTGGATTAATTATTGTAACTGAAAATCATATTTAGGTCAAAATTGTCAGTTGTTTGGGAACTAAATCCGTTGTAAAGAGTGATCTATTTAAGCCCACTGAAATAGTCGAGTGCAGACGATGCAGACACATCAATTTTAGGTAAAAAAAAAAAAACATTAAAATTACACAGATTAAATACAATAACTCATACACGTTCAAATTCCCCGCTACCGTAATGTTAACAGTTTTATTAAAATGCTACCATCCCTATGTGACGTCTGTTTTTATATTGTTTATCAACAGTAACGTTTGGATTAACTAGACGAGTAGACAGACATGAATGTTTATTCATAACCGTACTGAAAATAAGTAAATATTGTTAGCTAACTATTGTTAGTCTAGCTAACAAGCTTGCTGGTGCAAAGTTGTGGTAATTTTTATAAATAATGTCCAAATATTTTTATTCAACCACCTATATATATATCTGGGGAGAAAAGAAATGATGTTCAGAACATGGTAACTACAGTAATTATCAAAGTGGGAAGAGATGCACCCTGTTTGGCCAGGGGTGTTTTTACACCACAGACAAGGTTTGAGAAGGAAAAAATCCAGGGGCGTAGCCATCTTTTCAGAAGTGAGGGGGACAGAAATTATATATATATAGGCTATATATGTATGCTATATAACATTTCTTTAATCTATATAGCTTACCAATCAACAGTTTTTGAACAGTAATATTTTTTGTTTTTAAAGAAGTATCTTGTCCCAAAGTACAGCAAAAAACAGTAATATTGTGAAATATTTTTATATTTAAAATAACTTTTTTCCCTATTTGAATGTATTTTAAATTGCAATTTATTCCTGTGATCAAAGCTGTATTTTCAGCATCATTACTCCAGTCTTTAGTGTCACATCCTTCAGAAATCATTCTAATATGCTGATTTGCTGATTATCAATATTTAAAACATGAGTATTTTTTTCAGTATTCTTTGATGAATATAAGGATCCAAAAATTAGCATTTATGTGAAATAAAAAGCTTTTGCAATATTGTACACTATATATCATTCAAAAGCTTACAGTCAATATAATTTTTGTTTTTTGGAAAATAAATTATAGAAATGAACACTTCTACTTAGCAAGGACTCTTTTGTGGTTTCGAGTCTCAGGCCGGCAACACCATGACTAAGGTTCTCTTGAGCAAGACACCGAACCCCCAACTGCTCCCCAGGCACCGAAGCATAAATGATGCCCACTGCACCGGGTGTGTGTTCTCGGTGTGTGTGTGTTCATGGTGTGTGTGCACTTTGGATGGGTTAAATACAGAGCACGAATTCTGAGTATGGGTCACCATACTTGGCTGTATGTCACGTCACTTCACTTTAAATTGATCAAAAGTGATGATAAAGACATAATTTTCTATTTCAGATTATTCCTGATTTCTATTTCAAAATAAATGCTGTTCTTCTGAACTTTCTATTCATCAAAGAAACCTTTTTTTTATTATTTCTGAAGGATTGTCTGACTGGAGTATTGATGCTTAAAATTCAGCTTTGAAATTTCAACAAATTACATTTTGAAATATCCAAATAAAGAACAGTTAATATAAATAGGTTAGTAAAAATATTTCACAATTTTTCTGTTTTGCTGTACTTTGGATCAAATAAATGCAGACTTGGTGAACAGAAGAGACTTCTTTAAAAAATATTAACAAGCTTACTGTTCAAAAACTGTTGACTGGTAGTGGATACAATAGGCAACTTAAATTTTTCTCAAATTTCTAACTTTTAATTGGCTTAGAAATCTATAACTGCTGGACAATAACAAATAATAATGATTTGTTTATATACTACAAAATGTTTTTGTCAATTAGCACTGCATTGTTCATACTTTATTTATCACCTGCTGAAGATGACTTGAAAAACCATACATTATTGCAATCGTATGTTTAATGTCTTCGTGTTTCCAAAAGTTTCTGGCCTTTTTTTCTGTGTAAAAACTGCTTTCATACAGTGATAGTTGGACGCTTTTGCCCTTATTAGGAATTTCCTGATATGACTTTCTGCGCGAGAGCGCCCTCCGGCTTCGAGTATGAATGAAACACACACTGCAGGAGAGTTCAGCGCTCTGTGATGTTCATCTCGCTGTATTCTGGGTCCGAATAAAATATCAAATCATGTGCAGACTATCCCGTCTCTTTGAGCTTAAATCTAATTTATTCACACCAGCTCTTGAAAACCTCTATGCGAGGTGGAGGGGGGGGGGGGGGGGGGGGGGGCTGATTATGAAAATATCATTATATTTTCCTTTAAAATGTTCTTCCTAACTTCATGCCTTATTATCATGTCATATATAGTCCTAACTGTGATGTTCTGTAAAACAACAAACTTTAAAATACTTTGTTCTTACTGGTGAAAATCAGATGGTCATCTCTGTTTTCTCTCATGTACATCACAGTACAGCTTTCACAGTTAACATCACTCTCATCAGCGTAGTCCATATCAACAACAAAAATATATCTTCACTCCATATAGTTGTTATTTTGGAAAAAAATCCCAGGTATTTTGAGCAGTAGGATTATTACAAATATGTGTGAATATAAAATTTAATTTAGTAGCCTATATAAAATTTCAGTACTTTTTAACTTAAGTACATAAAAAAATCGAGTACTTTTGTACTTTCACTTGAGTAAAATTGAAAAAGGAGTACTTTTACTCTTACTGGAGTAATATTTTATTATATGTATCTGTACTTTTACTCAAGTACTTGATTTGTGTACTTCGTCCACCACTGATTTTGAATGCACAAAGATACCGTGGCGAGGCCCATTGTGCCATTCATCCACGACCATCACCTCATGTTGCAGCATGATAATGCATGGCCCCATGTTGCAAGGATCTGTACATAATTCCTTGAAGCTGATTCTTCTGAAGCTGAAAACATCCCAGTTCTTGCATGGCCAGCATACTTACCGGACATGTCACCCATTGAGCATGTTTGTGATGCTCTGGATCAGCGTATATGATATACGGCCAATATCCAGCAAATTCACACAGCCATTGAAGAGGAGTGTACTAACATTTCACAGGCCACAATCAACAACCTGATCAACTCTATGCGAAGGAGATGTGTTGCACTGTGTGAGGCAAATGGTGGTCATACCAGATACTGACAGTTTTTTCTGAATTCTTTGAGTTCAGCCCATGAAAAATGGGGGCAAAAACAAAAGGGTTGCGTTTATAATTTTGTTCAGTGAATTTATTTACTTCTTTTACACTTTGCATTTACTTGTACTTTTACTTTCAATACTTAAGTACGTTTAAAAAATTTTTACTTAAGTGCAATACATATCACATATTTTAAGACTTTTACTCAAGTAATATTCTAAATGGTTACTTCAACTTCTACCAAAGTCATTTTCTGGTAAGATATCTGTAATTTTACTTGAGTATAGCTTTCAGGTACTTTACACACCACTGAATCTACCTAAGGTACATCTATGACTGATTTGCTAGTAAATAAATCATATGTTTTTTGAATAAAATGAGGGTAAAATGATAAAACTATGCCTTTTAAAGGGTTCACTGAAAAATTAAAATTCTATCATTAATACTCATCATCATGTTGTTCCAAACCCGTAAGGCATTTTTTTATCATCAGAAAACAAATTAAGATTGATTAAACAAATTAAGAGCTTTCTGACTCTGCATTGAAAACAATGCAACTACCACTTTTAAGGACCAAAAAGGTAACATAATTAAAATAGCCTTCATTTTATGAAGCTACGAGAATACTTTTTGTGTAAAAAAAACAAAACAAAACAAAACAAAAAAAAAAACGTTATTCAACAATTATTTCTCTTCCGTGTATGACACAGTCAAAAGATGCTCCAAAATGAACATGTACACTCCATCCCTGCCATGCTTTTTCATCTCTTCTTCTCGCATTCCTGACTATATGAGGCTATATTAGAAGACGGCTGTGACTTGAGTGTTCTCATCTGGCCGGGCGACATAGTTTTCCCACAATGAAAGTGACAGGACTCTTTGAAGCTATAATAACTATGCTGCTTTATGGATACTGAAGTTCACAAATGTCCCATAATCCACTGAAGACCAATCCAAATGAACTCTGTTAAAAGGAAATAATTGCATTTTTTTGCTCAAACAAGTCTATCCACTAGAGGTTAGAAGTTGGTGAATACAAATAGTAAACTATAATATGGGTATTCCAACTGCAGCAAAATTTTAGCACTCAGCATTGGAAATACTTTCAAGCAAAATGTTATTCTAAACAAATATTTCTGAAGGCTTAGTGGTAAAATAATTTATGAATAAGTTTATGCAACAGTTCCCATTCTCTAATCCAACTGACCAACAGTGTTCCATCTGTATTTGGGTCATTTCTAGATAAAAGCATGTACAGTACGTGGAGTCGCATTGTATTTTATATAAACAAATTGTTTCTTAAAAAGGTTAAATTTATGCATTAAATATGATGAACATCATTTCATTAGATATGCACTGAATAGTTGTATAAAAGCAATATTATATTCACAATTGTGTTGTTGGTCTGAATAATAATGTGCCAAACCACAGCAATGACATGTGGAGAAAAACAAAACAACACATGCACACACTTGCATTACCCCTCACTAACTAAAAATGTGTGCTTTTGGGCAATGAACCCACTGCTTCCAAATAATGCCTCACATCTTTTTAATTAGTCATGCATGAAGAGAAGAGATTACAGATGGTTTAATTTAGTTGACAGACATGCAGAGACAAATGTGTATGTGTGTGTGTGTGTGTGTGTAAGCCAGTAAGAAGAGAAAGAGATACAGAATTCAACATAAGAGCAAACAATGAAGTAGCCACAGTAATGTTATGTTAATGTTAAAAATACTTTTCTTCAGCTCAATTGATATAGTCTCTTTTTATTGGATCCCGTCTCCGTTTTTTTCTCTCATGCTGGGACCTCTGGTAATAATTTAAACAGTTGTCATCAATCTCCCTCACTGGACATGTGTGATTCTGCCCTCATATAGATTCTCATCAACACTTTCAGCTGCTTCAGTTGCCTTCGAGTCTTCAGCAGGCATGGTTTATTTCAGATAATTGATGTTTAATGAAGAGATTTGGTGATGGAGAGTCAAAACTAGACAGCCTGGTAAATCTTTCCAGCCTTTATTCATCTACACCGAGCCAAATGATAAATATGATTTTGCATTTCTTAATGACTCTGAACCGAACCTCTAACCCTTAGATCATAATATATGGTCAATTTGAAGGCAGTGCTGAATAAACAAACTCAAGTGTGAGCTGAAATGGGTTTTAAAAGAGGATTCCTTTAGTGTACAAAGAACTGCACTGTTTTGTGAAATGTTCAAAAATGCTACATTAAAGTCTAGTCAGGAAACCACTGGCATACTTCAGCATGACTAATAAAAAATAAATAAATAAATAAAAAATGACTGCAGAGTTAACAAAAAGGAATATTTCAGGCTCTAGTGTAATCTTTGGAAAATTCTGTAGACAGAAGTTTGTTTCATATTAGGAGTTAAATTTGACTAGAACAATCCAGAAGACTATAACTCTTTGGCTTAATTTTTTTTATCAATCTATTCAACTTTCAGTTGCTCTAGTTTTTATCTCCACATAGCACTTTTTCTAATATTCTTTCTCCTTAATCTTACAGTTCAATCAATACAATAATAGCTGCTTAATTACTGACACATTATTATTGAACTGGCCCCTGGTATAGCCTTTTTTCACTACTGTCCAACATTATGGAGTTTTTGTTCATTCAAATAATAACTCAAAAGCATGTCATCCCACTAGACCAAAACATTACTACTACTACTACTACTACTACTACTACTACTACTACTACTAATAGTTATATTATTATCATTAATTTTATATCAAATGTGTAATTTTCCTTAATTTCTATATATAGTAGTTCTGTATATATAAAGTATTGCCACAAAAGTCAAGGTGTCAGCATTACAAATATGATATTGCTCATCATTATCTAATATTTTTTTTATAATCTGAACCACAGCAATTAGAGGGTTCATGAGCGGACATCTCATCCTAATGATGCATCTAACAAGCCAAGATCAGGACATCCTGTTGTTTACAGAGTCATGACAGTGATCTATCAGACAATTCTCTACAGTAGACTAAATTTGGTTAATGTCAGTAACTCAGCAGAACGTAGATTTACAATCACCACATGAACGGCAGTTTGTTTTTCTGATGTACGTGGAAATAATAAGATAACAAGCAAACCAAAATTCAGTTATTTGTGAGATTTTAAGGGAGCACATCATTTGGTTTATCTTTGCCTTGTGTGACTAATGCGCTTTCATGAGCTTGCCTTTCAAAGCAGATGACATGCTTCAGAAGTGTTTTACGGCAGACTAACACTCAGACAGATGGGCTAAAATATTATTTGGCTGTGATTTCATGGATTGTGATTCATGTGGATTCCTGTTGCTGGCACAGTAATGTACAGGTTTAGTTATGTGAAAACTTGGCTTATGTTATGTTATGACAAAGTGTGTTGGCTTCCAAGCATAGTCCATAAACCATGGCCTTGGGCAAAGAAATCCTACAATACTGCTTAATTAAACATCCATGAAGTGGCATCCACATACAGGTTAACATTTGTGTAATTTGTGTAAATCAATATAAAAGTACGTAAATGCCAAGTTTTATGAATATTCCTTCACATGAATCATTTAACTGACATATTCCTGGGTCTTTAAATTTTTGTTCACACCAGGATTTTTAACTAGCTCAACAAGATTCCTTGGTCAGTCAGCTCAATTGGAAAGATCATGCTAGTTGAACAGCATTTTGTCAAGTGAAAAGCATGTTCCTGGTCTACAAGCCAAAAGAGTGACAGACCAGCACTAACCTGCAAACCAGTCTTAACTAGCATTTAAATGTAGCAGGACAAATTTAAAAATCTATATACATATCAAAAGACAAGTAGTCAGACAATTGTGAAATACAAGCAGAGTTCCATTTAATGTGAATGTTGGGAACGTTTGATGCAGTAAAGGACTTATGGTCTTGATAAGGACTGATATGTTCCGATCTGCTGCACTGACAGTCAGTTGATTACACAGCCTATGCACCTAACCTTATCTTCCATGACCTTCGACCACTTCTCAGATGAAGCATAATGAACCACCAGCAGCCATGTCCAAACTAAACCAGGTGGACACAAAGACAAAATGTGGCTTAAAAAAGGAGTTTATTGTAACAGAAGTGCCATGCCCATTTAGACTAAAGAGGCCCTTGCAAGTGGTTTTAAAACAGCTTCCAAGCAATTTTTGCATGGTTGAAAATAAGTTGCATGGTTTTGTTAGTATTTATCTATAATATTGTAGTGGAAATTACATGTTCATTCATTCAAATTGGACAGTCCAATCAAGTCACACTTTTAACAGATCAATTGATTAAATTTTTTTAAAAAGTGCAACCTATCTACCCACATATCACTCAAAACTTGTATGACTCATGACTTATAGAGGGACAAAAGAATTCCTTATCAAAATGTACTATAGGAAAAAAATTACTTAAAAAATATATATATTTGCACTAACACATTTAAGTAAATTTTACTTCTACTGGTTTATACAATCTAATGAACCATGAACAAAAACCAACAGGCAACATAAATAAACTGGACTCGTTTCATTACTGGATGAATTAATCAGGAGTTTGTTTTCCATTTTTGGGTAAATTATCCCTTTAAGTATTCTGGAATTGGATTTAATTTTTGATTCCCAACTCTACAAAATTATATATAATTTCACATATAGAATTAAATAAAATCTACTTACCTAAAAGAAAATAAGTAACTTTAGCTTGGCCAATAAAAATTTGAGTAAATGTGCTTACTTACTTGGCAATACTTTGATTTTACTTAATGCATAGTAATGTAATGTAATTTTTCCCCCAAATTTAGACAGACAGACAGACAGACAGACAGACAGATAGATAGATAGATAGATAGATAGATAGATAGATAGATAGATAGATAGATAGATAGATAGATAGATAGATAGATAGATAGATAGATAGATAGATAGATAGATAGATCTTCATTAAACAAATGTAATTGACTATTGATTTTGTAATGGACAAGCAATGTAACGTAATGTAATGGATGTTGGTCTGGTTTGTCAGACATCACTAGTTTCCTGTGCCTTTGTGTGGTGGTTAATAGACCCCTTTTCAGGCAGGAGTTGACAAATAGGTCAGGTAATAAAACATGTCTTGTGCTGCCAGCAGAATTAGCTCATTTATTTCACAGCACCCTTGACCTAATTCACTCCAAAGTGCTGCGGAAAAGAGAGAGTAAGGGGGGGAAGGATGTACAGAAGCTCCTGTAGGTTCATCAACAGGACAGAGACAAAGTGAGCGATTGACCTCAAGTCTGTGTATGTGTGTGCACGTGTGTGGTAGGGGATTTGGTCCCCCTTAAGGGCATGTGTGTGAATGCTCCTCTTTTACTATAAGTCAGAGTTGGGTGGGACCCTGAAGTTTGGGTAGTTCTTGTATTTTCTTAAGAGGTGGGGTCTGCCAGTGGGCACAGAGAGCACCACTGAAGAGAGATTTTAATAAACTTTTCAACGTATCTCCTTTTTAAAATCTAACAAGTATCCATTGGAAAGTTTTAATGACAAGCGCCGCTATCACTCTGTGGGAGACACATGTGGATCTTAATCTTGCAGCCCACGCAAAGCTGAGGACTTTTGGGAAGGAATCTATGGAATCCTATTGACTAAATGAATAAACAAACACATTATGTGCAAAAGGATTTGATTAAAGAAGAATGACGCAAGTCTGTCCAGGTGTTTCAGCCCACTCTTTACATTCCCTAAAAACTTTTCCTCATTTTGAAATCATATCTTACTCTGTTTATCACTTTGAAGGTCAAATAGTTTCTATATATGATTGAAATGGCACTCAGCATTCCTTGTAATGAGTTTGGGCTGGACATATTCATGCCTAATTTTTGCATGACCACAATCTTGAGCGGTTTATATACTGTAAACAGAATTGAACATATAGCTAAAAGGCTAAATATAGCTAAAAAGTTTGTTATTCGGACAGTGGTTTTCAAATTTTTAATGCCAAGAACCCCTCAAATATGATGATGCCCTTGCAAGAGAACCTGTTTTGAAAATATAAAGGAAGCTACATTTATACTTTTATATAAAGATAGCATGTTGTTTATCATATAAGATTTTAATAGTAGCTATATGTTTTATATGTTTCTAAAACTTTCTCTACCCTACTACATAAACAGAAAAGAATGACCCCCTTAACAGAGAGCCAAGCCGATAATCCGAAACCCACAGAAGAGTAAGGCATTCTGTTGCTGTAAAACATCCAAACTTACTGGAAAAATGTCAAGGGTGACTTAAACGAAAATATTAGCTCAATTCCTATGAGATAAACTGCTATCAGCATCCCCTGCTCAGATGCCAGAATGAATGGTATCTTCTCATGGCAGCCCAAACAATGTTGAGATTCTTTAAATGGCTGGATTATGAGTAATATTGTTAATTCTTACAATAACACACCAACAAGGATGGCTTCTTTTCAAATAAACAGGTTTATCATAGTATTCACCAGCTTCATCACTCTAGCTTAAAAATAGATCTCAAGAAGAACCATTGACACTCATTACGTCATAGACTGAGAAAGGTCAAGATTGCTTAAAACAAATAGACACCTTGAACAGAAGTGACTTTCTAAATTATCCATCTCAGACCATTCCAACAAGATTTGTCACCATTTTAGAACCCAAGTTTCGAGAGCAAAACAACTCCGCTTCAGTCAGCCAAATGTACTTTACGTACACCATTCCAAACTTCACAGCAGATAATCTTTCTAAACATCCGCGAAGTAGCCAAATCAATATCACCCCCATGGGCCATCCCAAAGACAAGGTCTGGATAAACATTTGAGGGTCCTGGCCCTTACGACCTCCTGTGGGAGTTGGAGACCAGTGGCTGCTGTGATGTGAACCAGGAAAAGAGAAAACTAGTCAAGCACTGTGGGCTTAAACTTTAACAACTCAAGGTTCATCATACAAGCCAAAATAAATTGATAGATATGTGAAGTTCTAGAAGTTCTTCAATTTAGAATTCTAGCTCCCTGAGTTCAGGCTTAGTGCTAACACCATCCAGCTGCACTCTTGAAGCTATGACAAAAGTTTCTACAGATCCAGATCTACACTCCCACTTAACTTCCCAGCCCCCAACAGATTGAATTCCAGAAACATCTGGAGTGACTGACCCCTAGATAAAACATTATAGCTGTGCAGTAAGAACCACAAAGCATGACTATATGCTCCCATAGAAAGAGATTTCACTCCATACAATCTCAGAAAAAAAAGAAAAAAAAAGTATAAAAGCTGTCGGTGGGGCAAAACCCTTTCAAAACGTCTCTATCTATCCCTAAAGGGGGCATATTAGTAACTTAATGGTACACATTAGTATCTAAGTGATACATATTAGTACTTTTTGAAAGGATGCCAACCAGTGACAGCTTTTATACCTGAGCGTTAGGGCTAAATGGCACTACACAGGAAATTGCTGTATGGCTTAGTGTTTTCAGTATCTCAGAGCAACTCAAAAAATTAATTAATTAATATTTTATGTCTGATTATGAACAGAATGACAGCCATAATATTAATATGATCTTACAGTTGTAATCTAAAATATTTTGTTGTCGTCTTATATTTTTCTTCTTTTTTTTTTCTTTTGCAGTCATTTTACAATATTACAATAGTATTATTTCTTATTTTCTTTCTCAAATACTTTTTGTTTTTAATAAAATAATAAAATAATAAATAATGCAATAATAACATCTCTTATTTTGTTTTGTTTTTTCATGTAAGTGTACATCTAATTTCTATAGCCTAAAACTACACTTTCACATCATATTTATTTTTTACAATGAGGTCACTATGTGTGGAATTGCATTTAAACGGTATACAACACAACAGAAGCCTTATTGAAGTTGGGCTGGAACAAGCGTGATGCTGAAAGAACCATCTTCAAGCATAATAAAACAAGCTTTGTATAAAGAGTCACAACAGACCTAGAAAAATAGCTGTGCAACATTCATGCCTTTGTAGATTAACTTCAAGATGAATATGCTGATCATTAAGACATGGGAATGCAGATAACCATGGTAATCACAAACAAACAAATAACAACATACGGAAATATTATTAATGACTTTACACATTCACGGCACATGCATTTGAACTGAATCTGGTGGCTGTTACTTCCTCTCATGCTAGATCCTAAAATGATTAGATAAAAATATACAAATAGATTGTTTATCCTACAGCTTACCATAAAATGTACATTTCTTTTCTTTTCTTTTTCTTTTTTTTAAGCTTACATTGGTATAACTTAAAGAAGAACTAAAAGAAGAGACTCAAAACAGATGCTCAGGTCATCTTAAATGGCCCCTCAAAAAAGACATAAAAAAGAGCTGTGTGTGTGTTAAGAGTGACATAATGTTTAGTTTATGATCCAGATGCACTCCAGCAAGGACCAAGATAAGACTCCACCTCACTGGCTCTGCATGTTCTTCAGTCTTCAGTAATCGTGCAGACACCCCTGCCCCCCCAGACAAATGGGCAATGGATGACAACATTTTCACACACATACCTACACACCCACACACACACACACACACACACACACACACACACACACACACACACACACACACACACACACACACACACACACACGTGTTAAATAGTGACAGCACTACATTCAGGCGCTCTACTGCCCCTATTATTACCCCTTCATTACAGCTCCATTGAGGTCATGTGTCAAAGTTCACCTGACAGGGTTCACGTCTCGGGGGTGACACTGCACTGCATGGCCCTCTGAGCCGCTTGTCAGGACGACACTTAGTCTGTGACCTCAAGGTCAGAGGTTGAAGGTGATGGTGACACCACCCTTATCAGAAAGCTTCAGATGCTGAGAGTCTGCCCTGAGGAGGAGAAGAACGGGCTTGGACAGTAAGTGTGTGTGTTTAGACAGTGAAAGATAGAGAGAGAGTGAGCTGAGTGAGAAAGATCAGGAAAACGGAGGCCCATCTCAATTCATTTGATGTCTTCTTTTCTTCCATCGTTTCTTCTTTTTCCCTCTTTCTTTTTGGAAATAAAAACACTAGTTTGTCCTTTTTAATACCTCATTCTGTTTCCCAAACCTGACTTCCTGATTTGGTAGCCACACGAGGAAAATATTACTATAGCAATGTATTGTCACTCAGTTTGAAGATTCTACATTAGCAGTCTTTGGATACTATCAACATTTGAACGATGCAAAGCAAAGAATGGATTTGCATTTTACAGAAGTTAGCTGCAGCCCTCAAAATTTTCATCAGCCATTACTCCAGTCTTCAGTGTCACAGGATCCTCCTGAAAATCTTTTTAAGATGGGGAGCAGTTGGGGGTTCGGTGCTTTGCTCAAGGGCACCTCAGTCATGGTATTGCCGGCCTGAGACTCGAACCCACAATCTTAGGGTTAGGAATCAAACTCTCTAGCCAATAGGCCATTTGTCAGTGGAGCTGCAAATTAGACATAAAACCCTTAAAACTAAGTTTGTGTTCAGGGTGAAACAGAACAGTTTCTCTCTCTAGAAAAAAAAACATTTGGCAGATCACCTTCCATCATTTACCTAGCCATCTGTGTTTTCTCTCAGTCTCTTTGTGAGAACAGCTGGTATATGACTGGATCTATTTCCTTGCTCATGATGGATTAGGTTAAAACATAGATATTATTTATGTGAAAGGCCTCTAGAGACTATATAACAATGCTTTTCATTACTGCAATTTAAGGATATTTAATTTGCCTTTACACTGACATACACATTAACATACTCAAACTGGAACTCTCTTAAGGTACTAGATACAAAATTGGTGATCTGCTTACCATCCTAAAACTTTCATTACATGCGAAATGTTTTGAACATGACTGAAGCAACTTGTGACCCAGAAAGCATTCCTGCGGCATACCAAATTACAAGATAATCTCATCACTCTTTTACTGCCTAGCTTTTGGCACATATTTACATATTTTGATGAAATTAATGGTGGGGGGGGGGGGGGTTAAACAATTTGGGCTGGGTGTGGTATTCAAGTTTGAATAACACATCTCCCGCTGACATAAAATGATGATTTACACTCAAAAACTGCAGTATATTGGACAGAGAAGATTTTGGCAAAGATAATCTAGGGTCGATGGGTGTTTGTTTAGCCTTAGCAGAGAATATATCTTTATCTACTTTAGCTTTTTTGGCCAGATGTCAAAAGTACAGGTTATCCATGTGACGCTATTGGCGCTGGTGTAATTTTGACAGGTGTCACTGATAACATCTTTAACCTGTGACAGCCGTACCATTAGACATTGATGCTAATAGCCTGCTGTCTGGTGCATAGACCAATGAAGAATGTAGGTTAAAGTTTTTAAAAGAATTGCTCTTTCATAGAAACATGCTGGCAATTACCTTCCACTTCTAGACTCACTATAGTAAATGACAGCAAAACATATATATATATATATATATATATATATATATATATATATATATATAATTTTTTTTTTAATGTTGCCATGCTATTCTTGGAGGTACTATATAGAAACATTTAAATACCATAGTATATGAACCACAGTACCACAGCATGTTTCAAAATACCATAGTATCACCACATGATACCACAAACATGCACATACAGTACAAAAAGTATTGCTGAACTGTCCTTCCACCCACCTATTGAGTATCTTGTAAATGCCATGGTACTGTACATAAAGCAAAACATAAAAATAACACAGTATTACATTATTATACAGTGGTGAAATTTGGCATGCACAAAACATCCACTGTCTTTTGTCAATAGTGTAGCGATGTTGGAAGTACTTTTCATACAAAATTTTCAAACCAAGCAGCTTTATGTTGGTCATGTGACCATCCTGAACCCAAAATCTCTTAAAATGTAAAATTTTTATGGTACACATCCAAAAACATGGTACTGTATTACCAAGTTCAAAAAACAATATTTTTAGTATGTTTCTTTTAAGGGCACCCAAATGCCTGCACAAAACTGCACTGCTGGAGACACAGCATGTCTCCTCATATAACTTTCACTTATCATTAACACAGACATGCAAGTGAGAGAGACGGGGAGATTGAGAGAGAAAGAATGTTGACGATAAGGACAGAACACAGGTTTAAGGCCATGTCTTATAAACGCAAAGCTCAATGCAGCCACAACAACCACCCGAAGAGGAAATGAAGCATAGGTCTGTAAAACCAAAACAACGAAGAAGTAGATTATGATGCCTTTGAGACCGAACAATACCAATGCTGTTATTACAATCCTCTCTTCATTTGTAATATGTTGTTGAAATCCTCAAGAAACCTCAAATTTTCCTCCTTAGAAGATGAGAGTAGTATTCAACCCATCTAAATCTGACACCACATCACAAGAATTCCAGTGAGTGAAAACGCATGAGCATAATATTTGAGCAAAGAGCTTATCAATGTAAACTCAGTTTAATAAATCTTATTTTGTCCAGTTTCTGAGTGATTATAATAGAGATTGTGGTTCACTTACTCAACTAGGGACCCCTGACCAGGCAGGGGCCGCTGAGTCAGCAAGACAGGGCCCCTGCTAACTGGCTACGGAAATCCCACAGTCTCAGATATCATCACAGGTAAACAAACACAGCAGAACAGATGAAGGATTGAAGATAAGAGTGGGGTGTGTACTGTACACAAACACACTCAGTACTGTTCAAGCATAAGGAAACCCAGAAACTCTCTTTGTGTAAAATATGCATGTGTCTGCTGTACAGTAAGCAATGGTAGGTTTATAACAGACATCTTGTTCGGCTATAAACTGAAAATATACACAAAGAGGGCCTTGATTACTTTTTTATTTCTATTGGTTTGGCTCCTAAACATTTATAGCCATAAATAAAAGACCATTTACAAAGACAATCCATCACCAAATTGCCAGTAATAATGAAAAACACGCCATAAACTACCATGCCACTGCAGTTTAAAAAACATGTCCACATTTACTGTGCCAGTTTTTATTAAAAGATGCTTTATGCCCCTAAAAAATTCCAATTAGATTTTGTTGGGCCAATACAGCTCTAAAAATGGTGCTGAGTTGGTCATTTTAGACAGGATTCAAAATCAGACTTTCTTCACGGAAAGCACCCAGCACAGTTTCCAAAAAATTTGTGCATACCACTTTTCAGGATGCCTTTTCTGCATGAAAACACATATATTGGTTCCTTTCAGACCAGACTTGTTCTGATTGGAGGACATGTGATGGGTCGCTGCTGTCTAAATGGTCTGACTATGTCTGGATTGTTCTGTTGACAGAGCTCATAACTTACCAATGACGACCTGATTTATAGACCTCAGTTCTTTTTTTTTTTCTTTTTTTTTTCACGTGCACATGTTCAGGGTGTGGCAGAATGATTCAAATTTTCTCAGTTAACATATCATTTTAGAGTGCATCTGTTGACTTGGTGGCCATCTTGGACCATTTCCAGTCAGGCACAATTCCTGTATATACAACCCCTATTCCAGAATGCTCTGGGTGTTACTATTTCAAAACACTTATAAAGTGAAGTACTATGATTGTTCATAGTACAGATGTTTAGTCCTCCTGGGACAACGTTAATTATTGTAAATGTCAAAATTTATTTTCTGAATTTAAGTCTGAGATCATTCAGGTGGACAGTAAAGATTACTTTGAATGGATCAGGAGCATTGATATGAGACAAAATGTAAAATCTACACCATCCCCTTTCAATCGATTGAAATTTCATTCGGATCAAGCGTAATTGGACTGATTGAGGTGTTTACACTGACTGAATCATAAACATAATTATCAACAGATAACTTGGTTGCATTTAAAATTAGGTAGTAATCTGACAATGCCATACAATCTGCGTCTTCAGTTCAAACCACACACTCACACACACATAAAAATGCTATTTGTCAGGCTAGTCTACATAATGGGTGATTGAGCGTAAACAAACATGTCTGAAAAAGATAACTTTCTCTTTTAACAATGAGACCGCATTGAGTGTTGTGATTTCTCACATTCACATTCATTTAAAAAGTGTATTCTTCAGTGATTTAGTTGAAACAAGTCCATATAACATGACAGTCATTATCAAATGTCATAAGGTCCACAAACAAAAAGAAAGTGAAAAGAAGAGAGAGAGTTTGAAAAGTGAAAAAAAAGAAGGAACGAAAGGAAAGTAAATAGCCTTTGGAGTAAGTTTCAGTGTCACTGGGTTTAGGAAAACATTCCTCTCACTCCCCTTGAATTGAGAGAGTAAATGAGAGTGAGAGAGAGTCAGGCAGACTAAAAGCATTAGTGTAGAATTAGAGTAAAACACTCACAGGACTCCCTAACATACCATACTCATGTTTGCTTACACAAGAAACACTGCAGTGTTGTTTAAAAACGTGCTACCTAACTTACCGCCAACTTGAAGGCTTTTAAACTTTACTGTTTTACTGATTTCAGGTAAGAAATGTGTATCTGAAGACTGATAACTGTGTCAAAATGGATGTTTTCCTACGAAAATGACAAAAAAAATCTCACTCCTTTGTGTGACACAAAACTTTAAAAGGAAGGAAATTAATCATACAGTTTGATCTTTCAGGCATGATAATTTTTTTTGAGATCCTAGCAAGGGTATATTGCAGACTATGTGTTTTGCAAAGTGGCAGCTGCGAGGCTCTCAGAACCGTTGACAGAAAACAGGAAGGAATGTTTCAAACCATGAGGAAGATAGGAGAACTGTGAACATCAGCGTTGGTGTGGAGTTACAAAGATAGTCAAACACATAAAGCACATGCAAACACACAAACGCACATTGCATTCCTGGACCCCCGCCTCCCCAAACACACACTAAAACTCCCTTGAGACTGTGGTTTAATTAAACTTTATCTCTCTCTTTCGTTCCCTCTCTCTCTGCAGCTTTATGAAATGGGCGTGTGGTATGTGTTTGAAGATGCTAAATGGCTCAAGGCTTAGGACTTAGAACATTCTGAACACAACGTGACACAAACACAAGCAAATATACAAACAAAGTTAAATACAAACAGGTTATGACTCGCATAAGAAAATATGAATAAGTCTAACAAACCATATATGCACTGTAAAACCCGACAAGTAAACTTAACTCAAACCGTTTGAGTAAACAGATTGCCTTGATTTAAACCCTGTAAGTTTTGAAACTTTGCATTCAAGTAATTAAATGATTAACTAAGTGCTGATTGAGAATTAGTGATGAACAGCTGCTGTTAACAAACAGAATCACTGAAGAAAAGAGAAACACAATAACTACTACAACTGACTTCAGACACAGCCTTAGATGAAATCAACTGATATCAAATACATGAAATCTCTCAAGATCTGATTAAACAACCCCACAAACAGCATTACCAGCTCCACTTATTAATAACCAGACTGACTTTATTTCTGTCAGACGTCTACAGAAGATCTTACTGAGAATGAACTAAGGTTTAGATGTTGATTTATTTTTTCATTTGAAGTAACCATGTTAGAGATCAGTGTTTGCTTTAGTTGGGCTCTTGACCCTTTACTTCAGTCTTTGTGTTTTCTCTGGCTGTTATAACCGTGTGTTTCTAAAACACGTTTGTTATAATTTAAAAGCCCAGAAGAAATGCCATCAGGTGCTAACCTGTACTTAGGTGTATGTTGTTATACTTTATATTGGTGATGATAATCATTAATTATTGAACTGTACTGAGTCTAATCTCCGATGAAATAGGTGTTGTGTAATTTGATTGATAATAGTAAATGGATGCTAAGAGCCAGTGGTTTTGTGATAATCAGATAATACAAAGACTTTCCAAACAGTTTGGACTTCTATGGTGTCAATTAGTCACACACAGACATCAATAATCAGCATATGAACCTCAACAATGGTGACCATAAAAAAAAAAAAATGCTGCAGAGCATGCTGGGAGCCATGGATGAGTTCTGTACTTCAATAGTACCCAGCATGCATTGCAGCATGTTTTTTTTCGTCACCATTGTAGAGGTTCATATTCTGATTATTAATGTCTGTGTTTGACCAACTACTGGCATAGAAGAAAAATGTATGTGTACAAAATGTTTAGAAAGTCATTTTTATATTAACTGATTATCACAGAACCACTGGCTCTTAGTGTCATTTTTTACTAGAACCCCTTCTACAAATTACACAACACCTACTTCATCAAAGATTAGACTCTGTACGGCTCAATAATTGTGAATAATAATGAATAATTATCATCCCCAATATAAAGTATAACAACCTACACCTAGGTACAGGTTAACACCTGATGGCATTTTTTCTGGGCTTTTGAGTTACAACAAATATGTTTTAGAAACACACGGTTATAACAGCCAGAGAAAAGATTAAGTCAGAAGTCAAGAGTCAAGAGCCCAACTAAAGCAAACACTGATCTCTAACATGGTTACTTCAAATGAAACAATAAATCAACATCTAAACCTTAGTTCATTCTCAATAAGATCTTCTGTAGACGTCTGACAGAAATAAAGTCAGTCTGGTTATTAATAAGTGCAGCTGGTGATGCTGTTTGTGGTGTTGTTTAATCAGATCTTGAGAGATTTCATGTATTTTATTTCAGTTGATTTCATCTAAGGCTGTGTCTGAAGTCAGTTGTAGTAGTTCTTGTGTTTCTCTTTTCTTCAGTGATTCTGTTTGTTAACAGCAGCTGTTCATCAATAATTAACAATCAGCACTTAGTTAATCTTAATTGCAATGTACATCTTCTTTCAGTGAACTCAACTGAATTAAGTTCAGAGTACTTATAACTGTTAGTTTTTTCAACTTAAATAGTTTAAGGCAATCGGTTTCCTCAAACGGTTTGAGTTAACATAACTTGTCAGGTTTGAGTGAGGCTGTGTCTGAAGTCAGCTGTATTTCCTTTCTCTCTTTTCTTCAGTAATTCTGTTTGTTAACAGCAGGTGTTCATCACTAAACTCAATTATCACTCAATTAATCACTTAATTGCAATGTATATCTTCTTTCAGTGAACTCAACTGAATTAAGTTCAGAGTACTCATAACTGTGAGTTTTTTCAACTTAAACGGTTTAAGGCAATCGGTTTCCTCAAATGGTTTGAGTTAACATAACTTAAGGATATCTGTTTACTCAAACCGTTTGAGTTAAGTTTACTTGTCGGGTATTACAGTCAAGGCAATCGGTTTACTCAAACGGTTTGAGTTAAGTTAACTTGTCGGGTTTTACAGTGTGTACACCCAAGGCTCTATGGAACTTGTGTCCCTATTTGGCCCAGGATTCCTTCAATGTAAGTCTAAACTGAACAGCAAAAGCATCATTACCGTAGCTGTATCTTCATCACTCGTCATCCTTCTTGAGCGTCTAATACAGTGCATAGCTTTGGCATTGTTTGTTTGGTTATTTGCACTGTAATGTGAGATGGAGACTTCACATTCTGTTCTTTCTTATGTAAGCAATGATAAACAAGGATTTATTTATTTTTATTTTATTTTTTATGCAAAATATTGCTCATTAAAGTATTTCCAGGTATGGGTTCCTAACCTTTTATATACATAATTATGGGTTGTGAAGAGTATAGGATTGTGAAGAAGTTACTTTACTTAAGGTTACTAAAAAAAAAAAAAAAAGGTGGAAAGGAAGTAAAACAAAAATGCAAAAAACAAAAACAAATGAACGAATAAATGAATGGTCCGTGTATCTTTTGGTCATTTGAATAAACTGTATTTAGATTATACAACTTAATAAATAAATAAAGCATACCACCATAATGCACATTTAAAAAATAAATAAATAATTGTGTAAAAAATTATTATTATTATTTTACTTTTTTTTTTTACTTTTTTTGTGGGTATGTTAATTTTTGTAACCATATTTTGATGATGGGTAAAGCATCTTCAGGTCATTATTGGGGCAATTCCAATAATTAAAACACAATCTCAATTGAAGTTGATTATGGCACAAACTCTTTTTAGATCAAGAGGACTGTACAGGTGTGGCTGTTATTTTCATCTCTTCTCTGTTCTTTTCTTTTCTTTCTTCATGATATAATCATCATTATCACTAATGTATAAATGTATACAAAATAAAAACAAGTTAAAAAAATAAATTAAATAAAACACTATAAAACAAGAAAAAAGTATACAAAACAAAACATTGAATAAAATAAAATAAATAAAAGTGGAAACATGGTTTCATAGGGTTTTTTTTGTGGGTGTGTAAATTCAGGTTTTGGTAATCGTATAATGATGTGTGAAACGTATCTTGAGGCTTTAACTGAGGCAATACAGTTAAAAACAAGTTGAATTGAAGTTGATTATGGCACAAACTCTTTTCAGATGAAGAAGACTCCACAGATGTGGTTGTTATTGTCTGAGAACAGGCAAACCACAGCACTTATACTAAAGGGTATACTCATTTGGTTCAATTATGTAGCTTTATCCAAGGGTTCCAGTCTAGTCCTCTTGGAAACCAAACAATTCCACAGCCATCATTTCCTGAACCAGCACGACTCAGACTCATGGACCAGCCTGTGGCTGACTGTAAATCATTGAATACTCAGGGTTGATATGGGTGCTGCGAGCCAGATGGAGAGCAGGTGGTAAGGAAAGAGGATGACCTTGAGAACAAGGCCTTCAAACTGCAGCCTCGGCCAGCTGTGAGAATCAACAACATGCCATGGAATTTTGCAGAGAGAGAGAGAGAGAGAGAGCGAGAGTGTGTGTGAATAAGTGTGAGAGAAAGAGAGGCGGAAAAGTTAGAGATCAAGCCAAAACGGCTAATTTGACACTTCCGTGTGGCTTTGTTATTCTTAACACTTGACGACTTGAAAGTACAATACCACACCCCAGTTTTCATCCTCCACTGACTAGCAGGCATGAACACACACATTCTAGGTCTCAGTTGGCTTATACCCAGCTGAGGAGGCTTTGGTCTGAGGGCTAAAGCGCGACAAGGACCATTTAAACCGGACCAGCCAACAAGACTCCCCACTGGTGATCCTTTCACTCAGGACAAAAAAGCCTGACATCCACTAGCAAAAGAAGCAAAGTCACGCGGCATGACAGCGGATGTACAAATGAAGCTGTTGGACCTGACTGGAGACCACTTGAGACTTTGTAATGCACATAGTTCTTTATTCTCGTTTCATTTTCATGTTTGTTTAGATGCTTATTTGTATATATATATATATATATATATATATATATATATATATATATATATATATATATATATATATATATATATATATATATATATAATTAGCATTAGAATTGTCAGTCATAATAATTTATTTTATTCTAGTGATGTTTCAGTTCAGTTTTCAGTGGATGATTTGAAGTGATTTGATCTAATCAAATCTAAAAATAAGACCCGAATTTATGAATAAAGAGATGTAAGAAAATATAAGACATATAAAAAAGTAAAAATATAAACATTAGCAATTAGCAACATGAAAAAGTGGTGGAAACTTAAAAAAGTAAAAGAAAAAAAAAAAAACCTTAAAAAAAAGTAAAACATTAAACGATATGAACAGGTGTAAAACAGAACATCTTTCATTTCTACTGATGCTCAAAAAGTGTATTCTATTCAGCTATGCAGTTTCTTAATGTAATTTCATATTAAAATCTGGTCCATATTTATGAATAAAGAGAAAACAAAACAGGTAAAATAATAAAATAAACTTGTAAAAAAAAAGATAAAATATATAAATATAATATAAATAAATAAAACATTAAATAACATATAAAAGGCAGAAAAATTTTCCCCGAGGGGCAATCCACTTCGCACTATCAAGGTCACGCGGCGCTGCCTCCGTGCCTTAGACATGTGGAAGAAACCTTGGTTCTTGAATCAGGGCCCAGTGCTGGGAGCTCCTTGTCGCCGTGTGACACTAGCGACGGATGCATCTCTCACCGGCTGGGGTGCAGTCATGAGTGGCCACCCTGCCCGTGGTCTGTGGAGCGACCGCCATCTAACATGGCATATCAATTGTCTAGAAATGCTAGCAGTTTATCGTGCACTGAAGCACTTCCTCCCAGACCTGAGGGGTCACCATGTGTTGGTGCGCACCGACAACACATCGGTGGTCTCTTACATCAACCACCAGGGAGGCCTGCGTTCGCACCCCTTTGTACAAGCTGGCGCACCAGATCTTGGTGTGGTCCCAGAGCAAACTCCTCTCATTAAGGCAGGGGCCGAGGCCCGGGGAATGGAGACCAAAAAAAACAAAAACAAAACAAAAAAAAACAATTTTTCTTACCCTCTCTCAGAAACAACCTGTTTTAAAGGGCTGGTCCTTTAAGGCTTCTTAGTAATCGGCCACTGTTATGATTGGCTAACATCATTGCATTGGAAGCACTATTAACGCCCCCTCGCTATTGAGAATATTTTTGACAGCGTAATCATAATAAAATGGTTATTTCCAGACAAACCATTATGAAAACATTTAATTACGGCTTTTGATTCAGCTGCAGTCAGATCTACCGCTTCATCTTTAACAAATATTTATTTGTGAACTCTCCATGACACTATGCCTTGTTTACAAAACAAAATGCCTCGGATCCAAAACAAGCCATTTTTGGAGCTCAATAAAATATTAGATTATTTGTTTATAATGAGAAGGACATTTTAAGCTATAAAACTTGCAGGATGTTTTAATGGTACAAATACCTCTTATATATAAGGCAAATTAGATTTCTAATGTCATGACCCCTTTAAACAAACAAACAAACTACTAAATTAAACTAAACTAATAAAAATTGAGCAACATGAAAAAATGGCAGAAACATAAAAAAAAGTAATAATGTGAAAACATTATAGAGCATGAAAAGGCGGAAAGTTACATTAAAATGTTAAATTAAAATTCAAATAACTATATAATTATTTAATCCTTACTGATGTTTAAAAAATGCACTTCTATTCAGCTATGCCATTTCTCAATATAATTTAATCTAATCACATCTGGAAATAAATTCCCAGTTTATAATAATAATAATAATAATAATATGTTTAATTTATATAGCGCCTTTCCCGAGCTCAAGGACGCTGAACATTGTACACCAAAGCAACACAAATTAATAACAGTGAACAATTTCATTTGACATTTGCCCAATGCAAATATTGCAAATAATGCAGTTGCATATAATACAGATTATGTAGTGAAGACATAAAAATGGAAAACAAAACGGACAAATACACATGTAAATTAGTGATAGTGTTGATTAAACAAATAAGTTTTACGTTTTTATTTATCAATAAAGAGTCTCTTTTAAAATATGTTTTGCTTTTATTTATCTGTCCCCATGGCTTTGTTCAATCTTGTAATGGAAAACATGTGTCCTGACTCCCATTCACAAGATTTCTTTAATGATTAATGTCTGACAAAGCCGTTTATAGGTTATGTAATTCCATTAGCGGGTAAGTGCTAAGCCCTCAACAACACAGTTTGTCATCTGGTTGCCTGGAAGGCAGACTTCACGTAAACTGAACTCTGTGCAGGTGACCTCTAACCTGAAGGCAATCTGAACTTTCATCAAGCATTAGCCTGCTGGGTTATGATGCTAAATGCTTTAGCTAATCCAGTTAAAATCTATCAGCGGAGAAAGTAAGTCAAGAAAATCATACTAATGTCACGTAGAGTCCTGAGCAGAACCCTCAATGCCTGTAAAGCATTTTTGATTTTTATTTCAATTAACAAAAGGGTTCTAATAGTTTTAGTTAATAATAATAACCCTTCCTAAAATCAGCCTAATATAGTAATCTATGCTTAGTAAAACCTCGAATGTTGTTGTTTATTCATGAAACAAATTGCAATTTCACTTGGTGCCACTAGTGGTACAGAATTGACATACTGCACCTTTAAGAAACTTTTATTGTCCATATGTGACCAATGTAAATCTGTGACCAGTGCAAATGCTGTTCTTATTTACACACACATAAATACACACATACACATGTCATTTACCAGATCTACACCCACACGCTGTTGTACAGTCATTTCCGATACATTTTCATTTAATTACAAACATCCTGCTTACTGAAGCCACAGCATTCTTGACGTTGCTTGGATAGAGGGAAGATAGAGTTGATAGGAAGAGGAAGTAAAGGAGGGATGATGGGAGAAAAGAAGCCTGAGAAACTTTTTATGGGCTGCTGTGACCCACCTCTCCTCCTCTCTTTCATCTACAGGTGCTGAGGCCAGGGGAATATACCTTCACACTCTGTGGACAAAGGGCATGAGCAGGGTAACATCCATCACCACAGACCTGTCCACTGCTCCTGGCGAAAGAGAGCAGAAGGCAGGCCTCTGACCTGGAATCCACACTCTCAGGTCCTCCAAGCTGGAGAAAGAGGACTTTAATAGAGACTGCAGCTGGTTTATGGCTATTGTGGGGATATTAGTTGAGAGCTGAAGCTCAGCGAGGGCGATTTATGAGCAGATTTGTGAGGTAATGGGAAAGAAAGCACTTAGAAGTTTACAAGTAAGAACAGCCTGACAAGGGGAGGCAGTGCCTCTGCCCCTGCCCCTTTGAGGTCCGATGTTAAAGTACCCTTGCGGTTCGGTCTGCCCCCGGTCCGCGATTTCTTTTTTGAATTTTTGTTATCTTTAATTTGCCTTTTAATGTTACTAAAATACCTAACACAAAGAGAAAAATCACTCATTACTCTCGACTGAAAAACTTTACCCCCCGGGTAAAGCCATCACCCCCCGGTCCAAGATTGTGCCCTTTTAACGTCATTTTGACCCTGCCACTCCAGAGGTCTGTGCACGCAACTGAGGGGTGGAGACACAGACACACACACACACACACACACACACACACACACACACACACACACACACACACACACACACACACACACACACACACACACACACACACACATACACACACACACACATGTATTTCTTTTTAAAAAATTTAACTGAAAAAATTAAAACAGGGAAATGGAAAAATGGCGAAAGAAGCATCCCTTTCATTTGACATTTGCCCAATGCAAATATTGCAAATAATGCAGTTGCATATAATACAGATTATGTAGTGAAGACATAAAAATGGAAAACAAAACGGACAAATACACATGTAAATTAGTGATAGTGTTGATTAAACAAATAAGTTTTACGTTTTTATTTATCAATAAAGAGTCTCTTTTAAAATATGTTTTGCTTTTATTTATCTGTCCCCATGGCTTTGTTCAATCTTGTAATGGAAAACATGTGTCCTGACTCCCATTCACAAGATTTCTTTAATGATTAATGTCTGACAAAAACCATCATAACAAAGAATCGTTATAAAGATATTTAAAAAAATAAATAAATAATAAATAAAATTTGTTGATATTTTTGACATACTGCCCACCCCTAGCCGAGGGGGAACAAACCCATATGGATAAAGCCATCACCCCCCGGTCCAAGATTGTGCCCTTTTAACGTCATTTTGACCCTGCCACTCCAGAGGTCTGTGCACGCAACTGAGGGGTGGAGACACAGACACACACACACACACACACACACACACACACACACACACACACACACACACACACACACACACACACACACACACATACACACACACACACATGTATTTCTTTTTAAAAAATTTAACTGAAAAAATTAAAACAGGGAAATGGAAAAATGGCGAAAGAAGCATCCCTTTCATTCATTTTTAAGCATATATAATGCCTAATTCCACTTGCAACATTTTAAACTGTTTATTTTAGCTTTTAGTGTTTCAATGTCAATTTACTTAGACCAAATAGTATAACATTTTCAAATCAGTTAATATTATCAGCTTATTGGCGTTATCCAGAATTATTATATATTTTAATATATATATATATATTGCATCCCTACACTCACTGCTTGTTGGTCAGTTTATTGGTTGGCAAGTATGGCAAAAGTTATATGATTGTTATGCTCCTGTTTATAGATAGAGAATGAGAGTAGAAAAGAGAGAATGATGTGTGACTGATAGACCATTCAGACATAGATGATAGAGTTTGAAAGCATTTACAAAATCACTTACTCACTGATAATTCTGGGCCTCCAATCAGCAACTTACCAACAAAATGTTGCCAACCTAAAATGCAACTAACCACACCCCAGCTACTAAGTTATCATCAATAGAGCTTATTAAGGCAAACACTCTTTTGATTCTTTGATGCTGGCTAGCTTGTTTGAGTGTGTTTGAGTTTGCTCAGCACTACAGAGATGGCCTCTGAATGTTCTGTACACAGACACTCCTGCACATGAACATGAACATCCTCCAGGTCTTATCACTCTCCAATAAGCCAGAAAACAGCAGAGCAAGTAGTGCAGATCCTTGTCAAGAGTACAGGGAAGCACTGATCGATGGCAATATGCTTTAAAATGTGAACATAACTATGTCTGTATATTCAAGGATAAAACAAAGGGCATTTTGCTTTGTCAGTGGTGGTTTAGCATTTCAAAAACTGTCAGAGGCTATTTGTAGAAAATCAAAAAAGATAGTAGAGTAGCACACTGACATTAAAGCATATTATTAGAAACAGAGCTCTTTTTTGACAACTTAGGTGGTAATTTTCAGGTATATATATATATATATATACAGTACAGACCAAAAGTTTAGACACACCTTCTCATTCAAAGAGTTTTCTTTATTTTCATGACTATGAAAATTGTAGAGTCACACTGAAGGCATCAAGTGCTATTTGACCAAGAAGGAGAGTGATGGGGTGCTGCGCCAGATGACCTGGCCTCCACAGTCACCGGACCTGAACCCAATCGAGATGGTTTAGGGGTGAGCTGGACCGCAGACAGAAGGCAAAAGGGCCAACAAGTGCTAAGCATCTCTCGGGGAACTCCTTCAAGACTGTTGGAAGACCATTTCAGGTGACTACCTCTTGAAGCTCATCAAGAGAATGCCAAGAGTGTGCAAAGCAGTAATCAAAGCAAAAGTTGGCTACTTTGAAGAACCTAGAATATGACATAATTTCAGTTGTTTCACACTTTTTTGTTATGTATATAATTCCATATATAATTCCACATGTGTTAATTCATAGTTTTGATGCCTTCAGTGTGACTCTACAATTTTCATAGTCATGAAAATAAAGAAAACTCTTTGAATGAGAAGGTGTGTCCAAACTTTTGATCTGTACTGTATATAAAACAAAAGCTTTACAACACTCATCTCTCAATGATTTTGTGTCACAATTATCGGTTGCACAGACCTTTCCATGCACAAATAAACCCATATCCATGGATATGTTGTAAGCCCACACTATTGAATAAACCATTAGACCACACTACTACTGGTCATGAAAATTTTAGAGTTTGCTGCATCCGTGGCGGGTTTCAAGATTGTCTTGGAGTTTCTTTTTTGTCGAGGTAGGCATGGAACTGTTATATAAAATCCTTCTTATAGTTCAGTGACATATTTAATTCATGAGAAAGTAAAGTGAATGCATTTTAGCACACTGACTCTTGAGGTGGCACTATAAACCAGACCTTAGATGCACACATATAAAACCACAAAAAGTGAATCCATCTTTCACATAATAAATCACTTATGATTACAAATGATTTCCCGGCATTCAGACATCTTTAAAACACTGCAATAATGACACAGCATTAGCTTCTTTGGAGTTTATAATTAAGTATCAGGTGTCACAACCATAATGCATTCTGGGCAACTTTATGGATTCAAAAGAGATAGCCTAACCTAACTCAAAAGTGCACTGCACCCAAAAAGTATCCGGAAACTCTAATTTAATTATTCTGCTATAATGGATTTTTTTTTAACGCAAATTCAAAAGACTCATATATGCAATGATATACAAAATAATAGATTTTGGACATATTACGATGCAAAATGACATAAGATAAAAACACTAGTTTTCTGACAAAATGATAAAAATCAAGTGACTTCATGTTTAAAACAAATATCTGCCAATGGGGTCAGAAAAATAACCTCATTGGTAGATTTTTTTCTTTAAGTACAAACTCACTTAATAATTGTGTTTAAATTAAGTTACTTTTTAAACCCCACTAACAGATATTTTTTGAAGTATGAACTCAATATTGAGATTTTTTTAGAAAACAAAAAATAATAGTCATTTTACATCTCAAGCAAACGTTATCTTAATTTAGGAATGTTTACATATTTATTCTGGGAAAAAACAACACGAAAATGCAGAATAAGAATATAATTTTGGAAGTGTACACCACATCTAGCATCAATATGACCTAAAGAGACCATAATCCTTCTCAGAAACGTTTTTCCTTTTTTTTTTCACTGCCTTTTTTTCACTGCCTCCACATTTGCACATCCACACCCACTTCCATATCCACTCACATTCTTACCTGTCAACCTCTGGTCTCTTGTGTTTCTGTTAAACAGATCCAGAGCCCTGTAGGTGGAATATCTGAAATGTTCACCCAAAGATCTCTTCTGCAGAAGCAGTAGACGCATGGACCTCGACATCTTGTCCTGTTCTCGTTCTGTTCTAGATTCTCGTCCTCGTTCACCCCTCTCCCAGGGTTGTCGTTCTCTACTCAGTCAATTCTCCATGTCCGGTTCTGCGTGCAGTGCTGCAGTGTGCATTAGGGAGTTCCCACTGCAATGCTCTCACATTCAGTCCTGGGCTACTGTGTGAGTGTGTGTGTGGGACAGAGTGCTTTCCAACTCAGGCCTCAGCTCCTCCACAATGTGAATATTTAAAAAAGTCACATCTGCGTAATCTAAGTGCACTTGCTCACTCTCTTTGTGTGTCCTTCAAGCTGTTACATGTCTTCATGTTGTCAGTTTGCATTGGGAACATCTAAGTGGCTGAACTGATGGAGGAAAAACGTACGTCATCTGAATTCATCTTAGCGCATTCATTCATTCTGCTTGAGCGAGCATGTACTTTTACACGAGAGGAAGTCACAAACAATCAGCCTATGCTAAGATTACACACACAACTGAAAGAAAAAGGTGTAACGCAACAACAAGAACCAACCCACGCTTTCATTTGTTTCCTAGCTTTGAAGTATAAGCTTTGAAATCTGGGGAACAATTTCCTGCATTAAAGGACAATATATTCATAAATTATCTAATATTTTCCAAACAAAATCAGTTCATAGATGACACACCCACATGCATGTTTTACTATGGCATTTAAATCGGGACACATTAAAGACACTGTTTTCATACTGTAATAACAAAATAATTTCAGAAAAAAGCAATAATGTAGAACTATAATTGCATTTTAAGTAGAAAAAACATTATTTATGGGGGGAAAATGTTATGGTCTTAACTCTGCTTAGCTACGTTCTAGGTACAATTTTGCTAATTTTAGCAAATCCACACACCTCTTAAACTTTAGTTCACTACCAGGCTCCAAACTGAAGTTCTTAGTTATGTAACAAATAATGTGTAAATGAACTGGATTAGGCAAACAATAGCTGAACTGTAACACACGTGACCTTAGGACAGGGAAATGCCTTATGCTGTTGTAACAGTAAGCACAATAAATATATTATATATACACTTATTACATGGCTCTGATTGGTCAGTCGTGACATTCCGAGCTATGTTATCCCTAGATAACAACCAGTAAAAGCTAATAACACAGGCTCATCAGGGTAACAGCAGTCGGCGCTATACTCTTGCTTGAACTATTTTTTTTTTCTTGGTGGAAGCTTTGCTTTGTTAAGCTAATAACATAATAAAATTTGTTTCAAAATGGTGTACAATGTTGTGTAATAAGTGGTTTGACCGCACCGTTTCCCTTAAATGTCTGTCTAGTTTGAATTTGCCGCTTGCTCGCAACTGCTGTCTTCACAGATGCTTTGCGTTCAAATATTTCAACTCAAATCAATATTTTGTGTCTAATTATTTACTTATGTGTCAAGTAGCCATGTAATAAGTGTGATTATGTAAATCCAGCCAGTTGTTCTCTCAGAATAAACCCCTTCAGGCTGATGCAAGATCCATTCTGATCACCCTGTTGGGGTTTATTCTGAGAGAACAGCCCGCTGGATGTAAATTATCCGTTACATATATTTTATGTTGAACACAAAATAATATATTTTGAATAATTTAGAAGAAGCAAACAGTTGTTGGGACTATCAACTGTTTGATTGCCAGCATTCTTCAAAATATCTACTTTTATGTTCAACATAAAAAAAGAAACTCATACAGATTTGGAACTACATGAACTACAGTGAATGATGCCAAATTTTTTTATTAGAAAATTGGGTGAACGTTGGGTGAACTATCCCTTTAAGAAAAAAAAAGATCTCTGTCTTTCTCTTCCACCTTGTCCATTTTTTGAATGCTGCTTAATTGTATTACTAGCAAAAATCGTTGCATGGGAGGCTAATTATATTTCATATATAGCTCAAATTTATATGAAAATTGATGATTTTGTTAATCTTTCTAAAAAGGGAGATGGGGTTGTACTCTGTGTGTCAGAGTGAGTGTTGGGCTTTGAAATGGCTGGGTTTATGAGCATTCAAAGAGAGTTGATAATTGAACATAATAGTGGCAACTGTGTGTTTAGAATACTTTGCCAAGAGGATGTAAATTTGGGATTAGTGCTTTTGCATTCCCAGTAATGCACCACTGAAGCGAGCAATGAAGGCTAATTGGCCAGCTAAGAGATGCACCACAATGGAAGCTTTAAGAATAGCACAGAAAACACGTGCACACACACAAACACAGCTGCTAATTTATGACCTCCGAGGTAAATCTAGAGAAGATAAGCTTCCTTTCTTCCTCTCTTTTCCGCTTGAAGATCCAAACCAAGATTGAATCACTAAAGCCTGCACATATCACCATAGAGTAAAATAAATTAAAGCACTTCTACCAGTAGTTTTTTTTGGCAGCATATTAGTGCTGTCAAACAATTGAAAGCAAAATTAACGTTTTTGTTTACATAATATATGCGTTTGTACTGTGTATATTTATTATGTACATATTAATACACACATGCATGTGTATATTTAAGAAAAGTATCTTATGTTTATATTTTAAATATATTTACATATAATAAATAAATCATATTAATAAAAAATATATACATGTAAACACAAATATTTTCAGAGTCAGCTTTTTATCTCATAAAATATATTTTGTATGTGTGTGTATTTATATATACATAACAAATAATCATTTGACAACAAGACGTACATGGACACATGTGTCACACACACACACACACACACACACACACACACACACACACACACACACACACACACACACACACACACACACACACACACACACACACACACACACACACACACACACACACATACATACATACAATACATACATAAACATGAACACACACACAAACACATACAAGTCCAAAAAAATTACATTCTCTGACCTTAAGGACACCCAAGATGAGCTTATTTCTTCATCAGAACAAATTTTCACAAGCTAAAATGAATGTAATCTACAAGACTCCAGTATATCAATTAATGTCTTGTGAAGTGAAATATGTGTTATCTTGAAACTGTCGCTTGTGGCCTAAATACAAATCCATAATAGCACTTCCTTCAATGAGAAAATTAATCCCTATTGTTCTCTCACACCAAAATCCACAGACACGTTTGCATAGAACAATTTTATATTGTAATCTGTGCATATTCATGTTTCTGATGAGATGAGTTTTTCACTGAAGAAAGCAATATTATGCATAGAGAACTCATGTTTTAGTCAAAAACAAAAATTTAAAAACATCCAATGATGGATTTGTTTCCTGCAAACATGAAGCTATTCACTTGACAAGACATTAACTAAAGGACTGGAGTCATGTCCATGGATTATTGGATAATTGTTTGAACTGACGGCACCCATTCACTGCAGAGGATCCGTTGGTGATCAAGTGATGTACTACTAAATTTCGCCAAATCTATCCCTGATGTAAAACCAAACTCATCTACATCTTGGGTGGCTTTAGGAGTGAGTGCACTTTCAACAAATTTTCATTTTATGGGGTTCTGTTAAATTATTTATTTAATTCACTTTTTTACTTTAGAGCAAAATTATGAGATTTTAAAAGTATAAAAGTAATTTGCATACTTGGTTTTGATTATCAGCATAAGTCATGAAGAGAATGATCTGAATTTCTTCAATTTTTCAAACATGCACAAACCTCACCCTCACCATATAATTTACAATATAAAAACACAATCTTCTTGGAAATACCAAGATGTCTCCCCATGTGTAATGTTAGAAGTCTGGAAACACTTTGCCCTCCTTTTTTGCGTATGAGTTTTGTACTCAATCACTTACACAAATAAGCACACACACGTTTTTGGAATGCATCCAAACTCTTTCATTCATCTCTCCTGAACATTCCATTCCTGGAGTGATTGTATCAATAACATGAAAAGTTCATTGCGTTGTTAGTGAATGAGGAGCCTTTGTTGTCGCCTGAGAAGAACAAATGTCTCGCTCTGTCTAGGATAATCAATGTGTCTCTCTTTCTTTTGCTCTCTGTCTAACCTAAGACTCTGTGACAAAAGTGTGATGCTATTAAGATGGAAAGAGACAGATACATAGTAAGCAAAATAAAGCTGGTGGATCATCATTATATTGTGTAGCAGCCAAAATACTCAGACTGATCCTGATACTCTTAACAGAGGGATTACCTGGGTTCACACAGTGACCTACAAACACCAAACAATGGGAAATGAGTTCAAAAGGTAACATCTACGGAATCAACAGAATATTAAAATCCCCACCCAAACACACAGACAAGCAAACATGCTGATGCTACTGTGAAAAAAAAGTCAAGTACTATCCTGGAACTCTAGATGGTCCAGATTGATGTATTTTTAACACTAACTGATGAAATTTGTATGTATTAAACTAGCACAAAATGATTAGTTCATGTTGCATATGCAACCAATGTGCTTGTTGCTTTACATTTAAATGGCTGGTTAGCATTCACTAGAAAATTTCACAGCATGATTTCAGAGTTATTCTGAAACCTTTCAGAATAACTCTGAAAAGCAATCCAAGATGGCGCCGCACATGGGTGTTTCAGTGCTTGGCTCTCCAGTGTTTGTACTGTTTTTGTTTGTTTTTCCTGTTTTTTGTTTAACAAACACGATCAGTTTCACCAGGGATGAACTGCTGAACATTCGGCAGAACACACCACATGATATTTTTCCGGATTTCTATTATACAGACGTTTTACTGAACATTGTTATCGGAGGAGCAGCGGCGCTGATCAAGCGCTTCAGGACGCGCAGACGGGGAAAGCGAGCGGGAGCGCTCGTCAGACTCAGGAAGCACGGATTTCGAACGCCGTTGCCTAGCATCCATCTCGCAAATCTCCGCTCTCTACCCAACAAAACGGACAAACTCCTTCTGCTCTCTCGGACAAATAAGGATTCCTCTCACTCTGCTGCTCTGTGTTTCACGGAAACCTGGCTGAATGACGCCATACCGGACAGCGCACTCCATCTGCCGGGCTTTCAGCTGTTTAGAGCGGACCGCGAAGCAGAATCAACGGGGAAATCGCGCGGCGGCGGGACATGCTTTTACATCAATGAACGGTGGTGTACAGATGTAACTGTGTTAAAGAAGATGTGCTGTCCTGATCTAGAAACGCAGTTTATCAACTGCAAGCCGTTCTATTCGCCGCGGGAGTTTCACTCGCTCATTCTGGTTAGTGTTTACATTCCACCTCAAGCGCGTGTGAGGTCAGCTTTACAGAAACTTGCTGATCAGATCACAGACACAGAACAACAACACCCGGACTCTGTTTTAATCATTCTTGGGGACTTTAATAAAGCCAATCTCTCCCGTGCCAAAATACAGACAGCATGTTACCTGTCCCACCAGAGACAGTAATATACTGGATCACTGTTACACCACAATAAAGGATGCATATCACTCTGTTCCACGAGCAGCTTTGGGACGTTCTGATCACTGTCTGGTTCATCTTATACCGACCTACAAGCAGAAACTTAAATCTGCTAAACCTGTAGTAAAGACTGTGAAGAGATGGACCAGCGAAACAGAGCAGGATTTACAATCTTGTTTTGACATCACAGACTGGAGCGTTTTTGAAGCTGCTACCACCGATCTGGACGAACTCACAGAGACTGAAACATCCTATATTAGTTTCTGTGAGGATATATGCATTCCTACCAGGACTTATTTAACATTCAACAATGATAAGCCATGGTTTACAGTAAAACTCAGACACCTTCGTCAGGCCAAAGAGGATGCCTACAGAAATGGGGACAGGGTCTTGTACAATCAGGCCAGGAACACACTGAACAAAGACATTAGAGCGGCTAAAAAGACCTACGCTAAAAAGTTGGAAGACCAGTTTACTTCCAACGACTCTACTTCAGTTTGGAGAGGACTGAGAGCCATCACAAACTACAAGACACCATCCCCTTGCACTGAGGCTAATCAACGACTTGCTAACGACCTGAATGAGTTTTATTGTAGATTTGAAACCCCCAACACCCACTCTGACCATCTCCTTACACAACCATTAACACCTCCTGCAATCCCCCTCTCCATACCTCCTGCTCTTCAAATCTGTGAAGATGATGTGAGCCAGGTCTTCAAGAAAAACAAAAGAAGAAAAGCACCAGGCCCAGATGGCGTTACACCAGCCTGTCTGAAAATCTGTGCTGACCAGCTGGCCCCCATCTTTTCACAGATCTTCAACAGATCTCTGGAGTTGTGTGAAGTGCCTTCCTGCTTCACACGCTCCACCATAATCCCCATTCCAAAGAAACCCAAGATAACAGGACTTAACGACTACAGACCTGTGGCTCTAACGTCTGTCGTCATGAAGTCGTTTGAAAAACTGGTTCTGGCTTATCTGAAGGACATCACTGGACCCTTACTGGACCCCCTGCAGTTTGCTTATCGAGCAAACAGGTCCGTGAATGATGCAATCAACATGGCATTGCACTTCATCCTGCAACATCTGGACAAAACAGGGACTTATGTGAGGATCCTGTTTGTGGACTTTAGTTCGGCTTTCAACACCATCATCCCAACAACCCTCCAGACCAACCTGACCCAGCTCTCTGTTCCTAGCTCTATCTGTCAGTGGATCACCAGCTTTCTGACAGATAGGCAACAGTTAGTGACACTGGGGAAATTCATGTCAAACAGCTGCTCCACCAACACTGGTGCCCCTCAGGGATGTGTTCTCTCCCCTCTGCTCTTCTCCCTGTACACCAACGACTGCACCTCTAAAGACCCCTCTGTCAAGCTCCTGAAGTTTGCAGACGACACTACAGTCATCGGCCTCATACAGGACGGTGACGAGTCTGCTTACAGACAGGAGGTTGAGCAGCTGGCTGTCTGGTGCAGTCTTAACAACCTGGAGCTAAACACGCTCAAAACAGTGGAGATGACTGTGGACTTTAGGAGAAACTCCCCTGCACTTTCCCCACTCACCATCATGAACAGCACTGTGGCTGCAGTGGAGTCATTCAGATTCCTGGGAACCACCATCTCTCAGGACCTGAAGTGGGACAATCACATTGGCTCCATTGTGAAAAAAGCCCAACAAAGGTTATACTTCCTTCGCCAGCTGAGTAAGTTTAACCTGCCACAGGAGCTGCTGAAACAGTTCTACTCAGCCGTCATTGAGTCAGTCCTGTGTACTTCAATTACTGTCTGGTTTGGTTCAGCTACAAAATCAGATATCAGAAGACTACAGAGAACTGTTCGGACTGCTGAAAGGATTATTGGTGCTCCCCTGCCCACCCTCCAAGAACTGTACACATCCAGAGTGAGGAAAAGGACTCAGAAAATCACTCTGGATCCCTCACATCCAAGTCACCCCATCTTTGAACTTCTGCCATCTGGCCGGCGCCTCAGAGCCGCAAATACAAGAACAGCAACGCACAAGAATAGTTTCTCCCCCCAGGCAATCTACCTCATGAACAGTTAAATGTTTCCCACTTAAACTTATGCAAAAATGTGCAATATCCTTATATTTATTTGTTACCCCTCCATCCTAGAACATTCCTGCATCTCACTCAATCCTATTCCATTATCATTTATAGCACAATTGTTTATCCACGTATTTATTTGCCAATTTGTAATTCTCCTGTAAGGTTTTTTTTTTTTTTTTTTTTTGTCTGTGTGTTGTTGTCTCTGTTTACTGGAAGCTTATGTCACTAAAACAAATTCCTTGTATGCGCAAGCTTACTTGGCAATAAAGCTCTTTCTGATTTCACCTTCCCCAGCTCCACCTGTATAGATCTGCTACAGGTTATATGCTACTTGTGCAGCAGCAGTATGTCTTAAATACTCACAGCACTGTTTGGGTGTATGTATTGGCATTAGTAAGTTCCTGTACTTGCTTTGCAGCAGCAATAATTTACAACAACAGCAGTAACTAACAGCAGCAGTAATTTAGCAATGTAGCAGATATATTCCACCAAGACCAAATACATTAACATTGTCATATCCATTACCATGCTAAAATCTTTAGAGAGTTGTCATGATAGAACTGTAGTCACATCAAAAAACCCTGCTGGGTTTTGTGCTGTTGAATCATGGGACAGGTCACAGATTGCTCAAGGGCCCACATATAGGGCTAAAAGTGCTCTTTACAGAAATCAGAAAATATGATTTCCTGTTCAATCTATCAACTCATAATGCACAATTGACAGTTTCCTGTCCAGCAGGCCTATATTTTAAGACAGTCTGGGAAAAACCCTGGATATCTGCAATGGACATGGGAATTACTAGTGATATCAGCTAAAAAACCAAAGGCATCAGATCATAGTCAGTTAGTGCAAAAAAAATAAAAAAAAAAAAAATAAAAAGAAAAAACATTATTAAACATAGGAAACAGAAATACTTATACTGTATGTTTTTTTTTGTCAGAGGAGTTTAATTTATATTAAAACTAATGGAAAATGTCTCAGGTTACGTATGTAACCATGGTTCCCTGAGAATGGAACGAGACACTGCATCCTTCACTATGGGCAACACCTTCAGCATGACCAGTGTCTGAAGCATACATCTAACACTACACACTAACAATAACATTCACTTGCGTCTGAAGCATGGCAGGAGAACTAGAGGACGCAGTCTCTCATTCCCTTCTTAGGGAACCATTGTTACATATTTAACCTGAGCCGTTCCCTTCTGAGGAATTTCGAACTGCATCCTCTAGAGGTCGCTATGGGGAACGGTATACCCACACCGCCATGCTGAGGGGAGTGCATGCCAGAAACCACAGCAAGCACTAAGTACCAACACTACTATAGCCATGGGAGTTGCACCAAGGACATCTTGACGGCTTTCAGTGACATTATCCCCTTCGGCCAATGGCCTGAGCTGCATACCCTAAAATAACTTACCGGTTAAGGGCTGGGCAAGAGAGCCCAAGCCTATGGCAGAGCTTAAGGCTTGGAATCAGAAGAAAAAGATTCCTTTAAGGGGATACAGCCAGGTGTCTAAATACCAAACCAGACCTTGACCTGCCACCCAGTGGGGCTACCGCCAGTTCAGAATAAACCTGCTAAACAACTGACTCGACAGATCTTTGGTAGCAACACCTTGCTCAGAAACGTATAAGCAGATATAAATAAAATGAGTGGAGCCCAAGGTGAGAGCCTGGGCCTAAACCAACTCAGAGAAAGTGAATGAGGTTGACAGTGTGCAAACCTTACCATATAGGATTTTAGAAAGTCAGCAGAATGCTTAGCATGCACCCTTACCACAATGTGGATTTTATAAAGTGCACAGAGCTCAGCGTGTGCACTTACTATAGCATCGATTTAGAAACACCATTGCTTAGGAGCCTAGGAGCCCTACGTGACTGTGGCACGCTCACAGAACAGAATCTAAAGCATTTGCCCAGAAGGGAGTGCCGCGCTTGCAAGAGGCACTTCACGGTGAGTGGACGATGAGCAGAGCAAGATCTGTGGTGAGACTCAACTCAGCCACCTCATCCGGGGATAGACCCTGAACTTTATCCAGGTCTTTCGACAGATCAGCCTGATAAGCCTAAAGCACCACTATGGTATGCAACGAGGCTGCCGCATGACCTGCTGCTTTGTATGTCCTGCCATTCAAACGAGATATATGATGAAGGACGGCAGGGAGAGAGCCTTAAGAGAAGATGCCTCTCCCATAGAGAGATATAGCAGGCCGACGCCTCTTCAACAGGGGGCATTGAGAAGGCATCTTCTCATAACCATTCTCATGCATCCCCTCAATCTATGGATGCGAGATGAGAATGGATTTTTCCACATGGAGATCAGGAAGAAATGGAAGGCTCACCTGAGCTAGAAGGCTATGGCTAGAAAGAAAACGCTTGTCGAGGCATCACTTTCTTGGCCCGCTTCCACGGCAAGTCAAGCCTCACCGTGGCATGATCCATAACCTTACATATATAAAATATAAGCTATGAAACTGGCCTTAGCAAGTAAAATAGGTCAAAGATTTAAGTTGATGATAGAAATTTATTAACAGAATTTTAATTTGACATTTGTCACCATTCACCATTGGACATATGGAGTAAACAAATTAAATAAAAAAGTGCGTGTTACTATCCTAAAAAGTCCAGAAGACCAACCTGCCCATAGTTGAAGAAACAAACCCAACGGAACAACAGACTTCAAACAGATGCCTTCCAAACAGTAAACAGCCAAGAAATTGTAAGTGGCCATATTCTCCAAATTTGAACAGCTCAGTCTACTGGTTCTCCAGGAATGAAACAAAGTGGTAAAATAGAGAAGTCTGCGAGTCATAGGACACAACCTGAAATGGAGAAGTAGAATAAAAGCAGGCAATGCTAGCAGTGGGAAGATTGTTGGGACATACTTAAAGTGATGAAGTGGCCAGTAATGTACCCTTGTTCAAACCCTTAGTCTCCTTACCAATAATTCAAAGCCAATTAAACTGTGTGGGAAATAAAAGGCTAGGATTGAGGAGGGCATTAAGTTCTTAAAATCAAATAAGCATAACAGACAAGCCTAAGAACACATTAGCTCTGAAATACAGACTCACATTAATGGTATGCTACTATTGCCTCTGGACTTGAATGAGATAAACATGAGATCAGGACAGGATATATGAAAAGAAGAGGGTTGATTTGTGTCAGCTGGGTCATTTCATGTGAAACCTAACCCATCTGGGCATGTCCATCTCAGAAAATTGGCATGGAAATGTAATCTGTGTGGATCGCTGGCTAGGTAAGGACACAGCATAGGGTTTTTGAGGTGATTCAATGATGCAGATTGGACTATGAAAATATTCTCTTTACATTATTTATTAAGTTGTTTAATGCTGGTTGCACATTTTTTATTACACAACTGTCAGCATCAGACAACACTATGCAAATAAGTGAATACTATACAGTGTTATTTTAGTATTTATTTGTTTATAGTTTAGATTTTTATTTAAGTTTAGGTTTCTTGTTGCATGCTTTATATGGTTATTATTATTTTTAAAACATTTCTATTTAGTGTTAATTTATTTTGTCCGTTTTAGTTTTCGTACTTAAGATTTTTGAGATTTAATTTTATTTCATATATATATATAATAAGCTTATTTATTAATGTAGTTCATGAAAATGAATAAATACCTGCCATTATTTACACAGCAATTTCATGGAAAACAACAACAACCAATACAGTCTTCAAAAAGCTTTCTTCATACTTTTCAAATTTTTCTCAAGGAAATTACTTTTCTCAGAAATAGACAACTTCCACTTTCCAAGCATACTCATAGCCTCTTAAAGTGATGCTGCCATAGCAATATATCTTAATCACCCAGACTGAAGAACACAGATACTGAATCTATGGTGAGTACTTGATGACTAAAGTGGAATTTCCCTGGGTCCCATCAGGCAGTCAAAAAGTCCCATGATCGTAGGTCCAGTAAGTGAGCTATTGATTAAACATGAATGCTTACGGAAAATGGCGTTGACTAAAAATCTGAAGAAAGCAGTGCCATGAAAATTTCCTTCATGTAGACATGTGCTGTATTCTACATCCTCCCATCAACAGAGCAGTTCAAATAAAAGGTCAGGAGGTACTATCCCAACTGGATGAATGCCGGGAAATGAGAACTGTTGATGATTTCCCCTTCCAATATTAATAGATAAAGCATCAATTTTGCTCTGATGACTCACCACCCTTAAAAGCAAAATTACATTCCCCTTTTCCTGAATGCCTAGACACGAAATTAAAGATTGTTAAGGTTAGAAATGGTCCACCAAGATTATGTAACCAGCCATCGTTTGAATATAGTTCATAAACATGTGAAGGAATTTAAAGACAGTGATAATTCTAATACGGTGCATAGAATAAATAGAAATAGATTGTGACAGTATAAACGTCTCTACAGTCACTTTTGATCAGTTTTGTCAGTGCTGGCATTTGTGTTCAATCTCAGCACTGACAGCTCATCAAACACTCCAATAAGACTCCCCTCTTTTTCTCCCCTCTCTTCCCAGAGCCTTTCTTACCAGACTATACCTGGACTGACCTGGCTCTACCCAGCTGGGTCTCGACCCCAGATGCAGGTGAGGGAGAGAGATCAGAAGTGAGCAATGGAGCCATTGTTCTGCACCCAGAGCCTGAGCCATGACAGGGGGAACGGGTGCGATAGGGGCAGGAATGCTCTAGGATGAACTGACATCAAAGAACTACAGGCAAAAGGCCGAGAGGGAGGCATTCTGCAGACATGATTATAGGTACCGCACTAACTGGAGATAAGAAAGAATGAGAGGTTGTTGTGGCGCAGACCTGAGATCAGTTTTTAAGTGTCACTAAATAATGGCAGATTTTAGTGAGAATACGAAGGCCTGGTCCCAGATCAGCATAAAGGGGATTTCAATCAAGATAATGTATGTGAGGGAGCAAAGGCTTTGAAAACCGCCTACTGTGTCTTTCATTTTCTCCACTGCCTTTCTATGAGAAACTGTAAGGGTTTACATTTTCCTCGCAGACTACTGTGATCACCTTCCGTCTTTTGGAATAAGAAATATGTATGTGTGCCAACAGTTTTGGTACTAATAAGACTTTATTTTTTATTAGATTTTTAGCTGAGAAAGGACTAAATCAAATTATAAAATTTATTATAGCACATTATTGATAGTATAGAATCATTTACTCATTTATACGAAAGAAATGTGTTAAATAGTGAACCAATATGTGGGCCCTAGATAGTCTTCTGAAGATAAGATGCCTTTACAGTGTTTAAGAGCTAAATATTCCTGCCACATCCATTTGTTTACACTTAAAACCACCCTGAATTCAAACTAACAATGTCAGGCTTTCATGGCCATGGAGCTCATGTTAGATAACAGAAATTCTCTCACTCATTCACACAGAAACATATACAAACACATTCAAAATTACTGCTGCTGGTGTTTTGGTCCTCTTCACTCCTGCCAAAACCCTGCTGAGTTGTAGCGCAGTCTGGAAAAGGAGAGTACAGTAAGGAATGATGCCCAGATGGGCATCACTTTCCTTGCACAACATAAATACTGTTTGCTCTCTTGTGTTGTGACCCAAAAATCCATCGCCATAACAACCTGGAAATTAACCATGAATGCTCTCCATCTTGGGCCATAGTTTGCGTGATGTAACCAGGCTGTGAACCCCACATTCCTGGCCTGATACAGAGAGGCTTTGATGTGCTTTGAAACAGGGGACCATTGTGCTGAAATCAGGTCTGCGTTTTATCATCCATCACACACCAGAATACCAAGTCGCAGAGCTGCGGGAGGTCATTACATAACGCAGTAGCCTCCAAACAAATCCTGAACATCTCCAAATTCTTAACTTGCAACTGATATTATGAAGATCAACATAACTGGAATCTGACTGACAAAGAAAATGCTGCAAAATGCATGATGCATTGTCTTCTCTTTGTCTCCATTGCATTCAAACCTTTTCTAAGACTTGGAAAATACCAACACAGGCTCATTGGAAATATGTGATGATGGAGGCAGTCGCACATGCTGAGTCTAGCTCCTGTTGATTTCTGGTGTTGATTCCAGGGAGACAGAGGTCAAATCGTAATGATCTCCTATGGATCACCAGCCTGGTGTGTCCTCAACTTGAACGCAAAACAGATGTTACCAGAACACCTTATCTGATGCCATTTAATAATTCGGTAGCCGACATATAATATAAAACTCCCTTTTCACACTACCACAATCCAAAAAGTCATTTTTAACTACAGTGCCACACTGCAAAACTTTTTTTTGTCAAAATATCAATAATAAATTAAGATAATTTATTGTTTACAGGATAATAAATAAATAAATAAATAAAAAAATTAAATTAGGAAATTTATTCCTAAAACAGGATTATTTTACTTACCCCACTGGCGGATAATTTTACTTATTTTAAGCAAAATGCACTTAATAAATTTTTTATTATTATTTTTTTTTCTGGAAATAAGACTAAATATCTCATGGCATTTTGCTTATCTAGTAAATGCACCTTAATTAAATAATTGTTTAAAATATTTTTATTAGAAACAATTCACAAATACTAAGATAAGCATTTTTTTGCAGTGTATTTAGACTACATCTCAGTTATATATTGTCTTTAAAAGCATTCTGTGCTGAAAATTACATTCACTTGTAGCATGTATTATAAATGCACAGCATTTAGTATCATTTTCATAACATTTGAGTTTTATTGGCAGTATTGCATAAAAAAAATATTCTGTTCACAAGTGATATTCACTTTGGTTGTTAGTTTTCTTTACACATTACATGTTTCATCCATTGCACACACTGATTCTACTATCTTGGAACTTGGTACAATAATAATAATAGAAATGACGCCTAAGGATCAGTCGTGGTCTGTGTAAGCATGGATATAAATCATTTTCACACAGTAAATATTGAAAGGTTTTACACTACCAATCAAAATTATGAAGTCGATATGATTTTTATTTTTATTTGTTAATATTTAATGTATTTTAATTTAAAATAACAGATTTCTACTTTAATATTTATTTATTTATTTTTTTACATTTAATTTATTCATGTGATAGGAAAGCTGAAGTTTCATTCAATTTCTCCAGTCTTCAGTGTCACATGATCCGTCAGAAACCATTTTAATATGCTGACTTGCTGCTCAATAAACATTCCTTATCATTATCAAAGTTGAAACAGTTGTACTGATTTACAGTTTACATGGCAATCGAACGTTTCAATATTACACTATGGCATGTTGTGTGAAGAGTGTAGCAGCATTGATGTGACTGAGAAACGACTGTAAGTTAGCAAAAATGAAACAACAAATGACAAAAGGGCTAGCGGTATAACACAGTTGATATATAGAAGTCAGCATACATCAAAAGACCACATGAGTAGCAGCGAATGGCCAAGAGCTATTTGTTAATAGCTAGCATGTAACATTTGTCTTTAGCCTAAGGGTGAGACCGACATCAGGATAAATGCTTTGGTGTGCCCCAACAAAGCATCTCTTTCAGACAGCAAATAGCCATGTATCCATAAGGGAATGAAGAAGTTTGTTCTAGATATATATCACTATAGTAATAATCTTCAATTTCCAGCCACATCTACAGTATAGTGCTCTGTTCTGATATCAGGCAGCTCATCGTCTGTCTGAACATCTGCTAGTGTTTAAGACAGATTCAGTGCCACCAGTTTACATACTAATGCCGGAAAGTAAGTTTTTATGCATAATTTGACTAGGATTTACAAAAGTTTTTTAATTTTCTGGTCACTTTATAGGTTATACGATTTTTCACTCTGATAAAATGGTTAGAATCCAGTATTGAAAACATCAACTAAATATGATATGTATAAATAGCCATAAATGATTATCACATCTGATTATTTCTTTTTTCTTTTTTTTTCCATGCTGTATCACCCTGCCATCGCTTATACCATTTAATGCAGGTTATGATAAAAAAAAAGAGGCCACGTGAACTTACCTGCTCTGTCTTTCTCAGAAAGTACAGCAGAGGTCTGAAAGATAGAAATAAAGAAAGATTAATATCTTGAAAATGATAAGGAAATACAACAATATTTTTAATATATATATATATATATATATATATATATGTGTGTGTGTGTGTGTGTGTGTGTGTGTGTGTGTGTGTGTGTGTGTGTGTGTAAAATCCCTAAAATACATTTTATCACGTCTGAAGATCAACTTATATTTGAAATTTCTATAATTCATATTTCACTTTAAGGTTCCAGAGGTGAACCAATAAAACAGTGTCACAATGTAACTCTATAAACAAAGTTTACATTTCAAACCAATCCAATATAAACTAGCCTACCACCTGTTCCTCTGAGTAAAACACTGTGTGTGTGGTGTGAATGTGTGTTCATGCCCACCAAGTGCAGCTGGTTAAGAAATAAGGCCATTTGTGTAGCCTCTGCAACCTTAAAAACACCCTCCTCCTTATGAACAAGATACCCCCAACACACACACACATGCTTATGTACCCGCTAAAACAGCTGATAGTCTATTCTATCATTATCTCACTTAATGTGGTTATCCATAATTTGTTAGATCATGTGTGTATTTAATGATAACTCTGCTTAACTTTTGTTTTTCAACAAGGAGGAGGGGAGTACGGGACAAAAATAACCATGCTGCATATTTTTACCATGTCGGCACGTCTCAGTGCAAAAAACACAACTGAAAAATACCCCCGACACACACACAAAAAATGTGTGTAAGTGATTATTTTAGCCACAGAATTGTGCTTGGAAAAATTATGAATTTCTTTGCTTGGCAAAGGTATTTTTATGGTTTCCAAATTCAGCACAATTTTGAATTTGGTTAAAGACCTTTGTAAAGACTTTCTGTGCTCAAACAGGAAGATTTGATTATATTGAAGGACTTTTTCAAAAGGCTTTAGCTATGTTATAACAGTGAAGCATGATCGCTACTGTCAGTTGTATGCAGTATTAAGTGGCAGGACATACTCATTTGCATCTAAGCATTTGATTGGATAAAAATCAGCATATTGCAGGATGAGTCATCAACACTTTTAATGAGTTTTCCTGTGAAAGTTGCAGCAGATTTGAAATGTCTAGCTGTTATATGGTGAAAATGCTAATGGTTGTCGGAGCTGATAGCCTTGGGCAGCACGCCAACATGTAGCACCGTTGCACTTTGGGCGTCCCAAGTTCGAGTCCCAGATCGTGGACATTTCCTGATCCTATCCCCCGCTTCCCATTCACTTACTGTCCTTTCTACATAAAGGCATAACAACACCAAATATAAAATTAAAATAAAGCTAATGGTTCAGCACGCCAACATGTAGCACCGTTGCACCCAGATCGTGGACATTTCCTGATCCTATCCCCCTCTCTCTCCCACATCGCTTCCCATTCACTTATAGTTCTTTCTAAATAAAGGCATAAAAACACCAAATATAATTCTAAAAATAAAAGAAAGCTAATGGTTTAGGAATGCACTACAGTGATTTTATTGCTACTAAAACTATTAATATTGTTTCATTTAATAATAATAAAAAAAAATAAGTTGAAATTAAATATTAGACTTAAAAAATAATAATAAAATAATGAAAACTAACTGAAAATGGTTGAAAGTTGAAATACTAAAACTAAATTAAAACATGAAATTGACAAAAGCACATAAAAAACTAAAATTACTCAAAATAAAATGAAAACCAAAACTAAAAAACAAAAATACTAGCTAGTTCAAATCTAAATAATATATTAGCGTAATAGTAAAAAATAAAATAAAACGTTTGCTAGGATATAAGTGACCTCAAAGCTAAAAATGCATGGACAAAAAGCCATGAAACTCTAAATTTGATTTAACAGTGCCTCTAAATGACTCTCTTTCCTAAAACAGAGCAATGGCTATTAATATATGTTCCTTTGTTAGTTGTTCATTATTGTTCATTATCCTCATGTGTTGACTTTTTTTAGTCAGGCCGAACAGGAATTTCTGTGGATCCAAAGGAATGTCGGGGCCTCCTTCTCCGGGCGACCTTCATCCACAGAACTCCTGCTCTGTCCGCTGATCTTTGACTTGGTGTAATCCCAAAATCCCTGGAAACGATCATACTGACAGAAACACCTCTATCATCTGCCTTGAAAGAGTGATGCATCCTGTTATATGAAAAATGTGGTTTTCTCTTCAGAGCATATTCTTCTTCTTTATCTTCCATGTTTTCATGTTCTATCTCTCTCCCCAATTCCTTTATTGCCCTCTGTTATCACATTCTCTTATTTTATCTACCCCGTTCTTTGTTTCCACATTCTTCTGCTTTTGTTAACGTACCCTCATCCCTGCATCCACCCATCCTCCTCACATGAAGTCAGATGCATGCTGGGAATTATCTTCATGTATGCAAGGGGTAGGAGTGGCTCATCTTAGGTGTGTGCATGTGTGTTTAACAAGATAACTGCATGATTGTGATCTTAATGGACACAGTGTACCTCAGACATTTTAAAAACATTTTGTTTTTGTGTTTGTATCAAAAATGTCTCATAGCAGTGTGTGCATCAGTGTGCAGAGATACTGAAACATTCTAAAAGGATTCTTGGCATTAATGACCATAAAACATATTTAAAGGTGAAGTGTGCGATTTATGTGACTCTACAGGCAAAAATGCAATAAAAAGGTAGGTGAAAAACAGTGGAAATGTGAGCTCAAAAATTTGAGGTGAGTAGTATGTCAGAATGTCAGTATGCCAACACCAATAAGACTGTAAAGTATTGCACAGAATATACATCAACGTGCATTAAAAACTCCACAACCCGTTGACTCAGGTTTCGCAACCATAATGTGCAATTAGGAGTCTGCAGATTCATTTGAAACATGATGCAGTATAGCGTTAGCCATATTATCATAGCGTGACTGTGACCACCACAGTAACACATTCTACATTCCTCTATGTGTAGGCCTGTTGTTTTCTCAAATATACAGAAACAACTCAAGGCCACCGACAGTGAAATACTATTAATACTTTGGAGAGCTTCTGGCATACTCGGAATAACTACGTATATTTGAGTCCGAGCACTGTTATCATGTGCTATCCCAAACACACCACCCACCACCCTCATACGAGTGGGAAGAGGGTTAAAATTGGCTCAGAACAAAAGAATAAAAGATGGAGAGGAAGCAGGGAATGAGGTGGCAGGAAAATAGGACAATGAGATCAAATGTATAAATAACATAATGAAAAGCAAAACAGGCAAGCATCACTATTACTATCACTCATACTGCTGGCCAAGGGTTTACTGAAAATATTAATTGAACTAAAAACTGCATATGGAAATACATCTGAAATTTTTAATTTACAATATTAATTGTTATTACATTGTGTAATTTATGTAACATCAATTATATTACACATTAAAAAAATCATTATTTTATGTTATAAAAATATTGAATTTGTGTTATGGACTTTAATGACGGATCAAATCATGTGGCCTGTTGAGAAGAGCACTATTGCTTTCATAAGTAATTGATCAAATGATTTTCGTCTGCAAGATGAAAATTCCCAGATTTGTATTGAAGAAACTTAAAGCATTTCTAAAGTAAGCAGCCAGCTAGCAGTAAGCACAGTACTTCCATAGTTGAACAAATTGTTTCGTCTGTAAAAAAAAAAAAAAAAAGGCTGTAATTAACCAGCACACACTACCACTACTCTTACTTTCATAAGTGATCGAACAAATGATTTTGTCTGCAAGACGAAAATTTCCATAGATGTACATCGAAACTCTAGTAATTTCTAAAATAAGCAGTCAGATGGCAGCAAGCAACCAGCGAACAACCACTCAGCGATGTCTTAGCAATCGTTTAAACACACACACACACTTAAAATACTTTAGCAACAATATAGCAACACCACAACAACCATCCACTTAAATCGTCCATCGTCTTAAAATTTAAAATTGTGTTAAAATTGAAGAAATTGTTTACAATGTAGTAATTTTACAGGGTCCATCACACTTGCCTGGCAGCACTGGACCACCCAAGCATTTGTCATATGTTACATTTCAGTCATGAGAGTGAGAGTTTTTTTTTTTTTTCATATGTGTGTGTCTAAGTAAGCAATTGTGTGTGCAAGTGTGTATCCACAGTCGTTATGGGCAGGATTGGGTCACATTTTTTGGCCTGTAAGGTCCCTGGGCACAGGTTGTCACAGCATTAGGGATCAGAGGTTGTATCAGGTGTCCAGCAGAAAAAACAACTGGGTAGACCACTTAAGTATTCATTTACTCTCTCTCTCTCTGTGTGTGTGTGTGTATGTGTGTGTGTGTGTGTGTGTGTGTGTGTGAGAGAGAGAGAGAGAGAGAGAGAGAGAGAGAGAGATGGGGTAAACACCAAGCAGTTAAACACATTTAACCAGTTAGCAGGGCAGAAATACATGGATATACACTACGTTATACTGGGAATATCTGCAGTCAAACACATTTTCATTAATTAAAATTCCAGCAAAAAAAAAATATGTTGTGCTTATCAAATAAGACAACAGTTCCATGGTTAAACCAAGCTACAGTTAAAATTATAATAAAGTACTTTGTCCCGCACATCAAAATAAGTATAGTTCTTTAATGCACGCTAAATTAAAACATAACGATTTAATATATACTTGAAAATAAAACTTTTAATTTACATTGTTATATAGTGAGCTCTTTAAATCATGAAAATTGGCTGATAAACAGTGATTAAAATGCCCCCAAACAACTGTTTTTAGTGTGGGGTGTGTGGTAAAATTCTGGTCTGGAATATTTATTTATTTATTTATTTATTTATTTTCATTATTATTGTAATTTGCGGAGTTTGTTAAAACTTTGCTCATACTTGGGGTTATGATTAAAAAAAAAAAAAAATTAAACCACATATGCCACATATAAGTTTAATTTTTTTGCAAGCAAGTCACCACACTGGTTGTGCTACAGACATTGTGTGGCTTTTAGAGAAGTGCGCTATTGTTTTTCTAAGCAACCAGACTACAAATGGCAGCAATTAAATTTAAAAGTAATATCATAGCATCTGACTTGTGTGTGTGTGTGTGTGTGTGTATGCATGCAAGTTGAGCAGGTTGAACTATAGAGTTTACCAGCCCCCTAGTCTGGTTAAGTATGTGCAGCTGGTAGGGGTCAGATTGGCCCACCCAAAGTCTGAGTGGGTAAGGTGTGTGAGTGTGAGTGTCTCGAAGACACACATACACACACACTCATAAATAAATGTAATGATAAGGATACTTGTATACATATTCTTTACTCACAAATACACATATAAACACACACACACACACACACACACACACACACACACACACACACACACACACACACACATATATTCACGTACATACAAACCAAGTTCTTTTTGCCTCTGGTCTCGGAAGGGACCTTATTTATTTATTTATAATTTTTTTGAACATATATACATGCCGTGTGTAGAGTGTGTAGACACAGAGATGCTATCTTTACCCCCCGAACCTCAAACCTTTTCCGTAACTAATGAAGACATTCCAGCACGTGCACTGGGAAACGTGGGAAAAAATGACCTCTCTCTTTTTTTTTCTTCTATTATTGAGAACAACCCCTTCTTTACCCCATAATAACTTCCATATGTTTTATGTGAACCATTTTGGCAGGAAGTGATGTAAATTGGCCCTCAGGGCATGTTACATGGCGCATACTGTATTCCTGAATCAGTGATCACTCAAAACACAGCTTCAATCCAAGCTAAAAACAGCCAGCTGCATAATAATGATACATGTTCCTATCATTTAGTGAGAACATACAGAACTCAGAAATCCAATACAATTGTTCTCACCCACAAGTGTCCTTAGAAAAATATTTTGGTGTTTCTATCCTTACCATTTTGTGAAAAAAAAAAAAATACAAATACAAATAAAAAATAAATAAAAATCATTTTATGCTCCTGTGAAAACACATGTATCTATCTTTTCCAAATTTGGTATGGTCTGAACAATATGATGGCTAGGGACCCAAATGAAGTAAAAGTACAACAGTGGATGGTACAACAGTGGATGGTACAAAAGTACAACGTGCGTACTAATTCTACTTATGAAGGACATAACAAGGACAATGACTGATCCCAGGCTACTAGTATTTTAAAGAGTTTTGCCTTGCCATAGCTACTCAATAGAGGTTTTCAAAGCACTAATATTTATATGTTCGGAACAGTTTGTACATTGTTAAAAAAAATGCAACAGTGCCATAGAAGAACCATTTTGAAAGAACCTTTAATTATTTTTCTCAGTGTGAAGGACTTTTTCCACTATAAAGAACCTTTTGCACAGTGTAACGTTTCCATGGATTTTATGGATAACTTATACCAATAAAGTGCCTTTATTTTTAAGAGTGTACTATAAAAGTTCTATCAATGGAAATTAGAATCTAATTGAACTGATCAATAAAGGACACCATTCTTGTGACTTGAAAGTCCAGTCTCATTTCCTACAGGGTAGAAAAGTTGTAGGTTACAAGATCAGGAACTACATCTCATTTCTGTAGAGCAATGTAATCTTAGGCTGATGATAAACAGGGCAACTTTTTAAGCAATGTCGTCAATGGGCAACCAGGTGAGACACAGGGCCCATGACTGATCTTAACTATTAGATATAAATTTGTTACCCATTCTCAGTATGAAAGTGCCCAAACAACATTGTTAAAAAAAAGTTGACAGTAAAATTGCTCAAAAAGTTGCCCCGTGTACCATCAGCATTAGAACATTCCCTCCAAATGTCACTAACCTCACAATAGCTGGTATTTTCCCCTTTTTCCGGCCCTAATTGACTCCATGGATTAGAGAAAGAGAGTCAGGATGCTTATCCCTATAATCCAGTATAATCCAGGCTCCAATAACAATGGAAGACGCTGAATTAAGCAGACGGCACTTTGGGAAAACAAGAAATGAGACTAACCTATGAAGCAGAATTAGAGTGCCATACAGAGGCACACGAGGAGGGCGGTAATTACCCTGCTGGGCACAGTGGTCTGAGAAAGTGACACAAAAGCAAGACCAATGCTGTATGAATGCTAACAATCAAAGATGATAAATAATTTATACACTTTTCTCTTTAGTAAAAGACTCTATGAGTAAGTTTCAGAAGAGATCAACCCCAAAACTGTACTGAGATACTTAAGTCTTCAAGTTTTCAATAACAAATGAAAGTCACATTGTGAAATATAAAGTTGCAGTTGAGGAAAGTCAAAATGACAAGAATGACAAGGGCCCCATTTTAACGATCTAAACGCAAAGTGTAAAGCGCACCGTGCAGGTGCACTCAGGGCGTGTCCAAATCCACTTTTGCTATTTTAAAGATGGAAAAACAGTCCGTGTTTTTGGAATGGGTTGTCCCTATTCTCTTAATGAGTAATGGGCATAACGTTCAATACACCAATCAGAGTGTCATCTCCCATTTCCTTTAAGAGCGAAATGCGCTCGTGCCAGGGTGGATCACTATTTACTTGGCGGAATTTGTTGGCGGAAAAGCTGAACGCTTCTCAAGCAAAGAAACCGATTTGCTCATGTACGAAGTTAAAGCGCGAGCAGATCATCTACGGGACAAGCAGGAATCCACCAAAGCTCCATGTGATGAGTCAGTTAGTATATATGTGTGTGTATTGGCATGATTGTTCAATTAATTCGCCAATTTCATTCATCATTATAAGTAGTAATAGGCTGAATTGCAAATAGGTAGCCTAATTCTAATACATTACATTTTTATATTTATGTAGCCTACACAATAATATTCTTTACACTATAATCCTTTTTTTTTAATATTTGACATGTTTGTGTGATGTGCACCCCTGTGTGTAATAAACAAAGTCAACGCGCACTGTGGACCCACCCAGAGGCACATTTTCTACCAATGCGCTCTTAAAAAAAATAAAAATTATATATATATATTGCACCATTGACTTTAGACTTTAGACCAGGTTTGAGTTGGTCTATGGTGCAGTCTATTACGAACTCCTTAAAGGTGCCATGTGCAAAAATTGAGGTAAAAATATCCAAAAAATGACCTACACGCATCAAAAGAATGAGAAGCAATAAGGGCGATGATGTCATTAAAAAAATGTCAAGTTATAGTGCTGCAGAGATATCAACCTTAATTAGCATTAGCATTACTAGCCACGGCCCGACAGGTGTCGTAATACCAGTTTCGGCCATGGGAGGCATGACATCGGCACTGCTTTCAATCGCTGGAGACAACTGATGGACCTGAAAGAAATGAGGTTCGACACCGAACTTGCAACATTTCTTTTGGATTGGTAAGTTAGATGCTGTTAGTATTTAGCTAGAAGTTTGTTTTATATGTTTGTGTATTTTTTTTCGGGAAGTTATAACATAGAAATGTATCGAAGGCTGTTCGATAAACGTGCTAATGTTAGCGATGGCTAACCGTAGCTGCGTTTGATAATTAGCTAGCTATAACTTACCCATTTTTTATATCATAACTAACCTGCTCTGTCTAGTCTGTTGGTCTCCGTGTCCTCTTTGATTCGTGGTTTTTCTGTACGTGAGAAAATTGATGTGTGGCGTGAAAGCGTGTGAAAAGAGTCAATTGCGTGTGTCTCACGGTGAATGCTTGAGAGTTGGCAGCTCTGGTTACGTTAGTTGGCGCTAGCTTGGTCAACATCAGCTGTCTGATGTTGACCAATGATGTTGACAGAAAGCTGTCTGTCAAATTAATTTAATTCAAATAATGTGTATATACAACTCAAAATGTAATATGAACAAAACGAATAGGAACATATTCACTGGTAAAGGTGAAGGGGAGTAGCTTGAAGATGTCATGTTTCAAAATCACTTGACATCACCCAACGTTCCTCTGGAGGCAAAACGTCCTCTTATAGCAGCGGTTCTCAATTCCAGTCCTCGCGCCCCACTGCTCTGCATATTTTGCATGTTTCTCTTTGTTAACACACCTGATTCAGATAATCAGCTCGTTAGAAATGAACTCCGTGCATGAACTGTGTGCCAATTGTTCATTGGTCCCTACTCTCTGAGCAGGGGAAATCTGTTGAAGTTTACCTCACATTGAAACATTCATTCACTGATTTGTGCTGTGCAGCGTCTTTAAACATGGACAACTGTGACATCATATACGTCTGTAAATCGATACAATTTAAATTCACGTCTTGCACACTTCAATGCACTTTGATTGGAACATATAGCTACGTTCACTTCGAACTGGAATCATGGCTTAATATCATGTGATGTCCACTTCGCAGGGCACTTATGTTCGAATATAACAAATGTCTGAAGCGCTAAGAGAAACGTTCAAAATGTGCAGAGCAGTGGGGCGTGAGGACTGCAATTGAGAACCACTGTCTTATAGGCTTCAGCTATGCTCTAGGGTTATTGTGAAGGTAGGGGCGGAGCATAGAGACTATGCCGTTTCTCGTTTGTTACTCTAGAGTAGACCAATTCACTTTATTGAGGCATACTGCCCCCATCTGGTATGGAATGTGGAGTATGACTTGATTTTTTTGCCAGACATGACAGATGGCACCTTTAAAATAGCTGTACGCCAGCAATGCGCCTGAACACACCTCTTTTTTAGATAAGCACGCCCATGGGCGCACAAATGGGACCAAATGCATTTGCTAATTAAACGACGTGGCGCTGGACAGGAAAATGCGACTAGCGATTAGCAAACACACTTCCGCTACACCGTTGGGTGTATGATAGGGCCCATATAGCATCAAATTATTAATTATTATTATATTATGAAATATAACACCACACCTATTAAATATAGAAATGGGCTTCTATTCAAGAATACATCAAAGCACAGCATTATGTGATATATATGTACACATTTTTTTTAAAATGACATTCATTATATTTAATACATAAGCTTGTGGGTGTGTACTGTACATAACACCTGTTTCCTCTCTGTCTGTGCGTGTTTGCATATTTACATCATGATTTATCGTTATCGATGCTTTCACAAATGGGGGACCCTGTCACGCACATCTTTCCATCTCCTGCCATTCCGCACCTTTAAATTTATAGACAACTAATGACTGTATTCATTTTGGACCTCAGACCAATTGAGTTCTGCCCATGCTGGGCCAATGAACTGTCAACATCACAATGCTAGCCAAATACACAAATGTCTTATGCTCCTGACAAGCTTGAGTTATGAGATGAAAGTAGGCTGAAGCATTCAGGGTTCTGGATCATGTGAGGAGAAAAACAAAGACTGTAATATAGTCAACACAACCAAGTGTGTACGATGTATTAAATGTTTCCAGACTGCTGACCTGAGATGAATGAATTAACCAATGACTTCTCTAAGTACTCATTATAGATACCATTGAAATGAATCGGAAGGGTGGGAAAGCATATTCATTAGGCGGCTTAGATGTTCTCCATGACTGCCAGTGTGTCTCCTAAACACAGCGATCTCTTTCTTTTCAATCCTCTTACATAACCAGAACCTCAGAGTGGGTCATTGTGATGTGTAAAATCACTTATATCATATGTGTCATGTCTGATTTTTCCCCTATTTTCTCGGACACACAGAGCAAGATAAAGCCCTTGTTTTGAGCTGTAAGAATGCCTGATACAGCATGCCTGACCTTGAACACTTCGGAAAACAGAAATTTCCTGCTAAGAGGTTACATTTTCCACATCCTTCTCTAAAAAAAAACAATCTTTTTTGACACCCATTCTCTCACTCATTCTCACCAAAGCCACAATTGGGAAACATTTGCCTACTCCACAGTTTTACTGTTTGTCAGTATTTAACAGAGAGAGAGAGAGAGAGAGAGAGAGAGAGAGGAAAAAAAAACTTTTATTTCAGCTCTATCAAGAGGAATGGAGGTCAATTATTCATAAAACACTTAGGTGGTAAGGTGGTAACAAGAGTTTTGAATTATTTAACAAGGGAACATATTCAATTTAGAAGTACAAATGAATGCTGTTTGTAATTAAAACGGATTAAAAACACTCAAAAATACTTGAAAGAAGTGTCTTATACTCAGAAATTATTCTAATATGCTGATTTGGTGCTCAAGAAACATTATTATTATTATTATTATAAATGTTGAAAAAAGTTGTGTTGCTTTGTGAAAACCATGCTATTTTTCAGGATTCTCTCATGTTTAGAAGATAAAAGAAATATAAATCTTTTGTTGCACTATATAAATGTATTGCCACTTGATGCATCCTTAATGTACTAATTTCTACATCCTAAATATGAGTTTAAATAAATAAATATCTAACCTATAACTTTTGAACAATAGTGTTCATTATTTCCATATATCATTATCTCTCTCTCTCTCTCTCTCTCTCTCTTACACACACACACACACACACACACACACAGTTAATTTCAGACCATGCAAAGGCCTTGAGCTGAAAGATGACTAATGCATTTTCAAACAGGCCCTTATGAGTCCTCATGATTTCATGACTGACACATCTTCTAGTCCTTTCTCTCACCATGTATCTATTTAACTTTCTGGTCATGGAAACTATGAGCACGTACACAGATGTTACCAGCATAACTTTTTCGTATGGACATGCAGTGACGAATCAATAAACTTCATTCTGGGCATTCACTGTCACTGCTACTGTGGCTCTAAATAACATACATTAGCAATGAAAGGTAGCTGTGTCCTTGCAGTGCTCCATTAGTGTTTAATATACCTTATTAAGAGCAAAGACGCTTGCGTGCAAATGCTGCGTATGTACTAGAGAGTTTGTGTGTGTATCAAAAGGCCTAATCTTTCATGTGTTTACCAGGTACACTTATGTAATCCAGTGAGGAATGGCAGGAACGAACAAACAAAATAGGTGTGAGTAGAAGCTAACAAATGTGCACATACACACTTCATGGTTGCAGACATTGAATAAGTGTCAGGGTAAACAGTAGTTTCTCTAGTAAACAGGAATGGCTTTACGCATACTTTGCGACTCATTATAGTGTTTAAATATCTTCTTTCTGGCTCTATTTCTCAACTCTCATCTCCTTGACCTCTGTCTAAGCACTGTGCCATGTTGACCCATTAATCAAGATTAAATGGATACAGCCATTCAACTAGCAACTTGCTTCATTTTAACATTACCTCAATCAAGATGACTACAGACTGAAAGATTAAACAAAAGGGATCATATCGAGATATGGCAGATTAGATTCACAAACAACAAGCATGCAATGGGTAATCAACCAGGAGATTATTACTTTCACATCAGAATGCAAACTCACGCAAAATCTCACTGGCATCCACAGACATCTAGACATGTGCATGAGGGGAAGATTGTAAGGAATGATTCTCACTGTGTTTTAGCTGGTGGAACTTGGCAGACAGTAAAAGCTGTTATTATAATGTTCCAGTAGCTTTAGTCATTCAGAGAGAGAGAAAAAAATGAGAGACGAGATGAGAGAGAAAATCTTTGTTCAGTACACTTTAAAGTGGCTGCTGGAACCACAGCACACTCCAGTTTACGGTTTACTGTCATTCAGCATAAATAAAAGCATATGTAAATGTTGGACACTTAAGAGACACTAAAGAGATGATTGACACTAGGTTTAACCGATTCCAGAAGGTTATATGTATGGTATATAAAAGTGCTTCTCACATCAGTGAATAGCTGACCTGCTCAGGTGACTGGGAACTGCAAGGCTTGTATACGTTATTAGTGTTGGAATTGATAAATTGTTCCACAACAGATAATTTGACGTTTAGGTTAACTAACCTCAGTTTTTGGTCTAGCCCCAGAAGCTCCAGAGGGTCCCGATGATGCCAACGATGACGAAGAGCGATAAAGTGGCATGTTTAGAGACTGCGATGAGGCTGAAAGACTTCCTGCTGAATCCGGCATTTCTAAATCATCTTCCTGTTTAGGAAAAAAAGTAGCATCGTCCTACTTTAAATGCAAAAACACATACTTAACAATTGCTGAAATTTTTATTTTACATAACATTCACTAAATTGTTAATAATTTGAAATTGAATATATGTTGAAAACAAAATGATTAGAAATTGCTGTAAAAATAAACAGATTTTTTTTATGCAGTCTATAAAAGCCCACATTAGAATCACTGAGGGATTCAACAAAGTTTTCAAAGTATGTGAAAATAAATGTCCATTAGATATTAAAAGACAAAAAAATCTGTGTTTGCGGAATGTTTTACTTTTTTCACTAAACTTTTGAACTTTTTATGTTTTTATTACTAAACGCTCAGGTGCTGACATTGTCAGTCTGTCAAAATAAAAGTCCAACTTCCAACATATCTCTCAATGCTGATAATCATAAAAAAAAAAAAAACTGGCCTGTATTTAATTCTTGGTGATATATCAGCCAACCACTAAATAATTCTACATAGATTTAGTACTAGTACTGAAGGTCTGATGCAGTTGTTGACCACTATTTCATTGTATCTTCACAAAACTTGGTAACTCTTTAGAACAGGGACCAATTCTCACTAGAATTAACTCAGTTAGATAAATCTTAATTAGTATTAACAACTAGTTGCCTATTATTAACATACTGGCTGTTTATTAGTACTTATTCTCCACGACCATATTCTACATCCCTAATCCTAACCTATACCTAAACTTAACAACTGCTTACTAACTATCAATAAGCAGAAAATTAGAAGTTTATAAAGGCAACATTCACTGTTAATGGTTTGTGAATAACGAGAATTAGAGCTTAAAATAAAGTTTGATCCAAGAACCAAGATGAGATTTGTGTACAACTTGAATGGAATCTTCTGAATGGTGGCCACTCACCGAGATGATCCGCCTCTTTAAATTGGGAGTGCAACTGAGGGAGGAGCTTAAAGCATTCTCAATCTCTTCGTCCAGCTGATCCAACTTCATTATTAACAGAACCATTGAGTCCAAATGTGACCTTTCCTTTTCCCTCTCTTCCCGTGAGCTCTGAAAGGAGAAAAACATCTTAAAACACTGTAACAACACTGATGTTAATCTGAATGCTCCCGATGAAAATTCTTTAAACATATGTCACAGCAGACCAGGCGGCGACTTGGATGAACACGGAACTTTTCCATACAAGCTGAGTGAACGCTTTAGTAGATTTAATCTAATCTTTTTTACCCTTACTGGTGGCTAATGCTATTAAATGAATAGTTAACCTAAAATAGAAATTCTGTCATCATTTACTTGTCATTTCCAAACCTGTAAGATTTTCTTTTGGCATTAGGAAACAAAAGAATTTTCAGTGGCCAACATCTCATTGGGCACTAAATCTTGCTAAAAAATAAATATAACTAGACACAGGAAGTGTCCTCATAAACCATGTTTATTATACACATTTGATTCCTCATAAACCATATTAACCAGTACACACACACACACACACACACACACACACACACACACACACACACACACATTTTTTTTTTGTGAAAAGTGGGGACATCCCATAGGCATAATGGTTTTTATACTGTACAAACTGTATATTCTATTGCCCTACACCAACCCTACACCTAACCCTAACCCTCACAGGAAACTTTGTGCATTTTAACTTTCTCAAAAAAACACATTCTGTATGGTTTATAAGCATTTTCAAAAATGGGGACATGGGTTATGTCCTCATAAGTCACCCTCTTCTTGTAATACCTGTGTCATACCCATGTCATTATACAGAGTTGTGTACTGATATGCCACAAAAACAAGAGCACACACACACACACACACACACACACACACACACACACACACACACACACACACATTTTTGACATGGAAACCTTATTTTACACTGGCAGAATTAAAGTTTTAGCACAGGACTACAGAAAGAGTGACAGTAGAAGACAGAAGTTGCAATGCTACTCAAGCAGAGAGGAATGATGCTGCCACTTGCCCCATGTCTGAACCAGACCTGTGCAAACAGCCCCACACAAAGCAGTGCAGTGTGAAAAGGGTTTGCATAGCTTTTACTGGTATTTACCCCTAATACACGCTTGTCTGTCACAGAGCAAACAGTGAGAGAAAGAGAGACACTTTGCTAGTAATGAGGTAACAAACATACAATCCATTGTCCAAAACACTCATTTTACCTCCAGACAACTTGAAGGTTTTAAAGAGTTTGTTTTTGTTCTAATAGAGAACGTCATTAGGATTAGCTGGTAGACATATGAGCACAAGTTTGCACAACTTGGTACTATCTGGCTCCAAAAATCACCACAAAAGGAGCACATGTGATTATTTTATAAGACTTACAAGTACTGTATATTATCTTATATGCTTGCAATACTGGAAACTAAATATTCTTAAACCATACAAAGCTTTACAAAAGAAACTGACTGAAATTTTAATCTGTATTGATTGAAAATCTCAATCAATTTTGCATATTTGCATCACACAGGTTTGAAAAGTAATATAAAATAAAATTGGTTAGAAAATCATTTGATTCAAAATGTCCTTTTGTGTTCCACTGAAAGCCATTCATGTTTAGAATGACATGGCAGTAAGTATATAAACAAGTTTTGTTAACAATTTTAACTCAAAAACTTCCATGCTGTAAAGAGAGTTTATCTGCCATTTACATACATACAGACGACTTCATTACAAGGCCTTTGAGCCTAGTTCTACTGATTAGATGTGACTGATGCAGGTGTTGACAAATTTGGCACATCATCCCAAAGGATGTGCGTGTACAGTGTGTGTGTGTTGTGTTTCACTTTTTCAACTTCCTTGAATCTAAAATCCATGTACAGCATTGTTTTGGTACACTGTGCTTTCACGTGTGAACTGTTTTCCCCCTCTCAATCTGAAGAACACACAATCATGACCCTAATGACACATCAGCTACAACAGGACTAGAAAACAGGAAAAGCTGACAAATTCACTTTGACAGATTCAATAGTCTGGCAAAAAACACAAAGGTGCCTATAAACATGTAATGTATATAATCAGTTTCCTCATTCAGCTTTCAATGTGTATACTGTTCTACAGTAATTTTTGTGTGCCACTCTGACTCTGTGCCACTTTGTCACAGAGAATACTGTTTGTTTTGTACTGTTTTACATCAGCACAGCACAGTCAAAGAGTTGCACACTATTTGTCATCTCATATCTATTCCTGGAAATACACTATGATAAAATATAAATGATAAATTCTTGGAATCATTATTTCAGATAACTAACTAAAGTTTGAAATTGGGATGTTGTCGCGGGAAATTATTTAATAAAATGTAAATATATATATATATATTATATTTGAGTTGGTAAATATTTATTTTGTTGTTAATATTTTTAATTACATCTTATTTATATATTATATATAAATTTTGTTGAGTGTTTTTGTCATTTTTATTAGTTTTATTTCTTCTGCTTCTTACTATTATTGTAAAAAAAAAAAAAAAAAAAAAATATATATATATATATATATATATAGGCAATGGCAACTAGTTGAAAAAAAGTTATATTTATGCTATTTAGTTAAAAAGAAAGAAACAAATATATATATATATTTTTTTTTTTTTTTTTTTTTTTTTACAGAGGTCAAGGCAATACCTGACAGAACAAGGGACTAATACCACATTTCTGCACGTAATGCATGACAGTGTGGAGTGACTGAGCTACAGAAAGATTCCTCCTCCTCTGTCTCTCCTTGCTGTCTTGTGTGTGATATCAGGTGTTACACTGACCTCAGGTGGTGTGCTTTTAGTAAGACATATTATGTCTTACTATATATATTTATATTTTATATTATTACCTTTAAAGGAATTTACACATTTTATGTTATTATGAACCATTTTCTGTCTACAAGGCCTTTTTTTGTAAGGTTATTCCATTTGTTCAAGGACATTTTGAGACATTTCATAGCCACAAGGACAGCGAAGCATATCACACACATACACACAACACATTCTACATTCATTCAGCAAACTTCAGTACAGTGACCTTTCCCTGACATTTTGATTGTGCATCTGCTTGTGCTCTAATAAGCTTCAATATAAAATGTGAAACTAATTCAATTACACAGAGACACTTTACTCAGTAATTTTATTGCTGCTTTTTTTGGTATCTTATTTTTATGCCATTGGCAAGTTTATACATGCAACAAACCTGACAGACCCAAAAATCATCAAATGAAGTCTGAATGTTTTAATAAAAAGGAACAGTTCACCCAGGATCAGGAACAGTTTGTTTTCAGGTTATAAAGTGCAGAAATGGGCTCACCATCACCATCATCCATGATTCATTTTATTTAGTTCAAATCCAATAATAGAGGGCGTTACAGAAATAAAATGAGGATAATTTGGCTAGTCATTAAACCTCAACATGTGGCAACCAGCAATATGTAAAATAAACCATCTGATATGACGAGCCTTTATCTCATGTAAAATTTCAAAGGTACTATTCTTTAAGTAAAAGAAAACATTAAGAGAAAAAGAAACATTATGAGTAAAAGAAAATTTCTTATGTTAGTTGGTATACCGGTAAGGTAAAGCCTTTTTCTGTTATTTATCGTATGTCTCTCTCTTTCTCTATTTACTGTAATATACTTTTTTCCTTTCCTTGAGTTCCTTGAGTTGTAAAGACTTTTGCTTTACTCTTTATAATAATTTGGCCTTGACAACCATCTTTCTCATATTCTTTTTCTTTCTCTAACATAGTAGTTTGGTTATTTAAAAAATGGGATTCATATAGCAAGCTAAAGACTCAAATGGTTGGCTCACTCTGTTGTTATAGTTACAGTATAGTTAGAGTCTCTTTATGGAATTGTGGGATGGAATATTCTGTCATAGATTACTTCAGTCTGTAGACAGTTCATTGGGGGGGGGGGGGGGGGGTGCTTCAAGGCACAGGACTACAGAAAGAGTGAGAGTAGAAGACAGAAGTTGCAATGCTACTCAAGCAGAGAGGAATGATGCTGCCACTTGCCCCATGTCTGAACCAGACCTGTGCAAACAGCCCCACACAAAGCAGTGCAGTGTGAAAAGGGTTTGCATAGCTTTTACTGGTATTTACCCCTAATACACGCTTGTCTGTCACAGAGCAAACAGTGAGAGAAAGAGAGACACTTTGCTAGTAATGAGGTAACAAACATACAATCCATTGTCCAAAACACTCATTTTACCTCCAGACAACTTGAAGGTTTTAAAGAGTTTGTTTTTGTTCTAATAGAGAACGTCATTAGGATTAGCTGGTAGACATATGAGCACAAGTTTGCACAACTTGGTACTATCTGGCTCCAAAAATCACCACAAAAGGAGCACATGTGATTATTTTATAAGACTTACAAGTACTGTATATTATCTTATATGCTTGCAATACTGGAAACTAAATATTCTTAAACCATACAAAGCTTTACAAAAGAAACTGACTGAAATTTTAATCTGTATTGATTGAAAATCTCAATCAATTTTGCATATTTGCATCACACAGGTTTGAAAAGTAATATAAAATAAAATTGGTTAGAAAATCATTTGATTCAAAATGTCCTTTTGTGTTCCACTGAAAGCCATTCATGTTTAGAATGACATGGCAGTAAGTATATAAACAAGTTTTGTTAACAATTTTAACTCAAAAACTTCCATGCTGTAAAGAGAGTTTATCTGCCATTTACATAAATACAGACGACTTCATTACAAGGCCTTTGAGCCTAGTTCTACTGATTAGATGTGACTGATGCAGGTGTTGACAAATTTGGCACATCATCCCAAAGGATGTGCGTGTACAGTGTGTGTGTGTTGTGTTTCACTTTTTCAACTTCCTTGAATCTGTTTTTACATTTTAAATAACTGCGACAGCGAGGACAGTTTGAAGATCCTCTGAAGTATCTGCACACTGCAGCCCCAGGACCCGCTCTCTGTAGAGTTTTTTGGTTGCGTTTAGCCTCCTAATATTAAAGAGGTTGTCGTCTAGTCTGAAGTCTACTGCTATGCCACTGCTATTTTCAGTCTGGTTGTGGAGAAGCTTGGTGACACACAGGAGGAAGATGTTAAAGAGCACTGGTGCTAGCACACACCCCTGCCTCACCCCTGTGTGCCCAAGGAAGGGCTCGGACTATTGTCCGCCTATGGACAACCGAGAAGTCATCACATTATGGAATTGGGGCCAAAAAAGACATCTTCTTTCAAACAAAGCAGCGCTGATAGTGTTAATAAATCAACTGACAGATGTTGCGACATAACTTCTGTTTAAGTGTCCAGTCTTTAATCTGTTTGGATGGCCATTGTGAAAAAAGTAATATGTTAAAATATGGGTGCTGAAATAAACATTACACTGCTTTCTGCATATGCTGTAAAACAGAGTTAATAAGGCCAGAGGAGCAGAAAGAAATCAAAAAAGATTTATGAGCCAGTTCGTGTGTGTGCTCGCTCTCTATTATTACTAATGTCATGTGACTGTCTCCCCATTTATTTTCCATTTAGCACAGAATTAGCCTGTCAGCATCAGTGCTTTGCTGTTGGATTTGTCAAGGTGAGCCAGAGCTCTGTGTGTGTGTGTGTGTGTGTGTGTGTGTGGCAAAAGCTAGTTGCATGGATGCCTAAGCTTTTCCATGACACACACTCATTCTGAAATGCTCATAAACACAGCACAGCACACACACACACACACACACACACACACACACACACACACACACACACACACACACACAGCCCACTGTTTTCACTCTCTGTGATGCATTGTTCCATCTCTGATAAAAGTGACATCTGTCCACAAAACCCACAAATGGAGGAATATACCAAAAAAAAAGAGGTGTCAACTGCATTTTAGTAGGTATGAAACATTCTAAATGATCCCCGATTCAGTCTCTTTTAGTGTCTTCTAGGGGTCACATTCCTACAGGCTTCTTCCTGTTTTGAGATGACAGATTTCCCACAGTGTGAGATCTCCCAGGATCTTCCTGCTCTTTTCCTCTTTCCCAGAGATCTCTGGGGAATGTACTTATGACCAACTAAGTGTATCCTCAGTGACCCCAGAGATCTTTCCTTAAGACCTCAACATCTGAAATGAGTGTGTCCGGCAGAGTGGCACATCGCTGGTTAGACACTAATATAAAATGGAAACTGTCAGCGGCCAACTATACAACAAAATCCTTCTCTAGCAGAACAGGCTTAGAGGAGAGAGAGCTGGAATAAAACTGAACACATGATAAAACTTGATGCTTTATATATAATGTATATATATAATGTCAGGCCTTAAATGTTATTGTAACGAGATTATTTCGACATTATGCATTAGGGGAACTGTATTTGGGCAGTTTGAGTTCTACCTCAAAAGTAAATGCATATCCTTTACGAAAATACACCAAAACTTATACAGAAATAGTATTTCAATTTAAAATAACTAGTGCTGCCACATGATTAATCATGATTAATCACATGTAAAATAAACATTTTGGTTTACATAATATATGTGTGTGTACTGTGTATATTTATTTTGTACATATAAATACAAACACATGCATGCATATATTTAAGAATATATATGTTGTTTATATATTAAATATATTTATATATAATATAAAATATAAGAGTTTAAATATATAAATGGATATACATTTAAATATTTAAAATATATATTGTACCTGTGTGTATTTATATATAAATAATAAATAAAAAAAGTGCACATACATATATTATGTAAGCAAAACTTTTATTTTGGATGCCATTAATCGTGATTAATCGTTTGACAGCATTAAAAATAACCGTTTACTATTTTAATACATTTAAAATAGAATCTATTACTGTGATGGCAATTTTTCTCCAGTTTTCACTGTCACATGGTCCTTCAGATATTATTCTAATGATCTCTGTTCATTAATAAATTTCAGTATCAACATTGAAAAGGTTTTTTTTTCAGTACTCTTTGATGAACATAAAATTAAGAAGAACAGCATTTATTTAAAATAGTGGGCACATTTGACTGATACATTGTTTTGGTGTGGCACATTATAGAACATACTCAGAATGTCTGCATACAATGTTAACTTTCACACACTGTCTCATACAGCAGTACCTGATGGCTCATTTAGTATGACTCATGTACTTTTAAAAATACGTAATTACTGTACTTGGCTTATTTACCTCACAGTATAATAACTTCATCTATAATCAACCACCTAAAAATGTCTCTGTAAAAATGCAGTAAGTTATTCACAGCCATATATTTGAAACTTTAATTTATTTTAATAATTATAATAATAATAATAATAATAATAAAGTATCAGGAGGCCTAACACACTGAAGAAAAGTCAAAATGTATGGTGTTTGCAAACATAGGCTCATCACAGATTTTCAGGAAATGGCATAAGCATCAGCATTCCTTTGGTAAACTCATTTACTTCAGTATTTGAAGTATTCTGGTATCTGGCCCAAGTCTTGAACATGGCATTTATGCGTCATGTGACTACAACAGAGATGTGCATTATGGGAAGTCATAGAGAAAAGTTTCAGAATTTCTTTCCTAATAACTATGTTTGATATTATTGAATAAGGTCAGTCAGAGAGCTGGTTTGTTCAAGGATATACTGAGGAATCCTTTACCTCACTTCAGTGCTCCGGACACAACAGCTACCGAAGAAAAATAAAGTTGTCGCAAATATGTGATTATCACTCCTTAGTTTAACCATTTTGTAAAATCAGAACTACATTTGTCTAAACATTTAATAATCAATTTAAAAAAGAAAAAAAAGAAATCAGCTCACTGAGGCTGGATTTGTTTGAACAATAATACTGTGATATATTATTACAATTTCAAATAATTACTTTTTTATTTTAAGATATTTTTGTAAATTATTTTTTTAGCCATGTTTTTCAGCAGCTATTACTTCAGTTTCACACCATCCTTCTGAAAGCATTTTAATATGCTGAATTGGTGATCAAGAAATATGTCTTATTATTATTATTATTATTATCATCAATGTTGAATGTTGTGCTGCTCAATATTTTGGTGGAAACCACAATGCATTTTTTTTTAGGATTATTTGAAGAATTTATATTTTAAAAGAAGATAAAATAATTATTTTTGTAAAGTTTTCACTCTTGTATCCAATGCATCCTTGATGAATAATAATAATAATAATAAAAAAATAATAATAAAATACTTCTTTACTTGAGATAATACTGAAAACATTGTCATGACTGAGAACGGTGGATGACGATTATTTGCCCAGGTCAAATATGAAAACAGTCCGATGTTCCTTCAGACATGTTACTCCTGCATTAAGCCACATATCTTTTTTGAAAGTTGCAGGCACACATTTCTAATCTTTTTTAGTGGTTGGCCCTGATATAAAGCTTTTCTTAACAGAAGAGAGTTTTGAACTCTTGGCCTGGATTTGAGTTCCCACTTGAATCATTTATTGGGATTTGGAGGAATGAAACATAAAAGGTACAGGAACTAGAGTGGGGACCAAGGGGCATCAGATGCTCTGTGTACACAGAGGCCTTTAGCAGTAGTTTGACCTCTTTAATAGAGTTTAAAACACAGCTCAAAGGAACCAAACATGCTTCAGTGCAGCATGTTGTACATGCAGAACAAGTCTAACGCTGATGGTTTGTGAATGGAAATGAATGACACACACACACACACACACACACACACACACACACACACACACACACACACACACACACACACACACACACACACACACACACACACATAAACCTCTAGCTTTATGAACAGGAAAATGATAGTATAAATATGACTTCATATTGTAAGCCCGATTGAGTTTATCAAAATGGTTTGTGAACTACAGGGGGTGTTTAACAAGCTTTTATTTCTATTTTCTCACAGTCAGCACAGTCAACTCTTGAAAGAATTCTGCCTAAATGCCCTGTTGGGGCCAAGAAGAACTCAACAGCATGAGTGTGATTGTGTGAATAGATGCCCATTTCACTCTCCTAGCGGACATTTTGAGTTCATTTGGCATGTTCTTTATTGTTCCTTACCTTGCAGGACACACTGGCACTACCTCAGATCATATAAACAAGACATGTTTTAATAAATAAATAAATTTCAGAATTTAAATTAGATTATAAGATAGTGGGGTGGTTATTAGATTTTCTAAGTGACAGAAGGCAGAGGTTGAGAGTAAATAGCACATTTTCAGATGCCCTTATAATGTCTACAGGTTCTCCACAGGGATGTGTTCTCTCACCCTTGCTTTACATTTTGTACACTAATGACTGTGTAAGTAAACACACAAACAGGTTCATTTTATAATTTGCGGATGACAACGTTATTGTCAGTCTCCTGAGGAAGGATGAGCACTGTCATGTCCAGTAGTGAATGATTTTACAACATGGTGTAATAGTTTACTTTTTGCGTGTGAATATAAAGAAGACAAGAGATATGGCTATTGACTTTAGATCTAGTCATTCATCATCAGCTCAGCCAACTATAGTTAAAGGTCAAACGGTGGAATGGGCTAGTACTTATAAGTATCTTGGGCTTATTATTGACAACAAACTGCGTTTTGATTTTCATGCCGAAGCACTATGCCAAAAAGGCCAGCAACGGTTGCACAGTGTTGTTGGTATGGTAATCTAAAAGTGAAGCATCGGAACTCATTGAATGGCATTGTTAACAAAGGAAGTAAGATTATTGGTTTTAAGCAGACTGGTTTATCAGATAATTTTGAGCGGTTTGTCTTACAGAAAGCCAAAACTATTCTTTTAGATCATACTCATCCAGTGTTTCATGAGTTTAAAATGCTTCCTTCTGGGTTACGTTAAAGTATGCCTAAACTTAAGAGTAACCGGTATGGATTTTCTTTTATTCCTACTGCTGTTAGACTCTTAAACCTGTGAGAGTGTTGCTTGTATTGTTTATGGATTGTTTTTAGTATGATGGTTGTGTGTTGTTTACAGATTTTATGCTGCATCAAAAAATACAATAAACTTGAACCTTGAACCTTGATACATCAATAGTTCTCTTCCCTATCCAGCACTTCCAACATAGCTGATCACTGATATAAACTGCTGGTGGAAAGTTTAGGGTCAGCGTTTTTTTTTTTTTTAATATAAATTAATACTTCTATCTAGCTAGGATGCAATACATTTATCCAATGTGACCGTAAGGACTTTTATAAGGTTACACAAGATTAAAGTCTACATATTCATCAAATAATCCTGAAAACATGCATCATGGTTTAGATATATTAATACTAGGAATATAAGAGTTTTCAACTCTAATAAGAAATGTTATTTCTTAGAAAATATTTTATCTTTTAATATTTCACAATATTACTGTTTTTACCATATTTCTGATCAAATAGGCACAGCCTTGGTGAACATAAGGCACTCATTTTAAAAACATTTAAAAAAGTATTGCGTCCTCAAACACTGAGGCACTTGTGATAAATACAGGGTTGGATTTACATAAAGTCGAGTAAATGCTGAAAGGGTGAACTATATCCTTTTTATCTTAACTAGCACCTTCCTCATCAATAAACACCACCAAAAAGGCCAAGCTGCTCAACAGACTTCATCAGTTTGACTATGCTGCACTAACTAGTAAGACCAATGTGAAATATGAAAATAATGTGACAGCATAGAAAGGACATGAAGGTCTAAGTCAGACTTTTTAATAGGTAATTTCTTGAAACATTGTTCAGCTCAAGGCCAAGTCAGCAGTATTCATCAGGGATCTAATTATGAGGTTGATCTTCATCATAAATATCTGTATCATCATAATAACTGTACCTTTGCACAATTTAATTATCCTTCTGTCTCTAAGGGTGAGTGAAAATAAATCTATAAACCCTGTTGGATGGGGCGAGGCTCTGCCTTTATTAGAAACAAATTCGCACATGCATGCACATGCACATATCTGGAGACTAAATGCACACTGTTTGCACAGACATGATACATCAGAATTAGTGTGTTCCATTATGCTATTGCAGACTGAGCAAGAATAGAAAATGATATTATTGTAATATTATGCTCTTTGTACGGAAATGTTTACTCACCAGGTAATCTAACAGCGTTGCATTCAACCCTCCACCAATGGGTAGGGTTAAGGGACAGAATATAAAGTTTGTACAGTGTATACAGCATGGCGATAACTGTAGTACAGACTATAACTATAAACTATAAACTAATAGTTTGCAAATTATTTGCAAGTACTTCTTTAGTGGTATTATCAAAATCATAACTGAATTTTGTGAAACTTTTAAATTGTGAATAAAATCGATTCTCTGTTCACCAATAGATTCACACCCCTACCTTATCAATAAATACATGCATACAGTCACAAGTGCATAACATTTGCTCAATATGGGGAGTAATTTTTGAAACAGTCTCTGTGTTAGTGCCACTTAAACGATTCCAGGAATCTCAAATCCACCATGAAGCCCAGATTCATACTTCAACTCCCTGATAAATCCCCTCACTGACACATTCCAGCACATTCACAGTGTCGTGTGTGCAGCATCATGTGTGGAAAGGGAAATACTTAAGTTATCACTGGTCTCATTATCTCCATCATTGGCACTACTGTGCTGTCAAGAGAATAACAAAATGAGCATCTAGTATCTCTCTGTCTACATTACTAATACAATCCTTTGCATCTGTATTGCTCATTCACAGACAAGATGATTGGAATAAGTAAGATTCCTTCTGTACTATGTGTCAAACTGAAACTCTCACACTCAAGTACTCTTGTTGCTCACTCTGTCCTTGAACTCATAATAGTTCATGTCTCCATTAGCAGTAGAAAAGAGTCATTCAAGCCCTTAAATGGCAAGCATTCACTCCAGTGCTCCTTAACAAACACAAATCCCCACAAGAACTCCAGCCACCAGTCCTGGATTTCAGCCTCACAAATAAATGACAATTACACAGCATGGCGTGTTTTGCTTGGGTTGGTTCCTGTCTAATGGATCCTGCTGTATAAATAATGACTGTGTTTTGGACGATGCCTCCAGGGTCTTGTGGAATACGACAAGGATGAATAAACACAGAAAGCTATGAGAGACTTTACCTAAGGGACCGAGGTTGGCAAGGCATGCTGCTGTCAATCACCCATGTAAATGCATAAAGGTAAAAATATATGCATGCAAGCACACCCACAACAGATCACACATACAATGCCCGTCACACATCAGTAGACACACAATGATTACACATACTCACACATATTATATTTGTTCCCTCTTAGGTCTTGTTTGACACCAGTTTCTTGGACTGTGGAACATGCCACAGATGGCCATGGCCAGAGATGTAGTAAGTTGGAGTGATGTTATTGCTTTCAAAAGGGTGTGGTCATGAGCTAGCATAGTGATTTAGGATGTGGTGCTTGAAAAGCATGGCGCTATATAAATGCTTTTAATCAAAACTGTGTATACAAGCAAGCACAAACATGGAGCAGGAAGAAAGAGTCTGCAGAAGAAACATGCTGGAACTGGTTTAAAACCATCTAAAAATAAAAGCCAGCATGCATGCTGGCCACTCATGATGAGCACTGTGCACAGGACTGTCTAGGGATTAATACATTTATTCAGCAAGGATGCATTTATTTGATCAAAAATGCCTGTAAAGACTTTTATATCATTACAATAATGTCTATTTCAAATATATGCTGTTTCTTTTGAATTTTCATCAAAGATACATCAAAGAATTCTGAAAAATAAAATAATGAAATAAAAATATGGCTTTCAAAAAATATTAAGAAACAAGAATTGTTTCTTGAACAAAGAACTGAAGAAGAAGGCTGAAGTAATTAAAGAAGGCTGAAGTAATTAAAAATGCAGCTTTTCCATCACAGTAATAAATGGCATTCTAAAATATATTGAAATAGAAAACAGTTATTTAAAACTGTAATACTATTTTACAATATTATGTTTTTTATTGTTTAAAGTGCCCCTATCATGCTATTTTTACAATTCCAAAATTGTTTTGGGAGTCTCCTACAATAGGATTACATGCATGCTAGGTAAAAAAAAAAATACTTTTGTTTTCTCAAATTATGCATTTAATATCACCTTATTTTCCAGCGATTCTCAAACAATTCGTTCGAAGCAGTTCAAAGATTCAGTCTCTCTAAAACCCTCCTTTCAGTCAGTGAACCTACACTGCTCTGATTGGTCAGATGGCCTAGTCTGTTGTGATTGGTCTATGGCATACAATGCATGTCTGAAACAATACGCCTATTTCAATAGTTCTGTATTTTGAACGCTCTATAGAAAATATTAACATCTATTATTTATCATAGTTTGTGATTCAGTGGAGCAGCTGGTCCATATAAACAGTATACTGATCCATCTTACAACAGCAAGCATTTTGTAAATCCTGCAATGAACTCCCCGAAATTAGAGAAGCAGTCTTCAGTAGAATGAGGTGTGTGTGGGCGGGGTCAAGTTGTTTGTGGCCGGCAAATGTAAAACAAATGCTAATGTATTACTTGTGATGTGTAGCTGTCACTGAAGGGTTTATTTTTTATTTTATTTTGGGAGGCAATAACTTTATTTATCATGCATATCATGCATCATCAACTTTACAACTTTGCAGATTGTTTACATTCACATACAGCTACATTATACATTGCATGAAAGGCAATATTGGAAATGGCATAGGGGCAGAGGCGTCGTGCCCATTCGAAGTGAGGGGGCACGTGCCCCCTCAGATTTCTGAGCCAAGTGGATTTTAAATGCAGCTTCCAAACCAAAAAAAAAAAAATTGCAGAATAATATTTTTTATATATTTGATACAATCACAGCGGTGTGATTAGATCGTTCAGTGCACAGCATCAGCTGCTAAATTCAAATCTGCATTCGCTGGCTGGCGCTGAGCTAGAGACAGACGCGTTCGTACAACGCTTCATGATAACCAATCAGAAACTATTCTGTTGCGCTTATGGATGCAATGGCCAATCAGAGACGTCCAGAAGAGTCATCACTGAAACGCAGTGTTTTGTTCACTTGCTCGCTGACTGAATTATTTAGCGAATTCTCTCATCAGAAACAACAAAAAGTGCAGATGTGCATACGAATGTAAGTAAGATATTCGTTTCATAATGTAAAGTGCTTCAGTGATTTTAATGGGAGTTTTTGAGAGTGCCTGAACTCTGGCTAGACTGAATGAAAATGTTTTTTGATAATGTAAATGTTCTTTACTCTCTGTAAAATGAAAGTGTTAAAATAAGTATCTTACAATATTGTTATTAAAATTTACATTAAATGCAAATTCAGTCGTATTAAAAATATTTTATGGCATGATATGGCACTTAAGTAAAAAGTCAGGTTTTTATGTGTAGTTAATAGATTACACTACATTTCCATATATGGGAAGTCGTGGCCTAATGGTTAGAGAGTCGGACTCCCAATCGAAAGGTTGTGAGTTCAAGTCCCGGGCCGGCAGGAATTGTGGGTGGGGGGAGTGCATGTACAGTTCTCTCTCCACCTTCAATACCACGACTTAGGTGCCCTTGAGCAAGGCATCGAACCCCCAACTGCTCCCCGGGCGCCGCAGCATAAATGGCTGCCCACTGCTCCGTGTGTGTGTGTGTGTGTGTGTGTGTGTGTGTGTGTGTGTGTGTGTGTGTGTGTTTTCACTGCTCTGTGTGTGTGCACTTCGGATGGGTTAAATGCAGAGCACAAATTCTGAGTATGGGTCACCATACTTGGCTGAATGTCACTTCACTTTTTTTTCACTTTTATATTGATCAAATAGCAATCTATAAAGGTGCAAAACGCGTTTACCTACACTTATTTGAGAAACGAGATATTTCCTGATATATTAAGCATTTTTGGAATTGTTTTGAATAAAAAGGAAAAAAAAATAATAAAAAAAATAAGCCTGTATCAGTTATACAGTGCTTTCGTAGAATGACTTATACCCCCCCCCCCAAAAAAAAATGTGCCCCCTCAAAAATCATGAATGCATGACGCCCCTGCATAGGGGTATTTTAAATCAAGATTTGACTTGAGTTCTTATTTCTTCAATGTGTATATTATTATAATTTAGGTGAAAACTGCAACTTTGAAAAGTAATAGCACACATCTTCTCAACAAGCCCCATTATTTGCATTATCAATCATGCTTGAAGAACAAACAGGTGGGATAAATTATGCTTCAAATATAAATTATGGGGTTTAGGGGTTTGAAAAACCAGAACTACATAATGAGCTGCAGCACTTGTGGAAGATTAGGGTTTGAATCCAGCCTGCATCTCCTCAATCCACTCCCCCTCTCTTCCTCCCCATAACTTTCTGTCTGCTTTCTACTGTCTATAATAAAACTTGCAAAAATACCCCAAAATAAATAAATAAAAAACACTGTGAATACAGCATTTAATACGAAACTAATTGAAATCTTGTGATGCATAAAATAAGACCTTTTTTCCCAAAGATTTCAATTTATTTGCATGCTTAATTGCTTTGTTACAGTCAAATTATGTGGAAATTCCCCCAGAATTTCCCTTCCTGACTGACTGATGACCTTCATAGGCATGACACATAATGCAAACTCTCATCTCATGGGCAAAAATATTTTTTATATATATACTGCGTGACTATATCATTATTTTTTATTATTATCTCTGCTTTCTTTTTTACCTTCATTAAGTGTAAATCAAATCGGAAAAAAAAAATAATAATAAAATAAAAAAACATCTTACCTTCCTTGTACGAAGCTTTACAAGGGAACCTTCAGCTTTTGGAACACTCTCAAGGTCTTTGGCTGTATTTTTACATTGATTTGCCTGATGTTCATCATAGTGTCCTTCAGGTTGAGGTTTTTCTCTAGTCACCTCCTTTACCCTTGTGTTTTGGTCCTCTGAAGTTCTCAAATTCTCACAGTTGATGGTATTTAGGTTTGTACTTGTTGGATGTTCTGGTATCTCTGCTGATATCTGACCTGAAACATCATCTCCAGATTCAGGAAAGGAGCCCTCATGGATGGTTTGGAGTTTTGATGAGCAATCATGCCATGTTTCCAGGATGTCAGTTTTTCCAGATGGTTCCAGTTGAGACGTTTCACAAGCAGGTGGTTTAAGGCTTCCAATGTTTAACATCTCATGATCGCAACATTTAAAAATGCCATCACCTTCCAGATTTTCATTGTCCTGACCTTGAGATATTACGTGATGCTTGCACACTTGACTTGCTTTATTAGCATCCGAGCTAGCTTCTGGAATGTGAAGTTCTTGAGAAGTTGATGATGATAACAAGTTTGGGATCAAAGTTTCATCTGAGTATGAGAATTCGACTTTGCCAGATGTTATAATAGTCTGTTCAGACGTTTCACAACATTGTCCTTCCACAATATTGTTTGGGTCAGCAAATTCCTGCTGTGAATCAGAGGTGGGAAGTTTATTAGTTATTTCTGTAATATCACTTGTGACACTCATGTGCTCATGCACTAACAACTGACTGCACACACTGACCTTAACCAATGATTCTGTATTTTCTTTGCAAGTTCCACTTTTGGGATAAGTTGGGTCAGAACAGTCAACTTTGACAGAGTGACTGTCCTTCAGCATGTTTGATAAATCATCCGTTTCTCCTATTCGAGCTAATACTGGGGAAGGGAGCGCAGAATGTGTCAGGCTATGGGAAGCAGATACTTTATCCTTGTTTAGTTCCTTATTATCTGGATCTCCATTGTGAGCCTGCAAATTTCCTGAAGCAGAACATCCCAATTCATCTTGATCTGCCATGTTGTCTAAAGGTAGTCTGCTATCTTGGTCACTCTTGTGCTGTGCTTTCTCATTGACCGTGTTTCCAGGCGTCAATGATTTGCACTTTGTGCCTTCACAGTTAGGTTGAGCTCCACCCTTAAACTTCTGCACTATACTCTCTATCGTTCTTGTACCATCTCTTATCCAAAAACCCAAAGTCCTAGGCTGGTGATGTCCACACTCAGGCATCGAGGCACACCTACTACGCTGGTACCGCACATGGCAGCAGACCAAGTCTAGGTCATCATAGCTGTACTGTAATCCTGTCCGTGGGGTCACATGATCCTCCCAGCTTCTCTTACGAATAGCAACAGGCATGGCCAGATCCCTTGGCTAGCCCATAGAGCCTTATTATTACAGCCCACGGAAAGCACAAAACCAGATACAGGTCCTCCTGCAAAAGAGAGAGAGAGAGCGAGAGAGAGAGATAGAGAGAGAGGAGAGGAGAGGAGAGAGACAGAGATAGAGAGAGAGAGAGATAATTTCTTCAATGTCAAACACTTGTGATCTTCATTTGTGAGAGAAATGTAAAATATACGCCTAATGAATCCTACTGACATTGAAACTCAAGTGCTCTTAAACGTGTTTAGTCTGAAGAGTCTGTTCTGTGTTATATCGAAAACCACATTGACAACTTAATGTAGTGACACAATCCTTTTCGATCATGAATGCTTAATTTATTCTTGAAGAACCAAGTGCATATAAACCAACAATGAATTGTCCACAACTTTTCAACCTGCTTTTTTGATACTTACAGAAAATATTATTACCAATTACAGCTACAAGAAGTACAAACATTTAAAGCAGATCTCAAACAGCTGTAGCACTGACTCGTGCAGGAAAAGAAAAATAACAGAATCACATTTACCCTCGTGCCAACCGTTGAGTCATTCAAGCGTTTCACCAGACCCTCCACCCACTCAAAAGTACAGTAAGACTTCTCTACATTTTGCACAAGTCATTTTTCAGTGATTGGGCATCAAGGACTGACTTCTCTTTAAAATTAGAACACAAGGAAGGTCTCAAAATGGAATGAAATGCAGTAATAAAAGACCACTGAGGGAAACCACACAGCGTGGTGAAGTGGCAGGGGCTCCTGTATTCTCTTAAGTCTAAACAATCTTCTTGACGTCTATGTGAAGTCAGCGGTTAGTGGCAAGAGTTCAGAGACGGTCCTAACCAGGACATTCCTCTCACATCTGGCCAGAAGTTACTCCCTCTGTTGAACATCTGGTTGTGAGGTCCAACTTTCCTTTGGCAAGCGCTTTTGCGGATTATTCGTTTTCGATAAAGACAGTTATCTTGTCGTAAAGAAAGATAATCCTTAGTTTCTCACGTCACTGACATCCTGTACTTACTTTGTGCTTGTTTGGTAATATCTGAGTCTCAGAGTCTGCTAGAGTAACTAAATGTCTAAATTTGAACATAAACAACGAAAACGTGACAGAAAACCAGACAGCAGACATTTAAAAGAGATTCATAAGCAAACACTCATTATTACCTGGATGCTTCTTTCCTTCTCCTCTTCCTCTGGCCTTGAGAGTGTGTCACTTCATGTTGGTACTGTCCGTCTGTGGCGATGGAGCAGCCAGTTACCCACTCGCCCCGTTGTGTGGTGAGCTCACCCTTTGACACAGCTAGCTCTGTTCCAGCCAGGACATCAAGGTCATGTGTTACCAGGGGTCAACAACTTTTTTTATGGTCCCATGCGATGTTACAATCAAACACAATGGCTGCATTGAAAAAGAGAAATGACGAAAAAATACATTCTGTGTTAAATAATTATCCAAGGTGCAAAATAAATAAACAAATCCATGTTTGAAGCCTCTAGACTACTTCAGTTGTGTTGATAGATCAAGTGTTCAGCTGTCAGACTGGCATGCGCTCCTCAGCAATAAGTGTCCCTAATTTTTTCTGCAACCAATTTGCGTTTTTCTTTCAATGAAGCGGTTGAAGAGATGATGAAAGAACTCCAGAAGAGGGAGCAGGAAGCCATTTGTTCTCTCCCCAGATGTCTGGAACGATCACTGATCGTGGTCAGTTCCTGCTAGAGCCTTTTCTCCCTGGAAGAAACAAGGAGGAGGAGAAGAAAACAGAGACGCGTGGAGCTTGAAATGTGGAGAGCATGTTGTCATCTTGACAGCATTAGAGGTCTTTGCTTAGGATGACTGTTTTTTTTTGTTTCTGGCAGTCTTAAGTCAATGTTTTTCCTTCTCACTCTCTTCCTCTATCTCTTGCTTTTTTAAACTCTCTTTTTAGAAACCAGGCTCTTCACATCTCTAAAGTGCAGTTCTTCTGGAAACTGACAGTCTACTCTTTACTCTCTCTCTCTCTCTCTCTCTCTGCTTTTCTTTTCCTCCTTTCTATTTCTGTGCTGTTCGTAACATTTAATTCTTCCTATAAAATCGGCATGCCACATTCACTTTCCTCTAACTGACATTCACCCACAGAAACACACACACATACTTCTCTTTCTATGCCTCTGTGTGTCTGTGTATCAGTGTGTTAGCTGGGAAAAGCACTCTCAGTTTTGATTAGAAGCAGACAGCGTGCTGTGTAAAGGTTTGAGTCAGGGGGCCAAGTCAGAGTGCAGTAATGCTTTGGCACTCATTTCTGAATTTTTTATTTTACCCAAACAAATCCTTATAATAATAATAATAATAATAATAACAACAACAACAACAACATTATTAATAACCAGTATATATAGATTAGATTAGATTCAACTTTATTGTCATTATGCAGAGTACAAGTACAGAGCTAATGAAATGCAGTTAGTGCAGAGTAAGTAAAGCTATGATATACAGAATGTACAGTGGAGTTGCTATATACAATATTGATCAGAGTATATACAGAATATAAATATGAATGCAATGTAGGGATTGTATGTACATTATGAATAGCAGGAACGTGAGAACAGTGGTAATAAATACAGTTGGATGAGTGTGCAAAAGTATTGTTGAACAATGTATTATATGCAAAAAAAACAGTAGTGTAATGATATTTTTTGTAGAAATAGTTTACTGTGCTTGTACAGTAACAACTTTAGACAGTTTATAGTGTAATGCTTTAACCATGTGCAGTCTGTGCAAAATATGAATAGTGCAAATAATGTATGTAAAGTACTGTGACCAGTGCAGTAAAAGAGCAGGTGCAGGTTAGATTGGTGGTGTGGAGTTCAGAAGTGTCACAGCCTCGGGGAAGAAGTGAAGTGCCGTTGAGATGGCTGTTGACCTATTGTTGCGATAGGCAAATTGGAATGGGTCTAATGTAGCAGGGAGACAGTATTTTAAGTGGGATGCAACCAGTTTCTCAAAGCACTTGGCAAAGATGGGGGTGAGTGCAACAGGACGGAAGTCGTTAGGGACCGAGGCATTGGAGTGCTTCGGTACAGGCACGATGGTGGAGGTTTTGAAGCAAGTGGGGACCGTTGTTTGGGCCAGGGACAGATTGAAAATGTCTGTGAAGACCTCAGCCAGCTGCTCTGCACAGGCTTTAAGCACACGACCAGGTATTCCGTCAGGGCCAACTGCTTTCCGTCCATTCACTTTACGCAGAGTGGAGTAAACATCTGATGTGGAGAGTTTGAGAGGCAGTTCACTGGGTTGATGCTCAGCTTTGAGTGAGATCTCCTTATTATTTTGATCAAAACGAGCATAAAAGTGATTGAGCTCGTCTGGGAGGGAGGCAGCGCTGGAGGGGGACACAGAGTTAGGTGGTTTGTAATCTGTGATAGATTGAATGCCTTGCCACATACGCCGGGGGTCTGAAGAATTGAAGTGTTCTTCAATCCTCTGTTTATGTTTGAGTTTGGCCTGGCAGATACCCTTCCTCAGGTTGGCTCTGGCTGAGCTGTAAGCCTCCCGGTCTCCAGACCTGAAGGCTGCATCTCTTGCTTTGAGCAGGAGGCGAACCTCTCTGTTCATCCAGGGCTTCTGATTGGGAATTTTTTTTATTTTTTTGTGTGTGGTCACTCTGCTCACACATCTGTTGATGTGCTCCAGGACAGAGTTGGTGCAATTGTCAATGTTGATCTGAGAGTTTGTGGTGGCCTGGGCAGCAAACTCACTCCAGTCTGTATGCTGGAATTGATGTTGAAGAGTGGAGTCAGCACCTTCCAGCCAGATTTTAACAGTCCTTATTGTAGGCTTCACACATTTGATAACCGGGGTATACTTGGGGAGCAGGAACAAAGACAGGTGGGTCAGACTGACCCAGATGGGGGAGGGGTGTGACTTTGTAGGCATCAGTCACATTAGTATAAACGTGGTCCAGTGTTTTATGTCCCCTTGTAGAGCAGGAGACATTTTGATGAAATTTAGGGAGAACAGATCTTAAAGTGCAGTGATTGAAGTCCCCAGCAACAATAAAGGCTCCATCCGGGTGCAGGGTTTGTAATTTGCTAATAGCAGCACAAAGTTCTTCCATAGCCACGTTAGCATTAGCGTCCGGAGGTACATAAACTGCAGCAGCAACAGTGCAAGTAAACTCACGTGGTAGATAGAATGGCCTGCACTTGATAATCAGGAACTCCAGATCAGGAGAGCAGTAGGTATCAACAATGACAGAGTCTTTAACATAAATGCATACTCCACAACCTTTGTTTTTACCAGAGGTTGCTGCTACTCTGTCAGCCCTGAAGAAAGAGCGTCCATCCATATGCACCACGCTGTTTGGGACATCGTTGCAGAGCCATGTTTCAGTGAAAAACATAACATTACAGTTCATAAGCCATTTCTGTGTCAGGGTCCAGATCTTTAGTTCGTCCATCTTGTTCATCAGAGACCGTACATTGGCAAGGAAGATGCTGGGCAGAGCTGGTCGATGTGGGTTTAGCCTTAGCTTAGCACCCAGCCCTCCACGCCTTCCCCGTCTTTGTTTACGGTCTCAACGCCGACGCCGAGAACTTCCGGTTGGTACGAGTGATCCTCTTGTCCGCGGTGATCTCAGTAGCTCCGGCGGGAGTTCGCTGAAGTCGAAAGGATGATCTAAAACTATGTTGGAACACTGTTTGTTGATGTCCAAAAGTTACTGTTTAGTATAGCTGTAGTTCGCATAGCTGAATCGCGCGAACACGAATGAAATAACCAGGTAGATTAACACTAATTTCCGAAATCTGGTAAGACGCTGAGCCTCGCGATGTGATCGCGCCGCCATCTAAGTCTTAGATCTAGTCTTAGATCTTGTCTTAGATCTAGTCTTAGATCTTGTCTTAGATCTAGTCTTAGATCTTAGTCTTAGATCTTAGATCTATAGTCAGGGGCGCTGCACAAGATCCCGGGCCCTATGCATAGGCAGTCCTAAACTGGATTATTAGGATGCCATGATGGTCAGAGGGCAATGGGGGAATTTGGCCAGAATGCCAGGGTTGCACCCTTACTCTTTTTCGTAGAACATCCTGGGATTTTTAATGACCATAGAGAGTCAGGACCCCGGTTTAACATGCCACCCGAAGGACGGTGTTTTTTAACAGTATAGTGTCCACATCACTATACTGGGGCACTAGGACCCACACAGACTGCAGGGTTAGCACCCCCTGCTGGGCTTCCTAGCACCTCTTCCAATAGCAACCTAGTTTTCCCAGCAGGTTCTCCCATCCACATACTGACAAGGTTCAACCCTGCTTAGCTTCAGTAGGCGAACAGTCTTATGGCTATGATATAGTAGCAGTAGTATTAAAATTATTATAATTGTACTTTTTATATTTAGCTAATTCACAGAAATACTTTCTAATATTGATAAAACTGATTATAGGTTACTATATTTGTATTATTATTATAGCCTAAATAGTTTAAGGAACATTCTTCTACATGTCTTGGAAAGGGCCACATTAAAACTCTTTGACAGTGGCTTGCTTGATCTTGGGCTGCTTCAAAAGAAAACAAGGTATAGTGCATTTCTCTGTGTGAGTTGGCTATTCATTGCCTAATATAGACATGTTTCTTGACAGTCACCCTCTCTCTCTAACTTTGTTGTTGAAAGGGAAAAGACCAGGGCCCGTATTAATGAAAAATCTTAGTGCTAAGAGTTGCTTCTAGTAACAAAATTCTAAGAAAATTCTTCCTAAAATTAAAGAAAAGATCCTAGTAAAGAAAAAAGTAATTCAGAAAGCATCTTAACCCAAACATTTTAGGAATACAGATGAGGACTTGTAAGAGGCTTAAGAGTTTCTTTAGCAGTGGAGAAAATGGATGAAACATGAAGTGGGAAAAGAAATTTGTTTCACACAATGCATGAGAGTGAGTTAATAAGATGCACACATTAGATCGTGCAGGATTTATGTTTGTGACCGATCTTATTGAGATCAGAGATGCACATGCGCTAACATCTCCAACACCACGCCGAAATGCCATAGCGCTAGAGATTTAATAATCACTACATCAACATTAACATATTTGGTTACTGGAAAAAACCCAACTATGTTGCAGTGATGTTTTGGGTCTATCACAAGCAAAGTAATCACACAAACAATTACCTTATTGTGTCGCTGTTCATTTCCTATGAAATTCATGAAGTACGACATTAACAGCATGGCAAATAATAAATAAAGAATATATATATATATATATATATATATATATATATATATATATATATATATATATATATATATACACATAATGTGACCCTACACTCAAAAGCACTCATTCATTTCCTTCTTGGGCAACCAACCAATCACAGTCTAAGTCACTGTCATACCCAGCAATGGGATCAGCCCTGCCTCCTCACTAAAATGAAAGGGTTTTTTTTTCTGTCTTTCCTAACTCAGAGTTGCTCTTAGATTGGTCCTGAATCACTCAGCTAAGACTCATATATAGACATTTTTAAGCTAAATTAGGAGCTTTCTTAGAGGAATCTTAGAAGCCTTAAGAATATGGGCCCTGGAACCCATACAAACTAAAGGGGCGTTCACACTGACTGCTATTTGCAGTGAGTAAGTGGCTGGAAGTCATTCAGTTTCCGCTGGAGCGCTGACAATTTGTTGGTAAACAGTAATTGTTGGTGACATGATGTGAGCGTGAGCAAAATACAACACAAGTTTAGAAAAGCTTATGTAAATAAGACCTGATTACAGGGATAGTTCACCTATAATGAAATCTTATCACCATTTATTGACCTTACTGTGGTTCCAGACCTGTGAGACTTTATTTCTTCTGAAAGACTCTAGAAAAGATATTTTGAAGAATAGTCTGGTTGTCAAGAACGTCAAACTGATTTGGTTACCACTGACTTCCATTGTATATAAATAAATAAATAAATACTACTACTACTACTAATTAATGTAATAATTGTTAGTCTCTCTCTCTCACACACACACACGTTAGATCGTGAATTATGAATTGTGGGGACTTTCCATAGACGTATTTTACTTTTATACTGACCAAACAATATTTTCTATCCCCTAACCTAACTCTTACCCTAAACCTACCCCTTACAGAAAACCTGTTTGCACTGTTACACTTTCAGATCATCACCATTTACTATTTTTTTATTCCCCATAAGGACAAAGATGTTGGATATTGCCATCTTTGTGGGGCAATTTTGTATACCTGATCCACACACTCATAAACACAGCTTTTCATTTATTAATTAAATAAAGTGGAAAGAATGGAAAGAAAGAAGACATAATTTCCTCCTCCATATCTCTATCTCTTTCTGTCACATTCTTTTTGTCTGTCACATTCAAACCGGACTGAAGATATGCTCCAAATATGGAATGATTGTATACTCCTGGAAACTGACAAAACGGACTAAACTGAAATGCAGACAATAAACCTACACAAAAATGGACAAACACGATCTCGGTCACGTTGCCTTCTGTTTGTATAACCTAAACCACCCTTTCAGTCACTCCATGATAGTTAAGCAAATGGATTTTGAACACACACTCACAAGCTCCCAGATACAAGCTGTGTGTGCGGCGTGTGTGGGAAGTTGCTTGGAGGAGTTTTTCATGGGAAAACTGTACTGTCCTATTTCTAACTGCTCTTAACCTCTGCTATTCCTGCTCCTCCGAACAGAGGCCAAACATCACACAAAATCATGACAACACAAAGTAGGTCTAGATCAGTGTCCATTTAAAATACAAGGGATAGTGTGTGTGACTCAGTTCCTCAGCTAATTACCTTCACAATATTCAGCTATATTCAGTGCTGCATAATTGCTGCAGTGCAATTTTGTGTTCTGACCAAAAATAAACTGTTATTTCTTAAAAAGTTGAAAATCATGATATCCTGATACATGAACAGCTCATGCATACTATAAAATTGCTGCTCTGAGCTATATCCATCATTTGAGGTTAAGCTATACTGTAATTAAATTATGAGTAATAGAAAAAGGTGTGTATATATGCAGGACCTGTCATCTTTCCTAAAAAATGCTGAAATACACCCACACTCATTGCTCTAGAGCGGAAACATGCCCATTTAGGAGCATGAGAGTTCCGCTCTCGCATAACAGCCTCATTAGTCACATGACTCATGATAAAGAATGACCCATTCATGAAGTGCTCAGAAGTCCCATGTGGTCTGCCCTGTGCTCTATAAGCCCAGTTCAGAGCAAACAGAGGAAATGCTCCCACATTCCTGTCTCATATAGTTTATTATTGGTGGACGGTCAGTTTAACTTGAGGAGGACACCCACGTGGGGCTGCTGGAAAGTTTTGCTCACTTGAAGGGAAAAGTGAAAAAGTTATCAACTTTAAATGCAAATGCAAATGTCAACTGCTTACTGAGATAGAAGACAAACGGTTCAATCATTTGCATGGAAAGTGATCTGGTAACTGTGCATATCCATCAAAAGTTTGGCGAAATTCAGTTTTCTTATTAAACATCAAGAACAAAAATAGGAAAGGCCATAGTTTAGTAGTAGTAGTAGTATTATTAATAATAATATGGATATTTCATTTAGATAGTAGTTTAGATAGGTATGTAAAAAAAAGAAAAAAGAAAAAAATAATAATACGTAATTTTCTAATATATGTAAATAATAATACTAACCAGTTCATTTAGATAGGTAGTTAAAAAAAAAAAACTAATATATGTAAATAACAACAACAGCAACAACAATAACATGGAGAATTCAAATTTAGATTTTATTAAACCTATAAACAGAAACTACATTTGTTTTAATAAAAATATTAAGACAGCAAAATGATTAATTAGTAGTTTATTAAATATGACAAAATTACTTTATATCATATACCTGTATTGTCATCCAAAAAAGGGGGATCATAGTTTTCAATAACATATTATATTGCTCAAAGTTTTGTGTGTAGTTTGATTTATTATCTTTATTATTTTTTTTTTCTAATATACAGTATGTAAATACATTCTGGAAAGTCTAGATAGTGTATTCTTCTTCTTCTTCTTCTTCTTCTTCTTCTTCTTCTTTTTCTTCTTCCTATTATTATTATACAATCTCTAGACTTTCCAGAAACACTATCCAGATGTTGATTTTGTTAAACTAATAAATTATACGTTTTAATCTCAAATAAAAAATATTAGAGTTGCAAAAAATGAGATAATAATAATAATAATAATAATAACATATTATTATTATTATTATTATATTTAAAAAAAAATTAGGAAAATAACCAAAGCTTATAGGAACACTCCACTATTTTTGAAAATATGCTCATATTCGAACTCTCCTAGAGTTAAACAGTTGTGTTTTACCGTTTTCGAATCCATTCAGCCCACCTCCAGGTCTGCGTCACTTTAGCTGTAGCTTAGCATAGATCATTGAATCTGATTAGACCATTAGGATCTCGCTCAAAAATGACAAAAAAGTTTTGATATTTTCCTTTTTAAAACTTGACTATTCTGTAGTTACATCATGTACTAAGACCGATGGGAAATCAAAAGTTGTGATTTCCTAGGCCGATGTGGCTAGGAATTATACTCTCATTCCGGTGTAATAATCAAAGAACTTTGCTGCCATGGGTGCAGCATTCGCAATGATATTACACATGGTATGACAGCAAAGTTCCTTTATTATTACGCCAGAATGAGAGCAGAGTTCCTAGCCAAATAAGCCTAGAAAATTGCAACTTTTCATTTTTCAGTTTTAGTACACTATGTAACTAGAGCAGAGTTGAGTTTTAAATTTGGTCGTATTTTGAGCGAGATGCTGATGGTCTAATCAGATTTCATGATCTATGCTCAGCTACTAAAGTGCTACCGCCAGACCCGGAGATCGGCTGAATGGATTTGAAAATAGTAAAACACAACTGTTTAACTATAGGGGAGTTGGAATTTTTTTATCCTATTTTCAAAAATGGCGGAGTGCTTCTATAACAAGGGAGATGAGTTAATCATGGAGCTTACTAGTGTGTTCTCTGGCAACATGGATCCCCTTCATTGAGCTTCAGACTGATTGCTTGAGCCTGGAGATCAGGACCACAACTATATGCAATAACTACCATATCCTGTTCTCACGATCTCTGGTCATGTCTGACCCCCAAAACCACATACACGGCCCTTTCACAGAGCACTCGGTTAAGCACTGAGATTTTTGTATGCCTTTATATCTACAGTTCTGGATAACAATCCATTTTGAAGGTCAGTGGTGACTGTGCTTGACTTCTCAGATGCTTGGATTTATTCCAAAGTTGTATGCTCTTATTATCTCTGCCTTCACTGCCCCCAACACTGATCTCTTTTTTCCCCCCTAAACCATTACCAACTTTGATTAAATCGCTCTGTCCTCTTTGGGTAATTATGGTTTTAATGGGAATTTAAATTGAGTTAAAATTGTTCATCCCCTTGAATGTTTCTCATTATTCAGCCTAAATTAATGTATATATTTTTTCAATGTTTTTGCTTTTATTGTTTTCTAACTCCACGAATTTGCATGATATTATTTGCATTTGCTTTTAAAACGCAATACAGAAATTCCAAATACAACAATCTATGTGCATATTGAATTGGATATTTGGTTGATTTATTATTATGCATTAGTGTACTACACTATTTGTTTTAATATTACAAGCATATTGATTTAGTCATGTGACTAAAGTCCAACTATATTAAAACTAAATAAAATAAAATAATGAATGATTAACTATTTGTTTTGTTTCAGAACTCAACAAAGTTACTGAGAGGGAAACAGATTGAATAAGCCACATTAATTACTAGTCATTAACCACTGATCATGTTTCTGTTTCTCTAAATAGTTTTCTGGAAAAACATAATTATCTTGTTATTTAAAGAAAAAAAAAAATAAAATAAAATTGGCTGCACATTTACTCACACTCAGGCCATACAAGATGTAGAAGCATTTGTCTTCATCTGAACAGATTTGGAGAAAATTAATATTACATAATTTGCTGGCCTAATAGATCCTCTGCAGTGAATGGGTGCCATCAGAATAAGAGTCCAAACAGCTGATAAAAGCATCATGATCCACAAATAATCCACATTACATAACTCCATTAATAAATCTTGTGAAGCGAAAAGGGTTGTTTTAGCTTCTAAACGATACTTGATCTGTGCATTTTTTTTTCTGTCAGTTTTGTTTTGACAGCAGTCTTGTTGGACTTGTTAACTTTAGTACACAACTTCACAGTAATTAACTGATTGTGTGGATTACTTGTGACATATTGTAATGTTTTTATCACCTGTTTGAACTCTCATTCTGATGGCACCCATTCACTGCAGAGGAGCCATTGGTGTGCAAGTGATGCAATGTTAAATGTCTCCAAATCTTTTCCATTAAAAAAACAAACATCTTGAATTCCCAAAGGGTGAGTACATTTTTAACAAATTGTCATTTTTGGATGAACTATTTTTATTCAAGATGGAATTTGATAATTGCCAGTAAAATATCAAAACCTCAAACAACTGAAAGTGACCAAACTTAGACTTTTCAACAATAAAAAAATAAAAAAATAATAAAAAAATATAAATAATTCTAAAATAAGATGATAGATAGATCGATAGATCGATCGATCGATCGATCGATAGATAGATAGATAGATAGATAGATAGATCACTTATCAACACCCTTACAATCATTCCAAACACTGTAGAAACTGCATGGCAATGTTCTAGCAACCAGTCACAACACCCAAATCACGGCAGTGAGTTTTGCACAAGTAAGCACCACTTACAGTTTCTTCAGAGAATAATAATAGTAAAAAAACCTAGTCATCTCTTTAAACTTGCTGAGGTTTGAACATTTAGCTGGTGAGTGTCAGGTAAATATTCTCTACCATTTATCATCATTACTGTGGGATTGTTTGTGAGGAAGCGAGCAAGATATTGTGCATGAGTGACTGACTGATGTTCTAGTGAGTGATGAAGCGTGAGATAGGAAGGCAAATGTCAGTGTGTTCCTGTGTTGTGGCATTATTGGTCATTAGATGTGGGCAGCTCTCCTCCTGCTCATTAACTGAAATAACACCTCTGAAAGCTTCTTTAAAAAAAAAAACAAGTCTGTGTTAATTAGGACTGATCTCTCTCTCTCTTGCTCGATTGGTTTCTGTCCCCACCACTCACTCACCTATATTTTCCTGTGCTGTGGAGTCTGGAACGCTGGGCGGCCCATGCTTAATGCACTGACCCAAAGCAGAAGCAATGACATAGCGTTTTTGAAGAAATGTTTTTTACATGCCCACAGACCACATAATTGCACCTCAAGGCACAGACAGGAACAAATGTGTGTCTCTCAGACTCCTGGTCTGAACAACTGTGACAACACTGTGAAAAGAAAAACATAACAGTCAAAACTTATTAGCTGTATGTTAAAAGGAATAGTTCACCATTAAATTAAAGTTGTCATCATTTACTTAACATCATGTTGTTGCAAACCAGTATGACTTTTTTTTTTATCTCTGTAGAAACAAGATGAGATAGGCTACTATGCAAAAAAAGAGGCACTGCTCTTTTCATTCAACAACTAGGAGTTGTCAAGCCCTAAAAATTACAAAAAGCATAAAAAAGTAGTGCATGACAACTGAAGTCTTCTGAAGGCAGTATGATGAACAGAGTAAAGAGCAGGTAACTTCTTAGAATGAAACAAAGTGTCAGCTTTCAAATTTAGTAATTTTGTAAGAAATTCAAACAATAAATATAGTTTTGTGGCTCTTTGATGTGTCATGACAGATACAAGCGACACGGGAACCAATCATCTCTTCCACTTTACTATTAAAGCTCAAAATGAACATTGTGGAATACACCGTTTTTCAAGTTCAAGTCCACTTATGCTTTACTCTCCTGTCTGGTTTGTTTGTCGGACAAAAATTACGTTATGATTGGTCAGATTACTTATCAATCAAGCTCACGTGAAGAGTCAATCAGGCTTGTTATAATAGTTAACACAATTCCTAATCAATAAATTAAATTGGAGTTCGGAATAACCAGAATTGTATATTTATTCTATATGTATATATAAGTTTTGATGCTGTCGATAATCTTTGTGATTGGTCCGATTGGTCTCATTTTAATTTCATCATGCCTGTAATGCCTGATATTTGGGATTTGTTTTAAAAATTACTTGTTTCAATGATTCAGAGTCGACTCTTTATTTTGAGTGACAATGACTGTTTACACGGTGCACTTTCAGATTTAAAACTTTGCAGGATGTTTTCATTCACTGTGTTACACACTGCCTGAAAGGTAATTTGCATTTTTTCAATTTTTTTTCAATTTTCAAAATCCATAATGGGGCACTTTAAAATTAGGTTTTCTCATATCTAGACATTCCAAGATTGTTGGAATCCTGGTTCTTAGATAATAATGAAAGTTGTTGAGGGGCTAAATTAAAATAATTTTAAGGAATCTTGAATCACGCTTGGAAGTTTACTAAGTCCCCCTAGTGGGCCCTGGAACCATGCTTGAAAACCGCTAAGATAAAGGACACCAACTGTTTACATCTATAGGCTTGAGTCAATTCTGATATAATGCTGATGTGTTTGCGTTCATCCTCCTCCACAAACACCACACCTGTCTGTCCAAAGAGCTATTCATCTCTCTTTCTCCCCCTTTATTCATTCATTCTGTGTTCATCTCATTCACTCTCTCCCATCCATCTCATTACAAGAAACACAATTACCAGACACTCAGGCCTTTCAGTGCTCTTCTTAAAAGAGCTAAGGCGAATTGGACTGTTTATATTCCATCACTGATGAAGGCAGTAAGCTCCCATCTGCAACTGATGTGCAGAATCAGCCAATCAGATCCTTGCAAATCATAACTGGCAGGGGTGGGCGGGTATGGCTGGACTGGGGCCATAGATCTGCGATCAGTCTTGCTTTCCAGCAATTCCCCCTAAACAAATAAGATACAATAAGATTTAAAAGAGAAAAAAGCAATACAAGAGAAGCTGTAAACAAAAAACACCAACAAGTTGAGTTTGTCCATCTGGATATGCTAGGTAGGTCAGCTGGAGGTGGGTTTACCCACAGTGTACCTCATTAACATGCTGTGTGTTAGTCTTTTAGACTGGTTGAACTTGTATTAAACAGTAACAGGGCCCCATGAGGGTGGTGGGGGGTGCACACAACAGATGGTTTGATCTATTTATGCATGCTGGACTGGTGATCAAAAAGCTTTTTAATACTGGATATAATCTTGAATGACAAAACATAATGAGCACATACAGAATGTTATTACTTACATGTTACCTGGGATTTGAATATGTTATGCCTTACATTTTGTAGTAAATGCTAGTTAATGGCCCAGCTTACATACTACTGGCTTCACCTGAGTCTTCCAGTAGGTGGCAGTGTGGTTTATTTGATGAGGGTTAGCTCAGCTGAGGGTTAGCTCAGGACAGTGTTGTTACAGTGCTGTTGCCTCACAGTGTGTGTGTGTGTGTGTGTGTGTGTTTTCTGTCTGGGTATATGAGTTTATGGATATAGAAATCAAAATAGGGAACAGGTAAGGCATTTTTAACACTTATGACATTAATAAGCACTACTAGGTTACAAATTGTGTAATAGACATTTAAAACAACCATATGCCAAAAATGCTGTCACATGATCACTCGTTTATGGTTAATCTGCAAGCAGGTTTTTCAGAAATATTTTAAAATGGTATGAAATTGCACTCTGGCATGAATACAGGAAATAGATAGATAAGAATATTTGATTATTGTTATTTATTATTATTTTATTGAAATGCATACATTCAGATTCATTCAGATGTTCATATATCATCATTCAAATGTTCATGAATTAACATGTTTTGTAAGGTTTAAAGCAAACAAATAATAAATAAATTAATTAATTGTGTGACTTTTTAAAAGATTTGAAAAAAAAATCTATATACAACAGTATAGTATATATGGGGCCTATTACAATACAACATATTCTAAGCACTTCTATCATTTCAAATATAATTCACTAATGAACTGTTAAAAAAATCCAGATTATTATTATTTTTTTTTTTTTATGTCTTAGCTGAGATGGAGGGTGTAGCAAGAATGGTCAAATAACAAATCTATGGAGAGGTACTGGATGCAAACCTAACAAACAAATCAAACCGAGAGTAATGCGATGCCAAAACAGAGCCTGTCCAGCACAGCTCCCCACGGCATACGCAGCTTTCTATTGTTGCCACATTATTGCATCAGTGTTCTGGCAGGCCAGGGTGCAGTCAGCGAAATTAAAGCCATCTGACCCACAGTGCAAATGAAATGAGATGAATATGGAAGTATGATACCAGAGACAAGCTTCTGCTATACAATGTGAGTGTGTGTGTGTGTGTGTGTGTGTGTGTGTGTGTGTGTGTGTGTGTGTGTGAGAGAAAGAGAGAGAGAGAGAGAGAGAGAGAGAGAGAGAGAGAGAGAGAGAAACTGAACCGAATAATAGCACATAAGTCTAAAGCTTCAGCAGATTGTGACTCTGACTCCCATTGAAGAATTTCTCAAAATCCTTGAATCATGTTTATTTTTATAAAGGTCATACTCTCCACAAAGAATGTGTTTGACTGTGAATGAAGAGCTTTAGCAAAAGGTTATGGCTTCTGAATGTTCCATCTTATTCATAAAACAAGAAAAGAGTGAACAATTTCTCATCAAAATGGAGATTTCCAATGTCTATTTCATGGTTGAAAATACTTGTATATTTTCCCGGACTAAGCATGAGTCACACAATGAGCTGTAGTCATCCTGGTGTATTGTCATACATCAGGCCAGATGGGCTCTTGCACAGCCAGAGCATATGTAAGTATGTGTACACGTGTATCTGTGTGTTCCTGGAAACTGACAGTTCTGGCATGACTACCTCAGAAGGGGTCCAGGCAACAATGTTGTCCCTAGATACAGTTGCCACAGCAATATCAGAAGGAAGTGTCTCACAGGAAGGCTCAGGGCTGTGCACGTGAGGAGTGTGTATGAGATGCAAGCGTATGCAAGTTCATCGGGCCACATGCTCTCTTTAAAATCCACAACAAAGAAGATTAGCCACCGATGTGGCAGGTTTATGTGAAGCGATCTCGTCTTGCTTTTTTATAAATCCTGCAGAAATTCACACAAGTCAACGGAATGCTAGGAGCTGGCCATTCCAAATATAACTGTATAAAAGATTAACCTCCATCTCTTCAAGTCAATGAGCATTTGAGCAAACAGGAGAATAAACAGAAAGAAAAGATAGAAAAACAACACTCTATTCTAACCCACACAGGAAGTGCAGCCTGTGCAGGTCTGAGGGATGGAGACACAACATTTGTTCCCAAATCTAGTGTGATCCCACTTAGACAATATTTTTAGGCGTCATATTCGCATTCATGATACTGTAAAGCTTTTAAACCCGATTCACATAAATACACAGCCTTTCTGACTGTTTGAACCCCAAATCTAATCTTACAACTTAAATTAAATATTTACTGTTTTACAATATATTAACTATTTTTTTATTATATTTAATAATTATTAATTATTATACATGTGATGGAAATCTGAATTTTAAGCAGCCATTACTGCAGTCTGCACTATTTAGAAATCATCATAATATGCCGATTTAGTGCTCAATTTTCCAATTTATTTTTGTTTTTTTTAAGATTCTTCGATGAATATTAAGTTCTAAAGAACTATATATATATATATAGAGAGAGAGAGAGAGAGAGAGAGAGTACTGAAAAAAAATAGTATGGAACAGGGTTAAAGGCATATTGAGATACTGTAATAATTTCGTTGTTATGCACTAAATATGACTAAGAAAATTATGAGCAGGTCTAGACAGAAAGTGTGTACTTTTCTGCATTTTCTATACTGATTTTGGCTTTTAAAGGGTTTAGAATTGTATTCAATGAAGCTACTACGAGTACTACACACTTATTGCAGAAGGCATTAATCAGATCTGTACAAATATTTAATAAACAAACACACAAAGGCTGGGGGAGGTGTAGAACTGTGAATAACAGGTGTTTCAGTTCTGTGGATTTTTCTGTTGAGTTCGGTGCACAGATACCGTGTGGGCCTGGTTTGAAACTAATAAACACTCAACCATTCACACATAATTATGGCGTTCAGGTTGGAACAACGCTAGCAGACTAATGCCAACAGCAGTGTGTGATGACTGTGTGGTTGAGTGGGCAAAGCAGAGCGGTAGACCACAACATTCATGAAACTAGAGTAGCACCGGCCTGACAGAACACATCTCACCATCCCCAACACCATATAACACACTACTGCTCTGTCATTCCACTCCGGACTAATTCCAATTCAAAGAGCTAGGAAAATGAACAGTTCCTAATGAATTAATGAACCAACTAAAAAAGAGAAATTCAAAAATGAAAAAAATAAATAAAAATTACTCAGAAATTGCTAGTCAATTTCACAGTTAATTATAAAGAAATGACTAATAACATTGAATTAAACATAAAATCTTTAAGTAGAAAGACTGAAATAGTATTTTCTAGTAAAAGCATACTTCAATGATAGCTGTTTTATTTTACAACTTCTGAAATGAATGAATGAATGATTTATTTAGTCTTCCCTCTTTTTTTTTTTTTTACAGATGCTTCAGATAAAGTGTTGGCAGCATGAGTAAATTTACACTACTGTGTTGGTAAGATTTTTAATATTTAAAAAAAAATGGTATTATTAACCCTCTTATGTCCATATCAACTTTTTGTTAGTTAAAAAAAACATGGTTCAATTCATCTCAGTGGAATACAATTTTGTGACTTTCCCTAAATTATCTATCTATACACACACACACAAAAAAACTGGGCTTGATTTGGTTGTTCTAAAGGTGTGTAAAAAAAAAAGTCACACTCATGACCTTTGGGGTCATATAGACCCCACATGCACTGAGTGTAAACTGGAAACTAAGGACATATGAGGGTTAAGAAACATTATTACAGCCTGAAAGAACTGTCTTATACTTTGAGATATTTTTTTCGGTGTCATGCGGTCTTTCAGAAATCAATTTAATAAGCTGATTTAGTGCTCAATTAACATTTCTAATAATTCTCAAATTTGAAAAAGTTTGAGCTGTTTAATTTATATATATTCATATATATATATATATATATATATATATATATATATATATATATATATATATATATATATATATATATATATATATGAAACAACAACAGCAACAAAAATATTTAGAAAAGTATTTAGATATTTATAAAAAAGTTTATTTTGGAATAGTCTATTGTCACTTTTGATCAATTTATTGCATTCTTTTAATATCTTTAAAAAAATATGTTTAATTGTATGTAAATATATAATTTGTGTTAAATCTTTTTTGGGGGGGGGGGGTATACTAAGTACTATAAATGAATCACTTGAGATTATTTAAAAAATATCTATATTTTTTTGAAACGTGCTACTGTA